>NC_083286.1:21490441-21801665 GCF_963506605.1 Zootoca vivipara
GCAGGAAACTGATGCAAAGCCCCCCCCCCCCTGATTTTATTTTAGTGCATCAAAAAGCTGGTTGAGATGGAAAACTGGCCTCACTTTTATGCAGGTGTGTTGAGGAAAAGGTCGGGTGGTTTTCATGGAGAGCAATGGCTCTCATGTGGGCATTAGATGCTAGCTTTAAATCCAGTTTGCATGAAAACTTGTGAAATGCTTATTGTGCATGTGACAGGTTAGTTATACCAATCTAGACATGTGTATATTGTGGAATCTAGACAGATTTATGTACGGCGAGCTTAGGAATCCTTCTACTGGTATTGTGATGATTTTGAACTGTACAATAAATGCAGTGCTGCTAGCCATTTTATTTACCCTTTTATATGTCAATGATCTCATTCATCCTTACATTTATTAGATGCCATGTTCTGTAATTACTTAAACAACATAAACGGATCATGAAGCAAGGTAGCCAAAGACAGTTACCTACACTGCTATAAATAAATTCCATATGGATAACTTCTCATAGATGTCAGATGCAATTATGTAAAAGATAGCATTTCATACCATGTTACATAAATGCTACCAGACCTGAACACCATGAATATTCCATCCCAATTATTTTTAAGTTGCCAAATTTGGCTACCTCTGCCTTTTTGCTTTACTTGGAGAATACTGAATTTAGCCATTGAACAACAGGTTTCTAAATATAATACTGGAAGATAGGTCTTTATTCTCAGAGGGAACATTCTCTACAGCTGTTAGGTGGTGTGCTAGATTTTATTTTTTTGAATAGCATCTAAATTGGGGGAGCTCTATCTAACATTAACCTGCAGCTCCGCTGATATTAAAAAAAACCCTGCCCATTCCACCCTTAGCCCATCTCTACCCACCTGCTGGAAGTGTTGAGATGCAACTGTCATGGACTAGCTGCACGCAGAGGAATGGTGGGAGGAACCCCCAAGGGAACCCCCAAGGGAAGAAGGCTCAGAGCCAGGAGATAGTTGGTGGGACAACAATGAGTGGTCAGAGGGAGAAGAGGGAGCAGGCTGGGAGAGAGATGTGTCGGGATTTAGTGTGCAAGGAAGAGGTTGGGGCAGAGAGCAGTTCAGAAACAGAAACAGAGGCAGAAGCAGAGTGGGGGTCAAGAGACAGAGTGGAGGCAGGCTGCTGAAGGAGCCAGGGGATCTCCCCCTCCTGCTGTGGCCAGCTTCCCTCCCACCTAGTCTCCCAGAACACACAGAGAAATGAAGAGGGTGGAGGAAAGAGAGACAACACGAAGGAGCCTTAGGCTGCTAGGGAAGGAACCAGGGGAGGAGCCTTAGAGAGTGGTGGGAAGACCTTCGGTCCTCACAACTGTCTCACTGGGGCAAGACCTACTGAGAAGAGTTGCTGTGATCACAGGGTCAAATATACCCATAACATAACTGGCTGTGTTTGGCTATATAAATTCTTTATACATCATGTAAACATAACTCACACAACTCTTTTCACATTATCTAATTGAGTAAAAGCAATTAAGGACCAACATTTAGAACAGGAAATACAAACAGATCAGTTCTTATATACGTAATGTCCAAATAAAAACTTTTTGTGTTCCATGTATGTCTTGTTGTTTAGTCATTTAGTCGTGTCCGACTCTTCGTGACCCCATGGACCAGAGCACGCCAGGCACTCCTGTCTTCCGCAGCTTGGTCAAACTCATGTTCATACCTTCGAGAACACTGTCCAACCATCTCGTCCTCTGTCATCCCCTTCTCCTTGTGCCCTCCATCTTTCCCAACATCAGGGTCTTTTCCAGGGAATCTTCTCTTCTCATGAGGTGGCCAAAGTATTGGAGCTTCAGCTTCACAATCTGTCCTTCCAGTGAGCACTCAGGGCTGATTTCCTTAAGAATGGATAGGTTTGATCTTCTTGCAGTCCATGGGACTCTCAAGAGTCTCCTCCAGCACCATAATTCAAAAGCATCAATTCTTCGGCGATCAGCCTTCTTTATGGTCCAGCTCTCACTTCCATACATCACTACTGGGAAAACCATAGCTTTAACTATATGGACCTTTGTTGGCAAGGTGATGTCTCTGCTTTTTAAGATGCTGTCTAGGTTTGTCATTGCTTTTCTCCCAAGAAGCAGGCGTCTTTGAATTTCGTGACTGCTGTATGCCTTAGCAAATACAAATGTCAAACGTAACGACTTTACGGAGCAGTACTTGCAAAAGATGAACTTTTCTTTGTAATGTTCCACATCTGCCTTTGCAAAGTATGGTGGTTGTATCCAGCTGCTGTATGCAGGTATCATATACAACAACCATACTTTGCAAAGGCAGATGTGGAACATTACAAAGAAAAGTTCATCTTTTGCAAGCACTGCTCCTTAAAGTCGTTACGTTTGACACTTGTATTCATACGTCGAACAAAAAAACTTTTATTTGGACATTACATTTTTAAAAAACTGATTTATTTGTACATAAGTGGTACACAAAAGCTTCCATTTGGACATTATGTATATAATAACTGATCTGTTTTTATTTCCTGTTTGAAATGTTGGTCCTTAATTGCTTTTACCCAATTAGATAATGTGAAAAGAGTTGTGTGAGTTATGTTTATATGATGTATAAAGAATTTATATAATCAAACACAGCCAGTTATGTTGTGGGTATATTTGTTAGTTGAATTTACGTAACTATTGGTTTGATAGGGTTTTCATCACAAGGTCTGCACTGAGTGGGCTATGCCCAAATCTTTTCTAAACAAATTAATATATGGTTTCTTCCCTAGCTGCAGAATGTTTCTTATTAGTCTTCCAGTGAATGCTCATCTGTAACTATTTCTACTTCCCCCCCAATGCTAAGATCACTCAAAAGAATCATGCTTAAGATGAGAAAATGAACATGACAGGTAAAGTGAAGAAGGCCCATGCTGGGCTGTTGAAATATTTAGCATTTCGGAGCGTTCTTATTGATTGTACTGCAGTTGTAATGGGAGTCCTGTTCTGTTGAAGGCAGCAGCTATTCTTGTGATAAGTGTTCAGAGGAAGTATAGAATGCCCACAGAAACTATTTTAACACATAAAAGGGAGAAAAGGAACTCAACATTTTTCCAATAAGCAATCATCAGGTTTGATAGTATTTTATCTCCTACTTCACTATGATTCAGGTGCAGTTTTCAAACTGTTTACAGGTCTCTAGTCTATGCTTGCATAGACTTGATTTGCCATCATTCTTTGAAAGGTGGTACTGCTTTAGCATATTAAATATGTTGATTTCCATCAATTTCTTGCGTTTCTTCTTAAAACAGGTCCCCCCCTTCTAGAATGGGAGCATTTCTGCATCAGCAAACAATAAGATCTGAAGTGCTCCCTGGAGATTAATGCAATTGTCTAGAACTTCCTCCTTTAATGTTTATACATCTTTGCTGAGTCAAATACAGTACAGTAACAACAAATATTCTGGTAAACAAGGGTACTTTCAGGAAATGTGGCATACAAGTCAGCAATATTCTTATAGCCTTGTATTTGTGATAGATCCCTACTTTGGTCCTTTTCCATATCCCAGAGTACCCTGAATAATTACAAATAAATTCATCCCAAATTATATAATGAACCAAAAAGACAGAGAAGGAAGAATTAGGTAAGATTTGACTGTAGGATTATGTATATTACATAAGATTAAACATCTTGTAATTTGGCCTTTTAAGATCAAGTCTCAATTCCAGCTGCGTCAAAGAGTCCCACTATACAGTGGTCCCTCGGTTTACGCACTTAGTCCGTTCTTAAACCAAAATCAAAATCAGTGTGGTGTAGTGGTTAAGAGCGGTAGACTCGTAATCTGGGGAACCGGGTTCGCGTCTCCGCTCCTCCACATACAGCTGCTGGGTGACCTTGGGCTAGTCACACTACTCTGAAGTCTCTCAGCCCCACTCACCTCACAGGGTGTCTGTTGTGGGGGAGGAAGGGAAAGGAGATTATTAGCCGCTTTGAGACTCCTTAGGGTAGTGATAAAGCGGGATATCAAATCCAAACTCCTCTCCTTCTTCTTCTTCTTCTTCTTCTTCTTCTTCTTCTTCTTCTTCTTCTTCTTCTTCTTCTTCTTCTTCTTCTTCAACTGAGGCACACTTTTCCTAATGAGGCCTCCTGCCGCCGGTGCCCTTCCACCATTCAAATTCCGTTCTTAGACCGAGGTAAAGTTTGACACTACTTCCGGTTTTGCGGAGTTTGTAAACCGAATAGTTTGTAAACAGGGCTGTCCTTAAACCAAGGTACCACTGTACAGGGATTCAACACACAATATATCACTTTAAAATGTCATTGGAAGAATTTATCATAGTGTTCTGCTCATAACAAGATTCTGCCAAGTTGAAATGTGCAGGAAATGATAAAAGCGTTTGTGCTTTATATACTATACACAGACAAAAATATACAGGTATAGAAATCTAGTTTCTACAGGACAGTGAATATCTATGTGGGTAAACACTAACTTTGCAACTGAAAATATTTGCACCAGTACATTGGGCTGTGATCTCTCCCTCTCTTTCACACACAAACACACACCTGATGAAAGCATAGCATCATGTTCTGTGCCCTGTGGTCCATGAAAGCTTATGCCATAATAAATAGGAAGATAATTTATGCGGATGTGATTTCTGCTCCATTTGTTCACTTCTGTGCACAGATGTACATGGGAACAAGAATAGAAAAGGACAGTTCCATGAGGAGAAATATAAATTATCTCAGACAACATTTGTATAATGTGAAAAGATATGACAAGGTTTTTACAGAAATAATACTTGTCAATACACCTGGGCCCATCCAGAGTTTTATTTTGTGTGGGTGTGCATGCACCAACATGTTGTTGACACATTAATAGTACATTTGCAGTTTATACTGGATCATGCACATATCACCCCATTTTATCAGTTATGAGATATTTCCCCAGTGTCCCTGCATTATTGCACCCGCATTTTAACTCAGCCCATTCCATCGTATGCATTCCCATCATCTCCACTTTCATTTTTGCACTTAAAAAAATTTATGTTCAGCCTGTGATGATTGTTGTGTTAAACGGTTACTCTCTTCCACAAAAACACACAGGAATACCAGTATTTGGCAACAAAATAAAGTATGTGGGGCTGGCTACATCACAAAGAAGTGGATACATTTTGGCACATTGCTAAGGCACTAACTCTTGTGCTATATAGCACATTAAAATCAGAAACAATTTTGTTTAAAACCTAGAAAACATGAAAAGAAACTGAAAAACCCAAAGAAAAAACCAAATAATCTATAAACAATATACGTGAACCAGAACTCAAATTCGAACATAGGCCAAACCAAACATACAAAAATCATAATAACCAAACATAGTAATCAGAAATAACGTGTATATATATATATGTACCTACATGCATATATATACTAACTCAAAAAGCTAACTGATTCGCACATTACCCATCAGGCATAATGCGGAAAAAAAGAAAAAAAAGGGAAGAGAAAAAAACCCACAAAAAATGATACAGAAACCAGAAAATCAGGGAGACACACACACAAAGAAAAAAAAAAGGAAAAAAACAAAAACCAAAATACTTCCAATTGTCTGCGTACTGATACCTTGTGTTGTAATTTTATCTGTACTTGTTTTACTCCAACTTTCGCGCCCGGCCACTTCCGGGTAGATTTACCTACTTTAACCTGAAATGTATTGTCCATTTGTACAGATTTTAATTTAAGCAAATCACCAACTCCGATTTTAATCCTTCCTTTGTTAGATATTCCTCTAGTAATTTCCATTCCCTTTGGATTTTTTGATTTGGGGTGTTTCTTATGTAAGCTGTCATCTTTGCTAAATTCATATACTCTATTAATTTATTTTGCCAATCCCATAATGTCGGTATCTCTTCCCCTTTCCATCTCTGTGCTATAAGAGTCCTTGCCGCTACCACCGCGTACAGTAAGATGTTCTTCCTGTCACTGGGTATACCCTCGGGTATCATGCTTAACAGGAACAGCTCTGGGGTCTTTCCAAATGTGCACTTTAGCATCCTCTTTAGCTTCTCATAAATCATATTCCAGAACCCTTGAATTTTTTTGCACTGCCACCAGCAGTGCATGTACGATCCTACTTGCACATGGCACTTCCAGCACTTATTTGAGCCTTTTTTTATAAATCTTTACTAATTTTTCTGGAGTTAGGTGCCACCTATATACCATCTTCAGAATATTTTCCTTTATCGCTGTGCAGGCTGTGAATCTTATACTTTCTGTCCATAATTTCCCCCACTGTGTACAATCAATAACCCTGTCGAAATCCTGTGCCCACTTTACCATAACAACTTTGACTATCTCATCTTTTAAATTCCATTCCAATAAGAATTTATATAATGCTGCCAATTGTCTTCCCCCACCTTCAATTAATATCTCTTGTAATTTTGATCTTTTTTCCTGGAAGCCAATTCCCTTATGTTTCATAAACAAACTTTGAATTTGATTGTACTGCAGCCAGCTTGCACAGTGATTCTTGATTTCCTCATATGATTTCAGAATATATTGGTTGTCTATCACTTTTATCAGGTCTTGATATGTTAACCATCTATCTTTATTACCCCCCCCCCAGGGCCGTCATCTCGAGGGGCGATGCCCACCACGGTGTCTTCGGTTCCAACAATTTCCTATACTCCAACCATACTCTAAATATTGAATTTTTAATCACGTGATCTGAAAATTCCTTATAGATCTTTTCATTTTCTTGTAAGAGATAAGCATGCCAGCCAAGAGAGTTCCTGAAACCTTCTAGATCTAATACTTCTCTATTCTCTAATATAATCCATTCTTTTAGCCAGCACAGATTTGCTGCGGCGTAATACAGTTTTAAATCCGGTACACCCCAACCTCCTCTCTCTTTGCTATCTGTTAGAATTTTGAATTGGATTCTAGGTTTCTTTTTGCCCCATATAAATCTACTTAAATCTCGTCTCCAATTATCAAAAATCTCATTTTTCCCAATGATCGGTAACATCTGGAACAAGAATAGGATTCTTGGCAATATCATCATTTTTATAGTCGATATTCTTCCCGTTATTGATAACTGTAAGTTATCCCATTTCTCTAAGTCCCTTCTAATTTCCTTCCACAACCTTCCATAATTATCCTCGTATAAATTTACATTAGTTTTGGTCACTATTATTCCCAAATACTTTACCTTTTTTACCACCTCCCAACCCGTGGCCAATTCTAATTTTTTCGCTTCATTTTCCCTCATATTTTTAGCAATCATTTTTGTTTTCTCTTTATTGACCCTAAATCCTGCTATCTCTCCATAACTTTCTAATTTTGATTTCAGCTTTCCCACGGAGTCTACTGGTTCCTCTAATATTATCAAAATATCGTCCGCAAAGGCCTTAAGTTTGATTTCACTCTTTCTAGCCTTTAATCCTCTAATATCTCTATCATCTTTAATTTCTCCTATCAGGCACTCTATTGATAAAATAAAAAGGAGGGGGGACAAAGGGCATCCCTGCCTCGTTCCCTTTTTGATTTCAAATTCCTCTGTGACTTCGCCGTTTATTATTAATCTTGCTGATTGCTCCTTGTATATCGCATTAATTGCCCTTAAATAATTCCCCTCTATCCCAATCTCCTCCATTGTTTTTTTCATAAATTTCCAGATCAGATTATCAAACGCTTTCTCAGCGTCAAGGAAAATAAAAGCTACTTTTTTACTCGGATTCCAATCCAAAAACTCGATCGCATCCAAAAGTATTCTCATATTATTACACATTTTTCGCTTGGGCAAAAAACCTTGCTGTTCGACACCCAGTATCCTATTCAATACTTTCTTCAATCTATCTGCCAGAATCAACGCAAAAATTTTGTAGTCCGAATTTAAGAGGGATATCGGTCTATAATTTCCAACTTCTTCTTTCTTATTATTATCTTTTGGGATTAATACAATTAATGCTTGTTGCCAGGATTTAGGAAATATTCCTTTTTCCAAAATTTCATTAGCAAGTTTTTGATATATCCCAATTATTTCATCCTTAAAATTTTTATAATGTTGACCTGCTAACCCATCCGTCCCGGGAGACTTTCCTTGTTTTAATTTACTAATTACGCCAAATATTTCTTCCTTTAATATTGGGTTGCTTAACTCTTTTTTCTCTTCATCTTTTAATTTGGTCAAATTTAAATTTCTAAAATAATTTTTTAATTTTCTCTCATTTATATCTTCCTCTTTATATAGATTTTTATAATATTTCCAAAAACATTTTTGGATATCTTCCCCTTTTGTCCAATTTTTCTCCCCCTCCCTAATATTTGTGATTAAACTGTTTTCCTGTTTTTTCCTCAATTGCCATGACAGAAGGCGTCCGGCTTTCCCTCCTAATTCGAACTGTCTTTGCTTTGCCCACTTTATCTTCTTTTCAATTTCATCCCCAATCACCATTGACAGACTATTCTGTAATATTTGAATCTGATTTGCTATTTTCGTCTCCTTTGGGTTTTTCCCCAATTCTTTCTCTTTTTCTTCTATTTCCTTTTCTATATTTTTAATTTTTTCCCTTCTCTCTCTGTTAATTCTACTTTTCTGATGAATATACAAGCCCCTCACAAAAGCTTTACTCGCCTCCCAAACTGTTGTAATATCCGTGTCCTCCCTCATATTTATTTGAAAAAATTCCGTCAATGATTTTTTCACCTTTGCGACGAACACCTCATCATTTAATAGCCCTTCATCCATTCGCCACCTACCCTTCCTTCCTTCTTTCTCTTTCAGATTTACCATCACTGGGTTATGGTCGCTGATTGATTTCGGTAAGATTTCACTCTTTGTTAATTTTAGCATCAGATTTGTTGATAGCCACATCATATCCAGTCTGGCTGCTGACTTTTGAAGACCTGAGTAATGAGTGAATTTCTTTTCCTTAGGATTACTTATTCTCCAACTATCCTTTAGCTCAAATTCATCTATTAAATCCCTAAAGTCTCTTGGTAACTCTCCATTACTCTTTCTCTCTTTATTCGTTCTATCCAGTTTCGCATTCCAGACCCCATTAACGTCCCCCGTTAATATAATTTCCTCCCCTTCTATTAACTTGCCCATTTGGTCTTTCAACTTTCTGTAAAATCCTGATTTGCAACCGTTAGGTGCATAAATGTTAATCACTATCACATTACCACCTGGCAGGAACAACCTTGTACCTACCATTCTTCCTTCTTCATCCTGGAGGATCTTCTCTGACTTAATATTTATCCTTACATAAGTGGCTACCCCCCTCTTCTTTTTCTCATCCAGCGCTGTGTGTACCTCTCCCAGCCTTTTATTGTCTAGAACTCTCTTATGTCTACTAGCTACATGCGTTTCTTGAAGGCAGATCACATCCCAAACACCTTTTTTTAGAATGTGTTCTACCTTATTCCTCTTCAGTTTATTATTCAGCCCGTTCACATTCCATGAGATCACCTTTAAATTCATCACTTTAATATCACACTTTAATATTTCAAACTAACCAAAACCAAAGGAAAAAGATATTTACTCTTTACACTTAGTCAAAAATAGGCAAGGATAAAAATAGCAAAGAGACTTATTATATCGTTAAATTATATCGCTGAGTTCTTCTGATAATTTCTAAACCAAAACCACCCCTTTAAATGTCTACCGATGTCTAGGGTAGAACTTAAACAACAAAACCAAAAAAAAAAACACGGAAAAAGTAAAGCTTCACAGACTCAAAACATACTCAAAGCATAAGGGGGGTATACAACCAAATTCTTGCCCCCTCCCTCTTCTATTGTTCTATTTGTCCTTCTTCAGTATTGTTCTCACCCTCCTCCCCTCCTATTTCGTTCTTAAGCCTTCTACTATACCTCTCCGCCGCTTCAGCTGTTTTTATTGTCTTCCTTCTTTCCTTATAGAAAAAGGTTACACCCTCAGGGTACTCCCAGGTATACCAAATACCCCTCCTCCTCAAAGCATCTGTTAAACTTTTATAATTTTGTCTTTTTAATCTAAATCTTTTCGGGATTTCTTTGTAGATAGCTATCACTTTCCCATCTATCACAAGTTCCTCCTTCTTCTTCTTTTGTAAAATCTTGTCTTTCAGTAATGATGAGTTCATGTGGACCATGCAGTCTCCCGTCAATTTTGTCTTTTTATCCATCCTCACTCTGTAGATTTTGTCCACATCCATCCATAAGTCCTCTTCTTTTACTTTAAGCCACGCAGCCAGTTCCTTCACCAGCCTTTCTTCAATCCGCTCATTTTGGACCTCCGGGACGCCTCTCATTCGGAGAATCAAAGCCCTTTGCCTCATCTCAATTAGTGCTATCTGGTCCTCTAGTTCTTCGCATCTTTTTTTCCAATTCCTTTGATCATCCTCCTCCTTATTTTGCAGCCTTCTCAATTCTTTGGTCTCCTGCACCAC
This sequence comes from Zootoca vivipara, assembly GCF_963506605.1. Lineage (NCBI taxonomy): Eukaryota > Metazoa > Chordata > Lepidosauria > Squamata > Lacertidae > Zootoca > Zootoca vivipara. The sequence goes on from NC_083286.1 coordinate 21,500,837, forward strand.
TTTCTTGATAGCCTCCTCCTGTTTGTTTACTCTCTGATTTGTTTCATTTACCGCTTTAGCCAGCTCTTTATTTTTGGTGCTTAGCTCCGCAATTTGTCCAGACATATCTGTAATCATTTTGGAATTCTGTTCTAGTTTGGATTCAACAGATTCCATTTTGGACTCAACCGCGTCTAATTTATCGCACAGGGATTTGTTCATCTCTGAAATAAGTTCTTTAATGTCTGCTAGGGCGTCATTATCAGGAGATGATGATTGTCTCCTCGCTTGGCTTGCTGCTGTCGTTGTCTGGGCTTTGGTTTTGCTCATCTTGCTAGACTTATGACCTCCTGTTCTCGTAGATGCCCTGATGTATTCTCTCTTACTGGGAGTTCCCCTCTAATGGTCTTAAAATAACATTAGTTTCCAGTCACTGGGCAGAGAGTGAAATTCCATGGCTTTAAAGCACAGTTTTTTTTGAAGTGAGGGTTCCTCCCTCCTCTAGATGTCGCTCTCAACCTCTTATTCCAACTCCTCTCTTCTTTCTTAATGGCAGAGGTGGGTGTGTCGTCGCAGCTCACTTCCTTGGAGAAGGGGGAAGTTCACAAACAGGATGAGTCTGCTGAAATTAATCCTCCATCTTTAACAGGCTCCGCTCCAAAGTCAGGGAAATAAAATAAAATAGTCTCCTCCTCCCACACGCCAAACTTGCCTTGCTTTCAATCACGCCTCCACTCGCCTGCTGCCTCCACAATCTTGTGCCGGCACAGGCTTGTTACAGGCTTCGCTAAAATTTCCTCTGCTTGGCAACAACCTGGTGAATGCTTCCCCTTAATTAAATGTTTGTAAAAGTCTGTACAAAGTCTCTCCTTTACAAGTATTCTTTCTCAGTATCGCACGGCAACCCTCCGACCTTTCTTCCTGCTTACCGCCTTTCTCTCCTTTCACCTCTCCCGCCTCTGACGTGTTCTCACCCCCGTTAGCGGGTTTAGCGGACTTTCTCAAACTTCTTCTTCGGTCGAAGTGCCTCAGCGCTTGCTGGTTGAGACCTCAGAAAAAAAGCGTCTTGCCACAGAGCCGCCTGTAAGTTTTGCGCTTCGCTTTTCTCCCCCCCCCTCCACCAAACTGCGGTGCCGGGAGGGTGGAGTTCAGTCTCACGCGCTGCTTTTCCCCCCCTCCGCGATAGCCCCGTGCTATCGCTCAATCCAAGGGGGGGAAATTTTGACGCTACCCCCCCTCACGCTTTGCTCTTGGCTGTCGGGAGGTTCTCCAGTTGCGAGACTCCTCCGAACGCGTCTCAACACCAGCGCGCCTTGACCGGAAGTCATTGTTAATTGTTTATTTAATATCAAGCGTGGGGGCTCCTGATTTTAATCAGGACTGAAACATATAGGGAGGGGCAGTTTAACTCAATGCTGATCAAAATTCTACACACCCACACACCTGTCATACCTGTCAACTGCCCCCTGCCAACAACAGGACACCCCAATTTTTCTCACAAGAGGACAGTGGCCAAAACGGCCACCGCAATCTTTCGTGATTTTGAGCTGCACTGTTTTTGGGCATGGCACCCAAAAATGTGAAAGTGCTTTTTTAGGATAGCGATCTTGCACAGCGCCCCTAAAAGCACGGATGTGTGAAGCCGGAAGATGGCGTCCCAGATGTGGGCCACATCATGTTGGAAGGTATGCCCTGTGCTGCAATTAACAATACAATAGAGGGGAAAGTTCCCATTGACACAAGCCCTAAATGACTCAGGCCCTACATATCTGAAAGACCAACTCCTTTTATCATATGTGGTGGTCATGTAAGGTAATAAAAAGCTCTCTGGGAGATTATATATAATGAACTGAAAAAAAATTGATTAAAACAACTTCTGTTAAAAAAACACACCCAGAAGCTCTCTTTTTAGGAATTGTAGGAATCGACATCCTAAAGGAGCAGAAAGACTTTTTATGTATGTGACGACAGCCGCACAGATGCGGCTTGCTCAGAGATGAAAAGAAGAAAGAGTCCTACCAGAGAAGAATGGCAAATGAAGCTATTGGATTACGCCAAAATGGCAAAACTGATCGGAAAGCTCAGGAACGAAGACGAAAGCTTCAAGAAAGAATGGGGAGACCACTGTAAGCAGATGAAAACATTAGCAGGATTTTAATCTCACTTGTAATGTAACAAATTCTGTGGATAATATGGATAGATATAAAAGATAGATTTGATATAATATGCTGCAAACGCTGACATTAGGACCCATGGGGGGGATGGGGGGAGGTCTCGAGATTCAGAGAAATCTCTTTATATGGTATTTGGTTTGGTTATAAATCTATATTTGAAAATCAAATAAAAACAATTTTAAAAAATAGAAGACCACCTCCTTTCCAACAGACCTTCTTGGCAGGAGGCAGCCCTCTTGGTGGTTCCACTGCCCTCAGAACCTTCGGGGATGGTGGTCTAGGGGATAGCACCCCCTAAGTTGTGGAACTCTCTCCCCAAAGAGGTACATCTGGTAACTTCATTACACCATTTTCAATGAATGCTGGAGACAGATCTATATACCTTGGCCTTTGACATTTGAGGTGTCTGTTTTCAGAACCCACCTTTTTGGTGACTGAGTTTTCTTTTAAGTTTTGTTTTGTGTTTTTTAAACTGTTTTCATGCTGTATTTTAAATTGTTGTAACCCGTTCTAGGACCTTTGGGGTTAAGGGCGGGTAAGAAATTTAAATAATAACAATTTTATGTTTTCATTATGGGGTTGGATTACTAAATGAAATTCATTTAATGCAATATTAAATAAATAGCTTTAACAGTAAAATGTTATTTTAGGAACAACATTTTGGAATAAGATTTCACACACGCTGGGGTATTAATGCAAGTAAAGTTGCTCGAGTCAGGCTTTCTTGGTCACATTACAAGAAATAGATTTTTTTTCTGTGTGTCCTTGTACAATAATTAGGTTTTCTTGCCAGTAAGAGAGTACACAACAGTACTGTCTTCTGGGAGCTTTGGCTTCATTGCTGTTTTATATAACGAAAGAACTTAAAGGAGGAGAGGAGGTTATTCCCTTGTTTGGAATATTATATTCACAGACGTGCAGCAACAGAGGAACAAGCAATCAGAACAGAACATAAAACATCTGGACAAACCCAGAGAGAGTTGGGTGGAAAAGAAAAAAGAAAAGAAAAGAAAGCATAGCAGATTAGATTTATTATTCATTTCATTTCCCTTCATCTTACAGGATCGCAGCCATGTGTGTTTTATGCTGTGAAGCAAGCACATCTTTCCTCCACTGATAAGTCTCTGTGAATCAGTGTGCACACAATCTCTTCTTGCTGAACCGAGCAGATCCTAGTTTCCTGGCATGCAGAAAATTCCTGGAACGTTTTTGGCAACGAAGCTGCAGCACTTATCAACTTTATGGAGAGTGCATGCTCAAAGCCAAGGCAAATGCTCACCACTTAGTAATGCGGCTCTTACTAACTTATGTGATTATTGATCTCCTTTCTTGGTTTTAAGAGCTGACTTGTAACTAAAGTAACTGTGACGGGATAACAGTCATGAAATGCTGCTGTTGTACAACACCAGAATGAACTCTAAAGTCCGAAGGTCTGTCTGTCGTTCAGGACAAACTAGAAGTTAGGAACAGAATGTGGGTGTCCCCAATTCCATGCTTCCCTTATAATGTTTTTACAGGAGCTGGGCAGTGGGAGCTGCCGGGAATAATCAGTAGGTGGCAGATGGGTACTGCCAGTGTGGTGTAGTGGTTAAGAGTGGTAGACTTGTAATCTGGGGAACCGGGTTCACTCTCCGCTCCTCCACATGCAGCTGCTGGGTGACCTTGGGCTAGTCACACTTCTATGAAGTCTCTCAACCCCACCCACCTCACAGCGTGTCTGTTGTGGGGGAGGAGGGGAAAGGAAATTGTTAGCTGCTTTGAGACTCCTTTGGGTAGTGATAAAGCGGGATAACAAGTCCAAACTCTTCTTCTTCTTCTTCTTCTTCTTCTTCTTCTTCTTCTTCTTCTTCTTCTTCTTCTTCTTCTTCTTCTTTCTTCTTCTTCTTCTTCTTCTTCTTCCTTCTCCATTAATCTTCCCTTGCAATAATGCACCTCCCATTAAAAATACAGACTTAGGATCTGAAATCTGCCCATCCGAGGGGGGACGGGACGGGACCATATTTTGTGAAGGTTATTTAAGCCAATAATTGGTGGAGATGGGAGAGGCATCCATAGGCTTGAATTATAAGGAATGATATCTGCAATCCTATTCATGCCTGCTTGGAAGTAAAGAAACCCAATAAACTATGGTGATCCAAATATCAGTGGCTTGGACGGAGCCTATCCATAGTTACCTTACTGCTCCACAACATTTCCCCATCCCATCACGGACAAAACAGAGTAAGCTCATGAGGCACTGCTCTTTAAATACAGATGATAGAGAAAATCAGTCCGAGTATGTGAAAAAGTGAATTTACAACAAGTAAGCATAGGAATTCAACAACTGGAGGAAGGTGGGTGGGAGTAAGCTGCTTATCTTGGGTGGTGATAATCCATCTCTGGAAAGGTTAGTAAGACACTGCTTCAGTATATACTTGAAACTGATGCACGTAGAACTTACTCAGAAGATAAATATCAAAGTGTACACCTATCATAGTTTAATCTTTTGGAGGCAGGCCTGCAAGTCTCAGTTTAAAATCCCACACATAACAGATTAAGAACTAACTTTGCTGCACTGAGGAAGAGCTCTGTCGCTTCTCCTCCCTCCACTTTTAAAAGAAGTGTGAATGTCATGCACAGGAAGAGCCTCCACCAAACTGGCGGCTTCCAGATGTTTTACACTACAATTCCCAATCAGCCCCAGCCAACAAGGCTGTGCTGGTGGCTGGGGCTGATAGGAACTGATCCAAAACATCCGGAGGGCACCAGACAGTTTGGCAAAGGCTACACAAGAGGAAGAGTAGGTTAGCTTGGGAGTTGAAAGTGACCAGTCTCAAAACAAAAATATGAAGAAGCCTCTTGGCAGTTTCACTTTAGTTAAGAACTTGGCCAAGATCAAAGTCTGAAGAGTGCTTACTTTGAGAGCAACAGTGATAGATTGTCTTTGTTTGAGACTGCTGAAGTTCAGCTCCTACAACAGGCACAAGCTGCTTGCTGATGCTCAGAGCCCATTCTATGGCTTCAGCATGGCAGATAACTGGGTGGGTCATATTGTTCAACTCCATTTATGTTGCAAATACTGCCAGGGATATTTACTTACTTACATAAGTCTATTCTAGAGGGTGCTCCAAAATTACAATGGCTCCATTAGATCATGAAGCAAAACCATTTTCATAGCAACAGTATGTTGTGGATTGTTGGGTCTGAAACAGAAGTTCTTCATCTGAGAGATGTCTGGATTCCTCCCACACAAGACCTGAACAACGCATAAACCTTTGTAGCACAGTAACAATTGATCATCTGGAAAAGTTACATTATTCACAAAATTTGCAGACTTTTCGTTTGATGCAAGTTGCTTTAAGAACATAAGGAGAGCCTGCTGGTCCATTTAGTCCAGTATTCTGTTCTCATAGGCAGGGGTGGCCTGTCCTGTTTCGCCACCTGAAGCAAAATGGGAATTTGCTGCTCCCTCCCCTTCCCTCCGCCTCCCCACTTCTGCCACTGCTGGAAAGCCCACCCCCATGTCTCCACCCCCATCGTTCTGCCCGGACACTGAGGTCCAGTTCCGAGGGCCTTCTGGCGGTTCCCTCATTGCGAGAAGCCAAGTTGCAGGGAACCAGGCAGAGGGCCTTCTTGGTGGTGGCGCCTGCCCTGTGGAACGCCCTCCCATCAGATGTCAAAAAGGAAAACAGCTACCAGATTTTTAGAAGACACCCGAAGGCAGCCCGGTTTAGGGAGGCTTTTAATGTTTAAGAAATTAGTGTATTTTAATGTTTCTGTTGGAAGCCTCCCAGAGTGGCTGGGGAAACCCAGCTAGATGGGCGGGGTATAAATAATAAATTATTGGTGGGGCAGGTGGGGCACTGCCTTTTACACTTCTGCTGCCTGAGGCAGGTGTTTCACCCCACCTCATCAGTGGGTCTGCTCTGCTCAGTGGCCACAAATATGCCTTTGGGAATCTGCATGCATTGCTGAATTTTGTCCTCACAACACTTTATTTCATTTCTAAACTGTTCTTTACCTGTTGATCGCAAGATGGTGTACAAATACATAAAATTCCACATAATGCAAGTAGCCTACAATAAACGTATTAAATCATGATAATAAATGCTATGCACCACTACACCAGGATACAACCAGAATATTTACATGTTGCAGATTGGGGTCAGTGAGAAGAGGGGGACTGGCTTCATCAAGGAGTCCGTCAACCATTGTTGTTGTTATATTGTATACATTAGAGCTTTGTATGTATAGAAATGGCACATTTGGTAACTCTTGCATTTCATCCCCTTTGGGCTCTGCAATTTTTTTTATTTTACATATTTTTTATTAAATATTTATTGGTTTACAAAAGTATGGTATGTGCAATGTCTCTTTTTTCAAGTTACATTTTCTACAGATCAGTTTCATTTGTTGAGACATTAGTGTTACATTAGGAAGAAAAGAGGGAAGGAGGTGGAGGGGGGCCATGGTGAGTGGGGCTCTGCTATTTATATTTTTCCATTATTGTATATATCTACCCACTGCAAATCTTCATGCACATGAAGAAGGGGGTTCCAGTCCATGAAAGTTTCTGCTGCTGTAAATCTGCTTGAAGATGTCACATGATAGGACTTCAATATAGATTGAACTCCCAAGTGCAACTTTATATTAACTGTCTCTCAAGTGCTTTCAATCATTATTAGGAAAGTTAAAATGGGAAATTTGGGCAGCTAAGGCCATTCCATGTCCAACCCAATCTGGATGTGCATGAGTAATATTTGAAGTTGGGTAGCACATGCAGAAGGAATTCTATAGCCGCATACACACAAGTACCAGTACTGTACCTCCTTAACCCTCTTTGTTTTCCTTTTACTGAATTAAATTTGGGTCTTTTTTCTTTTGGTCCCTCCCATGTGCATCACAGAGTCCTCTCTTTCGGTATGCACTGTTGCAGTAAACGGCACCAATGCACCATGCCGTCTACAGACAGGTAATTTTGTGTGTGTGCGAGTGTGTGTATTTGAAGGCAGCTTGAAAGAGGGATCACTGCTCTTGGCATGCACAGTCATACCTCGGGTTAAGTACGCTTCAGGTTGAGTACTTTCAGGTTAAGTACTCTGTGGACCCGAAAGTGTTTACTTCCGGGTTCTGCCACGTGCGCATGAGCAGAAACGATCTGCGCACTTCATGCATGTGCAGAAGCGCCCTATCGGCGCTTCGCGCACACGTTCTGTCGCAGCTCAGGTTAAGTACTTTTTGGGGTGTGAATGGCACCCCGGAACCAATGAAGTACTTAACCCAAGGTACCACTGTAAATGTTAATTTTTTTCATCTACCATACTGTCTTATTTATTTTATAGTACAGTACATTGATTATTGTCTTCATTTTACGGATCAATGGTCTCGTTAGACAGTAAAATTCGTGTTAAATTGCTGTTTTAGGGGGTGTTTTTCATTGTCTGTAACGGATTAATCCACTTTCCATTACTTTCAATGGGAAAGTTCGCTTCAGGTTAAGTACACTTCAGGTTAAGTACGTACTTCTGGAACCAATTAAGTACTTAACCTGAGGCACCACTGTACAACCCCACTTTAGCAACTTCTAAAGAGGATTTCGTATTGATTCAATAACCCTTTTCTGCAGGTGACAACAATGGGGCAAAAGGTTATGTGTATAATTGACTTCCGACAAGCACACAGAGTGCGAACAAGACTGAGTGTATGTGGGGAGGGAGGGGGGCTTGTTTAATTTCACTGCACACAGGTGGTGTAGTGACAATAAAGGTTTATTATTATTATTATTACATTATTATTACATGAACGTTTGTGTGTACACATATGAAGCTTATGAACTATGCAGAACTGCATACCCTCCAACATTACTCCGATCAAAATAGGGACACCCCATTCCTTAATAATAATTTTACTATTTATACCCTACACATCTTACTGGGTTGCACTACTCTGGGCAGCTTCCAACATATATAAAAACATAATAAAACATTAAGCATTTTTTAAAACTTCACTATACAGGATTGCCTTCAGATGGCTGGGGGGGGGGGTCAGATAACTCCATACCCTCCAACATTTCTCTGTTGAAAACAGGGACATAAGGGAGAATGGGACATTCCGGGATCAAATCGGAAAAACCAGGACGGCTTCTGTAAATCCAGGACTGTCCCTGGAAAATAGCGACACTTGGAGGGTCTGGAACTGGCAAAATTAACCGCAAGATTAAGAGAATCCAATGATGAGTGTTTTGAGGAAGAATGGATGCCCTTTTTGGAGCATTTAAACAATGAACTAGCGAGCAGGAACCTATAAGCAACAGAAGTAACTAGATTATGCTGTACTACTGTGGTTATGATGATTTGATAGATAGAAGGCAGGAGAGGAGAAACAACTCTGGAAAAAAGGAGGAAAGCGTCAAAAAAAGAAGAGACGAAATAGTGTTTTGACTGTTGTATGTTAAACATGTTGAATCTGAATAAAACATAAGGGGGGGGGCGAAGATAAGCTTATCAAGGCACACAAGACAAGCGGGTTTGGGGAAAGTCACGAAAGGTCGTCGAATTGTTTATTGTTGCGTTTTAGTTATACTTCCAGGCGTACGAGAGGCTTGTGGGCTCCTCGGCCCTCGCCGCGCGACCTTCACAGTCTTAAACTTGAGGCGAGTGAAAAGGAGGCGCCGTTCGCTTTTCCCGCCTCAGGGCGGCCTGGGCCTGGGGTTTCTCCGAGCTGCGAGTCTTCGTCGGGGCCTCCTTCTCCTCCTGCTCTCCGGGTGTGTTCGGGTTGCGTGCGCCAGCCCCACCGGCCAAGGGCGTACCCACCATGGGGCAAGTTAGGGCAGCTGCCCTACTCTAGAAGCCAGCTGGCAGCTGCCCCTCTCTAGAAGCAAAAGGACGCAGCGAGGGAGAGAAGGGGAGAGAGCGCAACACCCTCCTGCTGGAGCTCGCCCGGGCTGCCTCCCCACAGCCTTCGCTCGTTCAGCTCATTCTGCTGCTGCTCTTACTAGAGCAAAGAAGGAGGGGGGAATGGAGAACCAGAATTGGAAGAGATGGGGTGTGGATTAAAACACTGTACGTAAAACACCACACTCACTCTGATGTTCCTCCCAGGGATCGCGGTGGGAGGGAGGGGGGAAGAGAGAGAGAGAGAGAGAGAGAGAGAGAGAGAGAGAGAGAGAGAGAGAATTTGAAGCTGGCTGCTGAAGGATTGAAGTCTCTCTCTCACGCGCAAAGAGAGGAGGCTGGACAGGGCGAGCCTTCCAAAGCTCCTGTGCCAGTATTTAAGATACAATTTGTTTCCTTGTTTCAGGTAGCAAATGGTCGGCACCACAGCTTTTACTCTTGTCCTTGGGGAGGGGGGATCTTTATCAGTTTAATGAAACCTCCAGCGATAATGAGGTGTGAAAGGAGTTCCGTTTTAACTGGGTGGTTTTGCATAAGGAGGCTTGGAAGGCATGGGAATGCAATGGTGTTATATCTTTCCCAATTGTCCTCCCTCCTTTGTGTCTTTTATCATCCAAGCTGTTTGGGCAGCCACTGTGTGATGTGATCTTAAAAGATGTGTGTTAGAAAGGGTGGGCATGGATGTCTCAGTTTTCTCTTTCAGCCTTAAAGGGCCAGCACCCCTTTATTGCTATAAAGCAGGCATGTCCAACAGGTAGATCATGATCTACTAATAGATCACTGGACGTCTGTGGTAGATCACTGGCTCCCCCCAAAGAAGCTCAGCAACTTTGGCTCCCCTAAAAAAAGCTCTACATCTTTGCCCTGAAGCCCCCAAAACAGGGCTTTCCTTCCTAAATAAAGCTAAACTTTGACCTGAACCCCCTAAAACATGGGTGGCTTTCCTTCCTAAAAAAAGCTCAACAACCTCAACCTGAACCCCCCAAAAGGGGGTAGATCAATCACTGCCAGTTTTTAACTCTTGGAAGTTGGCCACCCCTGCTATAAAGAGTCTGCATGTAGCTTCATTGGAAGCGATGGTATGTTGGCATTGACAACAGATATTTTTTATGTTGTTATGTATTACGGTTTTTAGTTTCTTTGCTGTCTCACCAATAGAAAAACCTGGGTGGTCACTGTTAGGGAATTTTATAGGGGGGGCACCCAAACAAGGCTTCATTTGGGAATCAAGATTGGCACAAATGCCCTCAAGGGGACCCCATTTGATCCTACAACACCACTCTAGTATCGAACTAACACGAACCACCTCAAGATCAAGCCCTGTGTAATAAAGGCTCCCTTTCCTACCCTTTCTCTGTTGCCTGAGACTCTATGTAACCATATTTCTTTATGAATGAATACAGTGTATCTTTATTTCTAAATGAAACCCCCTTTTGCTACTCTGGCCAAGGGCTCTCAGGGATGCAGGGAACAGCCATAATCCTTTAAGCAAGAGGTCAGGTAGCCAGGGTGGTGCTCCTCTGCATATCCATAATCCATTCAGGTACCATCTCCTGCCATTCCCAACCCTCCGAAGCCAGAGGCAATACTCACACCTGGACCCATTGTTCCCCCCCCCTGCCAGGTACTCAAGGATCCCCTCCCAGATACTTACTGGTACTTGCTTAACAATGTCCTGGGACATCGTGCATTGTTACCGTATGTTAATCCTGTTTACCTCCTGTTTACCTGTATGCTAATGCCCCTTGCCCCTTCCCCTTTTCTGACGTTTTACCCTGTCACAAGTGATGTATGTACTGATGCTTTCGATGTACATTATGGGATGGTGGTGGGAACTTTTAAAAGTTCTTGCAGCCCTGTTCATGGTGTTCAGTCTGGCATTGAACCTGCTGCGCAGTAATAAACCTTGCTGTTTGCTCCGGATCGTGGCTGGACTCCTTCCTTTTATACTCTGCAATGACCACAGGCCCTTACCTGATGAGCTGGGTGGCTGAGCATTCTCGCACCCAGAATTTTGCCCTAATAGTCGCTTTTTATCTTTGGGCGATGCTCAGAACAAAACAGGAAGAAAGCAGGTGGTGGACTTTTGGGGGAATTGGAGTCCTTTTACTTCTTCTTCTCTCCTTTAGGAGGAATATAACTTTCCATCTCCCTCTCATAACGAACTTTGCCACTGTTTGCCATGTCTTCAAACTTGCCTATTTGTTTTGCTGACATTGTCCACCATTCAGACGATTGGGTTGCATTTCGCAGGGCAGAAGAGTCCGGACCTTGGTGTATTCAGCTTGCTAGGCTTACAGGAATCCGGACGTATGAAAGGGGTCGGTCTTGCTGTGGGCAGGATTTCTGCATTACTGGGGGGGTTGGACTAGATGACCCTGGGGGTCCCTTTCAGGCCAGCTCTACAGGATTTCTGTGAGGGGTTCGAGTGAAAGGAGCGGCTGTAGATAGTTTCTGTGCTTCAGGCTGCTATCCTATACAGGCTTACCTAGGCATAGATTGATTTCTTAAGATGGTTGTGTGAAAATTATTATGGACAAAGTATAATTCTGTAGCGCCTGTATTGTAGGCTCAGCTTATAAATATGTGTAAATAAGCAATACATCATAAAGACACCACTATCTCCACTGTGGAAATATGAACCCTGGGTAAGTGCCTGAGCCCCTGGAATCTCACTGTTGTGGATATTGGGGTGGCATGGAACAATATTAAAACTTGCAGTTTGCCCCCCCTCCATTCCCTCAATACTTTTCATATAATCATAGAATCACAGTACTCCAGGTGAGGTCTGACCAGGGCAGAATACAGTGGTACTATTACTTCCCTTGATCTAGATGCTATACTCCTATTGATGCAGCCCAGAATGGGATAAGGCAAAAGATGGGATAAGGCAAAAGCAGGCAAACTTTAATTTATTTCTGTACAGCAGGCTTTGCTAAGCTGATTCCCCTCCGTGTGCTTTGGACTACAACTCCCATCTGCCTCTGGCAGCGCAGTTGTGGTCCAAAGCACGTGGAAGGTGCCAGGCTGGCAAAGGATGCTGTTCATTCATAATATGAGTGCCCATGTGCGTAGTATGGGATATGCCTTGTCCTTGCTCTTGCTTGCGTAACCACAGCTGGTCCTCAGCAGGCTCATTGAGAATGTCCCTTTTTATAGCTGCTTGTCCTGACCTTTCTCTGATCCTCCTTATTATTTCCCTGGATTTCCCCCCTTTTGGTGTTATTAGACTGGAGTCAGTTTCACCTGGGCTCTGTAGCCCCACCCATGTCCCCACTTTGTGGCACCTCCCCTCCTGTGCCTTGGCCCCGCCCCTTGCCCCTCCCCTCCCGTGCCTTGGGCCCACCCCTTGCCCCCCCTAGTTTTGATCCTGGGTACGCCCCTGCCACCGGCTCTTTCTTTCCCCCCACACCGCCTGCCCCTCTTTCCCCGCGGCCTTGCGTGGGTGTTTCTGTGTCAGAGCGCCGACTTCCCCCTCCTCTCCACAGCAGGCGGCGGCGGCGGCGGCGGCTACTGCCTCTACCTCTCGCCTCCCGCCCATTCTCCTCAGATGCCCTTTGCCGCCGCCGGTTTATTATTACAGTATGTGGCTGTTCCCCTCCCGCCTCCCCCTCTCCCACCCCACTCCGGTCTGGGTTGGCGCCGCGCCGCGGCTGTGCAGATCCCCTTGGCTGCGCTTCGCGATTGGCACCCCTCCCGCCAGCTCTGCTCTTTATTATTTGTCTGGTAAACGGTGGCGGCGGCATCCGCGGATAAGGGGGTGGGTGTAGGGGGGGGGGATAAGGCGAGTGACCGGCGGCTGAGTTCACCAATGAGTGCCCTCCGCTTTGCCCACAGCTGGGTAATTTCGGGCCTCTGGCAAAGCAGCGATTGGGGGGGGGATGGGGAGGCTGGGAAGGAGAAACTGAACTAGTTTGAAGCCTCCGCTGCCTCCACCCCCCCTTCCCTGCTGCTGGGTTTCCAGCATTCCCCGGTCTGTGTGCCTAGTGATTGGTCGGGTGGTTCTTCGTCTGCTAGACAGGAGCAGAGGAGGGGCGGGGGGGGGAGAGAGAGATGGTTGGGAAAAGTGGGGGGGCGGGGGAGACTTTGAGCTGCAGATTATTGCAGACTAAGCAGTCTGGCGCTGCAGCAGCAGCAGCAAAGGGAAGGGGGAGGGTGTGTGTGCTTGCAAGCTGGGGGGGGGAGCTTGGCGCCCAGCCAGCTACCATCAGAATTAGCTCATTGTTCAATATAACCAGCACAGGCAACCAAAGCCTGCGAGAAAAGGAGGGAGGGCGAGAGAGAGACCCCCCTCCCAGAGCTCTTGCTGTTGCCCCCACCCCCTTTTTCTTTTCTCCCACCCTCCTTTTGCAAGGCTGCCTCTGAAAGAGGTGCAGTCATTTCTACCCACACCCCCTTGCCCAACCCCCTCTCTCCCCCTCTCCCCTTCTATAAATTCCCTGCTGTAGCATGCTGCCCTTTTTGAATCCACATTTGTGTTTCAGATCATGTAGAAAGGACAGAAAGTGAGGAGGGAGCGGGGGCTGTTGTCTGTAAGTATATACGTTTCCCCGTCCAAATGCACAGATTTTTCTTCTTCCCTCCTGTTTCTTTGTTTGATTTCCTTTCCTTTCAGGGTTATTCCTCCCTCCCGCTTTCTTCCCTTCTTTTACTTGACTCTGCTGGGGTTTTAACTCTTCTTTTTGTAACACTCCCCCCCTTCCCTATTGCTTAACGCTTCCAAAGAAGGCAGTGTTGAAGAAGGAGAAACTGTGCAGCATATGTAGATTTAACTCTGTCTTTCTGCGCAAAGGGAGGATTTTTAAGCTTGGGGTATTAATGGTTGCCTTGCCTTGGGTGTATATTTTTAGAAGCAGGCATTCTTCCTGCAACAGCATTCTACACATTTGCTTGTGCAGCAGTTAAGCTTGGAGTGAATTTTATTTTTTAAATTATGCAATTTTTATTGTATGTGTGTGCAGATTCTATCTGTTAGGTTGAAATTTGGTTTGCACTGAAGGTTAGCATGTTTTATGTAGCATATCTTATTAAAAAAACACACCAAAAAAACCAACAGCATGCAACCATATATTAAGTTTACCTCTGTAGTCTTTCACTTAAGGAAATTTTGCATGTTAATAAAACAGACATTACAGGCTAAACTGTGTATGTCATTGAAGCTGTATTCAGAAAACTGTTAATCAGTTGATTTACTTGTAGGCAATTGAATGAAACACTCCTACAAAATTGCACCGAAAGTTAATATTCTCACAGAGAAAGAGGTGTGAACTTGCAGTTAGTGCTTGAGAGAGCTAGAGGTTATGTAATGCGGTACCATTTCCAAAAATATCCCCTCTCTGGGCTATTACGTTGTGAAAGTGTGACTGTAATGCTGCTGTCTTCAAGGAGGGAGGGGGGCGGACCCAGCTGCTAATGTGTCTGAGAACAATGGACAAGCTATGCAGTTGGCACAGAATGCACTATTTTCCTCTTGTCTGGTTTTTAAAGTGGGTTAAGCATTAGATGTAGTGTACTTCAAAGAGTCCAGTGTGCTAAGAATAGCATAGAGTTTTTGAAGATCCAAGCATCAGGGATGCTGCTATCCTATACTGTAGTTAAGCCTATAGACCACTGAATTGCAGAGAAACAGGATGCATAAGCACATGTGGGAAGATTGATTTGCAAGCCTTAGACATGCATTTCCCTTGCTGTTTGTCAAATAGCTTTTTTTTAGTTTTAAATACAAATAGCCATTTTCTGATCTTTTACAGAGTGTTCTCCTTGTGCTGCTCGAAAGAACGTGCAGCCCTAAGTCTTAACTGAATCTGAGAATGGTAAGATTTGTTTTAGTATTTTATGTATTTATTTATTATTATTTTTAAAAGCTTCTGTTATAAAAATGAAATTGACATGCTTATTACAACACATGTTCGTAACATGGCCTTTAAAAATGCATCCATTGGAATTTTGAGGATCTGCCATGCAATGAATAATGCACTTGAAAAGTCCTTGTGAGTTGGATTTTCCATTTCCAGGCATTTTGAAAGGAAACCTGGAAGTTTCTCTTGATGAAATGAGTCTTACTCAGAACAGGAGGAACTCCTGAATACACCACAAGCATTGAAATATGCAAAATAAAAATAAAAATGCAAAGCAGCATGCTGACATATCTATTCATTTGCTTTTAAAAAGTCATCAAAGCCGGTGCACAAATAAATATAAATATATTTTGTCTATCATATGTTCTTGCCACACACTTTTAATTACATAGCCTCTTGTGAAGTTTTATCTGGACATCCTTGGGTAAAGCAGTTTTAACTCAAATGTACCCTGCATGGTGGTGTTTATAATTCTACAGTGGAAGTACACCAGCTATAAAGTAATTTCCATGTGTTTCTCTTTTCAGTATCATTTATGACTTAGGTATTTGGAATTTTGCTTCCCCCCCCCTCCCTATATCCCTTTCTCACATTAAAGAGATTGCCATAATGACCTCTAATAGCAAACTCTGATGCCAAGATTGCAAACTGAGGAAATGGGTGGGAAGAGGATGACCTCAACAGTACCACATATATTAACCAATATATTGTACTGTAAGGTCCAATAAATAATAATGATAACCAATGGAATGAAGGGTTGGGTGGGTATTAAGCAATGAAAGGGACCAGATGTTTAATGTCTGAGCATAGTCTGATGGGCCATTGTTAAAAAAAACATGGGAAGTCATGCGGGGTGACTCTCTTATTGCCTTCTGAGCACGTTTCCCTTCGAAACTTCCTCTGTTACCAAAGGAAGAAAGTAATGCAGACCTAGCAACTTGACTGCAGTTACACTGCAATTACATTGTTTAAAAAATTGGTTCCAAAATAAAAGACAACAGGCGGGATAGATGTTGTGAAGAGATTTGTGTGTGGGAAAAGGAAAGGAAAAACAAACAAACAAACACCACAATCCTATGTACTATTAACTTTCTAAAAGCTGTTTATTATATATTTCATTTGAATTGTTACTTATTTCATAAAATTTATACACCGCTGGATTGTAAACCAAACAAAACCTCAAAGCGGTTTACAAAAAAAAGTAAAAAAAAAAAAAATATCAGTTAATGTGATCATTTGTTTTTTAATTGTGTT
The DNA here is from genome assembly GCF_963506605.1 of Zootoca vivipara. Taxonomy (NCBI): domain Eukaryota; kingdom Metazoa; phylum Chordata; class Lepidosauria; order Squamata; family Lacertidae; genus Zootoca; species Zootoca vivipara. The sequence goes on from NC_083286.1 coordinate 21,516,974, forward strand.
TTAGGAATGTATCTGTTTATTTAGTTGTTGAGTCCAACCACAGAAGTGCAGGATATAGATAATAAATTTACTAATTACTTAGAAGTAGTAAGCCCTGTTGAACACATGCACAGTCTTGCAGTGTGAAACAATTAAACCAATAAAATAAGGACTGCATGACAGATTCAACTTTTCCCAAAGCATAATGATTAGTACTTTATAGAGAAAGGATTCCAGAAAGAAATGTTTTTATTTATATAAAGTACAGGTACTTTTCTCCTTTACTGTATTAAGTTAACCATTGTGCTAGAAAGTTATTATTATTATTATTATTTAGATTTATCAGTTGCTTGTAATCTGATCATCTCCAAGTGACTTAAAATGCTGTTTAAAACACAAACAAATAGATCATACTTTAAAATGAAATGAAGAAAAAGCAACAACTCCATAACAGCCCCAGGAAACTTTGGCAGCACGCTTTGTGAATATGGGATTACAGTGGAACCTCGGTTTATGAACACCTCGGTTTATGAATTTTCGGTTTATGAACGCCACGGACCCATCTGGAACGGATTAATTCACTTTCCATTACTTTTAATGGGAAAGTTCGCTTCAGTTTATGAACGCTTCAGTTTATGAACAGACTTCCGGAACCAATTACACCCATGTTTCAGTTTATGAACGCTTCAGTTTAAGTACTTCGCGGACCCATCTGGAACGGAATAATCCACTTTCCATTACTTTCAATGGAAAAGTTCGCTTCAGTTTATGAACGGTTACTCCGCGGACCGTCTGGAACGGATTAATCCACTTTCCATTACTTTCAATGGGAAAGTTCGCTTCAGTTTATGAACGCTTCAGTTTATGAACAGACTTCCGGAACCAATTGTGTTCATAAACCGAGGTACCACTGTATATAGTTAGGGGTTGTTCAGTTTATTTCACCAGACATGAGTCTTAGTTTACTAAAGCCAAAGAAGACTTTTCATGTTCTTTACTAGGGAAGATTAATTTTCAAGCAGCAAACAAGTGGTTATAAATGCCAGTTGAACCACAAGTGTATTAAAACTAACCACTGCTCTGCATCTGTCATCACAACTGGGGACACAGAAGAGTCATTGTGTATATTGGCTGGTGCCATGCAACTTCCATAAAGCTGCAATTTGTTCAGCAACCTTCCCTCAAAATAATAAAATATTGCAGTATGTCCTAAGCACATTCACTGGGAAAGAGGGTCCACTGGTTACAATATCATTTGTCTCCAAATAAAGCATGGTGCAATCCTATACATGCTTACTCGGAAGTAAGCTCCACTGAGTTCGGTGGGAATTACAGCTAAGTATGCCTACAATCTGTGCCCAACTGTTTTTTCAGGATTACAGACTACTATGGATTAAAAACTCTGCCATCACAGAGCTTCTACACAATTGCTAAACTGCTGAAACTTGCGACCTTGTTCAAAAGGATTCTTACTATCTCCCACAGACATTCCCTATTCTTCATTACTTCATACAAACACTGAGCGGATCCAAAGGGCTGAGCAGGTGTTGGAGTCATAGGAGCCAACTCCTAGGGGCCAAGTTCCCTTTGCTCCCCCATAAAATATTTGAGGGGGCCTCCCATTCGAATAGTGTATGTGTGCCGCATCGTGTGATCGATTATGTGGGCGAGGTTTACCTGCTCTCCCCCCCCCCATATTTTATTCAAGATGGCACCCCTGATTGGAGTCCAGTTGTGGTCTGGTAATCCACTCCTGAAGTCTGTGGAACTTTGAGAAGAAGCTTCAACACGATGAGGAGCCTTGTATTAGGAGAAGAAGGGCAGGAAAAAAACAGCCCTAGCAAAGCCCCAGTATGAAGGTGGAAGTGGTTGTGTATGTGCAAGGAGTTCCTGGTGTCCTCACCATGGTTTTTAAAGTCAAGTTTTAAAAATGACCTAATTCTACTTAGCAGGGGCGCTAGTGTCTTTAAGTAACCAGCATCTGGCTTTATTGAAAAACTTTGCCCTGAAGTATCTGGCTAACTTTATTATAATTTCTGCCCTCTGATCTGATCCGGAGCAGCGCATGTAGAAACACCTGTACTGTATGCTACTCAGTGTCTTAAGTCTTATCTTTGATCTGCATCTTGCCCCTCAGTCATCATCCTGACTATGCTTCAGCAATTAGCCCCTGGCTTGGACCCTCTTTTCTTCTCCAGTTACATCTTTCTGCTGTGCCCTGCACTTTGGCGTTGGCTGCCCGGTAGTCTCTGATTCTGTCTTGTACCCAAACTCTGATCTCAGTATGTCTAATTCTCATCTTGCCATGGAACATGGCTGCTTTTTCTGCAGGTCGGTCACTCTCACAGTTCTTAGTTCCCCGCAGGCCTCCGCAGGGCTGGCCTTGGGAGGGATTCAGTGTACATCATGCCCAGTCGTATTCCATAAATCTAATGTGGGCAGCAGGAGTATGCTGCCCCTCACTTCCTGTTAATTACATTCCATTTCCTCTCTTGCTTCCTGTGGAGCCAAACCTAAATCAACATTCATTGGGATGTTAAATACTGAGGTGTGCTCCTGTCCGTTTAGTGTTTTCCCCCCTTCTGTGGGTTGGGGGACAGGGTCATGCAGCAGGTTCATTTCCTGAAAGGCACATGGCTCCCGCATGTGGTCTCTGCAGATAAAAATGAAGTTTAATGTGCTTGTTTGGCATGGAAACTGAAGCAGAGTTATTTGCCCTCCCGGATGGGCCATGTGTACACTGAAAGGATTCTGCAGGTGGTGTCCCCAAGAAAATCCTGAGGTAGAAAAGCCTACCCTCCCCATCCGTTTACAAGTTTAGATGCATTGAACTCCTGGCCTGTCAACTTACTTTGGCGCCTGAGGCAGAAAACTCCACAGCTGTGTCTCTGTCTTGCTGGCAATAAAAAAATGCAGTAACTGACAATCTGCTGCCCTTTTATGACATCAAAAGCAGCTGCCTGTGGTGGCTGTCTCTTTCTGCCTGAATTGGGTCATGCATCCAGCCCCCCAAACCTGCGTGTCTGGATGATGGAAGGAACTGAACCTGAAGCGGGTGCCCTTTGGCACCATTGTCTAAAAATACCTGCCTGTCTGTTTTTCTCTCTATATATAGATATTTTTTATTTTTGTTAGTTTACAAATGCAGTGGTACCTCTACTTAGGAACGTGATCCATTTCGGGGTGCCGTTCACACCCCGAAAAGTCTGTAAGTAGAGCACCGCTACTGAGCAAGCGCAATAGAGCGCTTCTGTGCAGGCACGAAGCATGCAGATCGCTTCTGCGTGCACGGCGAACCCAGAAGTAAACACTTCTGGGTTGGGCGCGTTCGTAACCTGAAAATCCGGAACGTGAAGCAAACGTAACACGAGGTATGACTGTAAGATTGTACTGTGTCAGAGAACTGGTCCATTGAGCCCAGTATTGTCTAATCTTGTGTGGCAGCATCTCTATAAAGACTAAAGCTCTATAAAGACTAAATATATTTCCTAATCCTGCTATCTGGGCTCCTTTTTGTTGGAGCTGTATCATTGAGCTATAGCCCTGTGTCTGTGCAAATATATGTAACTAGACACATTATCTTTCGCCAATCTTAATGGACAGACCTTAGAAAGACCAGCTTATTGCACATGCTGTAGAACTGATTACACTGCAGAAGTAGAACCTTTAAACTGTGAAGAGAAGCACAATGCATGGTTGTTTAGTGATTTTGTTTGTGTCAGGGAGTTGTTGCAGCTACTCCCGAGTAAAGATGCTCCAGTCCGTTGTGTCTTTAAAGGTTTTATTGTGCACGCTATTTACAGTGCAGAGATAGCAGAAAACATGACCGCCTAGTCACTCTCAGAACCCAGCAATGGCGTCTGCCGGCTTCGGGGCCAGCATAATAACCTGGGCACCCCGAAATGGCGCCCCTTCGCCCTGAGTTTGGGCGCACGCCTCAGTTTGGGCGCTGGAAGGAGCGGTGTCCCTTCTTCCCCTTGCTGGCTGGGAAGGGGCTCCGACGCCTCTCTGAGCTGTCCCTCCTCCCCTAGATGGTCAGAGTGGTGCGGGGGCTCCGATACGTCGCTGAGCCCTTCTTCCACCGTCTGTTCCCCAGAGCGCTGCCAGGGCTCTGATGCCTTACTGAGCCTTCCCCCTTCCATTCCGCTTTCCCCTGACCCGCTGCTAGCGCTGCGAAGTGCTGGTCAGGATGATGGGGGGAGGCTCCCTGTAGGGAGTCCCCCTGACAGTTTGTTTATATAGACATTTCTGTCCCGTTCTTGTTTTGCCTATGAACTACCAGGAGTGACTTTTAACGGCATAAAACTACAATCATATAAATTAAAAATACAATAATAATGAAAAACAATTAAAATAATTTCGCTTTTTTGGGAGAAAAGAGCAACCCCATGCACTGAGTGAATCCTTAGTCTTATTCCTACAAAATCAAAATATAAATAAGGCTGCAATATTATACAGATTTACTGGGGAGTAAGTCCTATTGAGCTCTTCCAAGTAAACAAGAATATTCTGTAATCCTGTAAATGATGGTATATCATCGATGGTCTATTTCAGTGGTTCCCAACAGGTGGTCCGGGGACCCCCAGGGGTCCGCGAGCTATGCCAGAGGGGTCCGCAAGATGCTATTAGAATAAAAAATATATTAAATATATTTCGTATGATAACAGATTTTTTGTTTTGGCCGCTTCCTGCATGAGCAGAGTCTAGCGCAAAACTAGAATTAGATAGAGGCAGTAGTTCTGCTGTATGCCGTTAGGTGGCACTTTACAAACACTACTGTTTTGCAAAGAGGCAGTGCGCACATTCTACTAACGCTCACCTCCCCAAGATGCTTTGGGCGCATCGGCTTCATTTGTGCGCTATTGCGCAGGTACCCTGTCTTCTCCATTCCCCTCCCTCCTCCCTGGCGCGCGCTGCCTCTTTGCAAAGCAATAGTGTTTGTAAACAAAGTGTTGTTTTTCGCGGAAGCTACAGTTCGCGTAGCTAAAAATGGACCGTTGGTTAAAAAGTGGTTCGTTAAAACGACAAAGGCCTACAGATGAAGAGGAAGATAATGCATTTGATGTTCAAGCAAGTAAGTCAGTGACTCTCGAACCGATCTTGTCAGTGTCCATTGAACCTAAATCGTCGGCGTCCCTTGAACCTAACCCTTCCAAGATCAGTGTTAAGCTTACTGGAAAAATTAGATTAGGAATTAGATTTAGGATTAGGAATTAATGGGGGTCCTTGTCACAATTTTGTTGGGAACCCCTGGTCTATTTGGAAGACAGTTTGTCCCCATGCCTGTTCACAGTAATGATTTTGCCTTTGCAAAGTGGCTCTTAACTCCTTCCAAGGTTATGGCACTGCATAAGCAAGTACTGTACAAGTTATGGTAAGGAGCAAGCTTTTTCTAGCTTGTGTGTTCTGTGTAGGTAGTATAGCTAGTTTCCTTTGAAAGCTGCAGCATTTCAGTTTAAGAGTTCCTGCATTTTTCTTATTTATTGACTAGGCTTTTCATGCCCTATTTAAAATGGGAATGCATTTCCACTGTCTACACCCTGACTTTTCTTTAATATATTAAGTAGCTTTTAGTTAGCTACTTTAGTTGGAGTAGGGGAAGACGACCAACATAACTATAGTAATGAGCTGGAGTGGGAAGAGTTAATGATAGCAAAGAAAATAGTACTGCACTGCCATATTATTGCAATAGGAAGTAAAGCTTGTATATTAGGTCCATAGCTGCCAAGTTATCCCTTTTTTAAAGGGATTTTCCCTTATGCTGAATAGGCTTCCTCGTGAGAAAAGGGAAAACTTGGCAGCTATGATTAGGTCCAACCAAAACATGAGGTCACTTGAGCTAAATTGAGGAGGCACAGACTTGTGTGCACTAACTGAGCCACCAACTGAGCTATGCAGGCACTTCGTATGGGGATGGGGAACAAAGAAGATCTATAGAGTGCCAGCGCAAATGCAACGCCAGAGAATTTGGCTATGAGAACGAGAGGGTTTTTTTTCGTGGAGGCCTTAGCAATGCCATTTACCTTTACTGGCTCTCCTTAACTAAAATAATAATAAATAAATAAATCACTAGCCACACACTGCTGGGCATTGATTACTACTATAAAGTTGAGCCAAAAAGAACGCTGGCCTATTTCCAGTAAGGAAAACTACGACAGAAAAGCATCCTTGTTTACAACAGCTAGCTGGCAACCACGAAGTCTACACGGCTATACTGAAGTTGCTAAGACTTCCACTTCTGCTTGCCTTCCTCTCCTGTGATCCTGGTCATCACCAGTTGCTTACAGTCAAAGCTTTCTATACCAAGGAGTGATCCACAATAGGTTTGGGCAGAATGGATGCTTACACAAACTGGCCCTGGCACCTTAACTACTGGCTTGACAGCCTTGCTGTGAAGGATCAAACACCAGTTCATATCATGCCAGCTCGTGTGCAGGTATACTTGTATCACATCTGGGTGCACCCCATGTGGATCTTGTGAATAGGTCTCCAGGAAACAATGCAGGTTTCACATGACAACTGCTGCTGCTGGGCGTTTCTGTCTATGGTGTTTGCTTCTTGCTACCAGCCGACTAGTGCACTCCCTTTCATCTTGCTCTGTGTTAGAACATGTTTTTGTCCTTCCCTATCTCCCCGAGCATCTAGCTCTGAAGTGCTTTGAGAAGCTATAGGGGCCCCTGCAGGCTGACGGCAAGTTCTATTTATAAATTTAGTATGTCACAGCAATACACTAGGGCACTAGAGCAACAAAATGCTTTCTGTTGGTTGGCTGGATCTTATCCTGCCTGCAGAATTCTGTAAATATGAAGGGCACCGTTTTTCCTATGTTTTTGTTAACCAGAAAAAGTTGACCTCCTTATTACCTAGCTAGTTATCAGTGTAGAAAAGTCAAAGATATTGCCATCTCTAGCTACCTGATAATGAATATAAGACAGGATGGGACTTAATTCAAATTGTTGCCTTACCAAACTAGTTAATCATCTGCGAGAAGCCAAGTTGCAGGGAACTAGGCAGAGGGCCTTCTCGGTGGTGGCGCCTGCCCTGTGGAACGCCCTCCCAACAGATGTCAAAGAGGAAAACAATTACCAGACTTTTAGAAGACAGCCCTGTTCAGGGAGGCTTTTAATGTTTAATAGATTACTGTGTTTTATTTTTCTGTTGGAAGCCGTCCAGAGTGGCTGGGGAAACCCAGCCAGATGGGCGGGGTATAAATAATAAATTATTATTATTATTATTATTATTATTATTATTATTATTATTATTATTATTATTATTATTTCTGGTCTATTGTAGCTGAAAACTATAACCAAGGTCCAAACTAGATGCTATGTGAAATATTTCATGTAACTTTTCCCTCATAAGGGAAGCTACCATTAGCTCTAGAGGTCTTCCTCCTGAGACATATGGCAGCTTCAGGTAGGGAAGCTTCTCAATGGCCATGGTTCTGTGTGAAAGTCTTAACTTCTACCTGAGGCAGCACAATCCTGGTTCTGATCTTCCCTTATGGTTGCTGCTCATTTTGTTTTGTTTTTTAAAAGTAGATACATGAAATGCATCAACACACTTCACATATTGCCCAGTTTCCCTCAAAATCTGACAGGATGTGGTTGTCTCACCCATAAGATACCTCTCTGTTTCCAATCTTAGCTTCTGAATTTCCACTTCCTAGCCCCTTTCCTTTCTCAGCTTCCATTGTTGCTGCGCCACTCCTGATTGCATTAAAGTAATCTTGCAACTGAATTTAAGCCACATACAGTGTCTTAACAGAAGCATGGCAACTGAAAGATACGAGGGGATGCCTTCTTCTGAGCTGTGCTGTTATTTAAGCTTCTGTGCTTTTAAATTTCTGTCCCTCAACATTTACTTAAAGTTCCAAGGAGCAGACAGAACAGTCTCTCTCTGGACCACGCCACTTCCACATTTCTTATTTCTAATTCCATATTAATGTGCTGTTGAGGGAAAAAAACACCATGTGATTTTTAAAAATTAAATCTGTACTTGCAGTTTTATAAGGTGGTCCTCATATTGGCTTTTTAAAAAAGTTCCCATCTTACTCTACCAGTAACAGCTTTCCCCAAGTGGCCAGAAAGCCTGGCTGATGCTGTGACAGCCACACACTTTAAAAATACTGCTACAAATGTCCATATGCTGTCCTTCCCAGCGATGCTGTATGGGGAAAAAATAATGCAGCCATTTTGTTTAAAGGCCACCTCATAACACTGCACATTTTCAAAGGCAAGATTATCCTCATCATCGATTTACAAATCACCACCTCAACAACTGTTTCATGGCGACCTACACATAAGATGATTAAAAACAGTTTAAAACACGAAATAGCAAATACCTGAAACCCTAACAAGGAAACACTTGTGGAAAAGACCAACTGGGAAGGCTGTCAGAACAGAAATATCTTCAGCTGTGCTGTATCTCAACAGGAATGCTATTCACAGAACAGCCACACTAAAAGCCCTGTTCCAAATGACTGCAGAGTGGGCTTCTGTGATTGTTGGAACTTGCAGGAAAAGCTCGACCGCAGCAATTTACTGGGATATGTAAGGGATGTCTCTCAGATAACCTGGTGTATGAGGCCTCACACATTGAACTTGGCCCAGTAGCAGATTGGCCTCTAGGCCAAATGCTGCAAGCAGGGTGTTCTGTGGTGGCTTTGCCTCCACAAACAACCTAGCCACCAAATTCTGCACCAGCCGCTGCCTCTGGGCCAACCTCAAGGGTAGTCTCACATAGAGTGTGTTGTGGTAATCCAGCTATGAGGTTACCAGTGCAAGGACATCTGTGGTCAAGCTAACCTGATCCAGGAATGTATGTAGCTGCCTTATCAACCAAAGTTGGTTAAAGCATTCCTACCCACCAAGGACACCACCACCGAGATAGATAAGACAGAGATAGATCCAGGAGCACCTCCAAACAGCACCCTCTCCCATTCAAGGAAAGCATGACCCCCATCCACCTTCCCAGACCCAGGAACTACTCACCCACAGAGGTTCTGTCTTGCCAGGATTCAAACACTATTAGCGCTCATCCATCCCATTGCTGCATCCAGACACTGGTTCAGGGCCTTCTCAAGTATTCTCAGTTCAGATGTTACAGAAAAATGGAGTAGGGTATCATCGGGGTACTGATGACATATTGCTCCAAAAGCTCTAATGACTGCTCCCAATGGGTTGATGGAGCACTGGAAACCTCACTTTGGATTGAATTAGTCGTGACATCTAGATCACTAAGGAGACAAACAACTTACCCCTCAAACAGGGCCGGCTCGTCGTAGACCCCCGGTGGCGCAGGGCACCATGGCGCCGTCCCGCCAGGAGGGCGCCGTGAGCTGCGCCCGCCCGCTGGCCGGCCGGTCCGCTGCGCGCGGCGCCCACCTGCCCACCATGCTGGGAAACGGGGCGGGAGGGCGCCGGAGAGATCGCGCTGTGCCTGCCCGCCCGCCGCGCAGCAGCGCCCCGCCCACCGCGCCGGGAAACAGGGCGGAAGGGCGCCGGAGAGATCCGGCGCACCACGGCGACGGGCGCCATAGGGCGCCGGAGAGATCCGGCGCACCATGGCGACAGGGGCGCTTAAGACGGCGCTGCCCTCAAAATGCCTAGGAAGCAACTCACAGACCATCTCTGAGGTGCTCAAGGCTCCATTCCCTAATATAGGTGTCAACTGCCTATGGACCACCCTGAAGAGCTCTTGAGGACATGATGGAAGCAGTGGTGTAGGCCTTCTTTGCTGCTTTCGCTGCCACACAGTAGGCACAACTATATGCTCCAGCAGAATCTTAGAAAAAGACAGGATCCGAAAGATAGCTAGCCGCATTCCAATCCATACATTAGATTCAGTTCAGGTCATTTCACTTCAGAATATGAACCAGATGAACTCTTCAAGCATCCCTGTGTCAAACTCAATCTACCCCAGACACAGCTGCCAAATCTATTTGGCAAGAGTTATGGATGCCCTGTATACCTGAAGGAGCATCTCTACCACCATCGTTCAGCTTCAACACTGAGGTCCAGCTCTGACGGCCGCCTGACTGTTCCCTCACTGTGAGAAGTGGAGTTACAGGGAACCAGTCAGAGGGTCTCCTTGGTAGTGGTGCCCGCCCTGTGGAATGCCATCCCATCAGATGTCAAGGAGATAAAGAACTACACAACTCTTAGAAGACAGCTGAAGGCAGCCCTGTTTAGGGATGTTGTTAATGTTTGACGTTTTGTTGTGTTCTTATATCTGTTGGAAGCCGCCCAAAGTGGCTGGGGCAACCCAGTCAGATGGGCGGGGTACAAATTACATAATGATTACGATTTCCTAGTCCAACTATCCAGGATCCTTTCTCTCTGGCAATGATGGTACTTGAAGCTACTTTTGCTAAAGACATCATCGTATTACACCTTCTCTTTTCCCAATCTGGTGCTTGTAGGCTTCCAGTGAACTAAAGGGTGTGATTTGGGGGGAATCATTCACAGCCCTGTTAAAAAAGACAGGTTGGTTACAAAAACCCAACCCTCAGTTCTTCCACTTGCATTTTCCATTTGATTTCCTGCCACATTTCTTTTTTTCATATGAGACTTTGGCTTAGATGCAGGGAAAACGTTAAGTTACTATGCCGTGAAACCCTATGCATATTTATTAGGTGGTATTCCCCACCAAGTTCAATGAGGATTACCCTCAAGTAAGTGTGCAAAGGGTTGCAGGTTCACAATTTGTGGTATCTGACCAGAAACAAAACAAAAGGAGATAGATTGGGATCTTCAGGATTTCTGCTTTTTTTTCTGTTCCAAAGGTGAGGGCTTTTACACCATTAGCTTTCTTCCAGTGGTAGAAATTAAGCCATAATAGTGATGGACAACAACGAAGATTGGCAGGCAAAGTTTTGTAGATGAATGAAATAAAAACAGCAGACATGGCTGCTATGCATAGATGCCCAACTGAGTGGGAATGATGGTTGTGAAGGATTTAAGAGCAGAATGAAGAAAGTGTCATGCCATCACCTCTCTGAGGGTAGCTCAGTATGCCTGAGAATAACTTGGCATTTGGGGAGACAGGTTTCATTTCTGATTTGGAGTAGTCAAAGTTGTAAATATTCAGATACAAGCATGCAGCAGGTATTGCAGGAAGTAAGACCCTTTGCTGCCTGAGGAGTTTACCCCCTCACATAGTTGAAATTAAGCTCCACTGATGCCAGATTCTGTGAGTGCATGGCAAATTAAGTTACAGGTGTCACATACATTGTGCATAGTGATCATTCGAATGCAACAGTCAAACTGTATTAAAAGCAGACTTATTCCAGTATCAGCTTAGTTCAAAACTAGGTGAGCAAAATGGTGTGTGGATAAGATGGTGCAGGGCACTTCTCTGGGTTAAGGGATGTCCGACGAACGTACAAAACTGCTTTATATCAATTTAGACCAGTAGGTGGTGACAGAGTGGCTTTCCCTCTTTGCCCTGTGCACCTACCTCTCCCCTCCCAGACTTTGTGCTTCACACCGCATCATCCTTATCACAAAATTTGAAGCCCAGTCATAGCATTATTCCCCAGAAGCAGTGATTGGAAGAAGCAGGCAGTCTGTGGACAGATGGTCAACATCTCAAAAAAATGCTTAATCCTATTGCTTCTGTGGTGGTCTTCAGGTAAAAAGCAATGAAGAGGAACTTTGGAATTGTGCAAAGAAACTCCCTGAAAAACTCGACTAAAAACTTGTCCTTTGCGCCCCTTCCCTACAACTACAAACTGATTCTAAAAATAATAATTCAGATCCAACTATTTTCCACACAGTGGCAGTTATTACATCAGTTTACAGAGCAGAGGGAGAGAAGGGAAGCAGGCCTATTGCATCGCTTCTGCCGAGAGACAGCACCTGTCTCTGGCTCTCCCTTGGCTGTCACTTGGTGGCAATCATCTCATCAGACTACTTGAACTGTGTCCATCAAAGCTGTTAACTCTAAGAGCTGGTACCTGATGTTTCTTTTTCTTCATTCCTTATCCTGTTCCCCCCACCCCCACCCCTTGGGCATTGTATCTTTTAGACTGTAAGGCTGAGTGTGAGGACTATGTCGCTCGTTATTTTTCTAATCTAAGCTGATCTGGGAGCCTTTCTTGTCTAAAGAAGTGAATACTAAAACATTGGTGGCTTTCCAGGGCTGAAGATGGAGGGTGTCCCTCACCTGAGCCCTACATGGAGATGCCAGGGCATTGAATTTGGGATTTTTAACATACAAAAATGAGTTTGAGCATTGCACAGTGTTTCTAGGAGATTCCTCACAACCTCCAGTTAGTGACTGTAACGGATTTTGCACGGTTTTGAAATATTTATTCCTACCTGGCTGGGAAAGAGTTAATCCACCTCCAGCTTGACTGACATAACCTTCTGGTGGGGGCGGGACTGCCCCCAGTTTAAAAGGAGGGAGCAGCGGTTTTGTCAGTTGAGGAGAGGGAGAGGGAGCGGGTAGGTGTGAAGAAGAAAGTTGAGAGGCCAGGATAGTGGGGATCTGGATGAGGTTCAGGAAGGCTCGATGTTAAATGTTTGATAAGAGATTATCTACAACCGAAACGTAGCTTATAAACACATGAAAAGTTAAAGAAACAACTATGTTCTAAGGTTAATAAAATTCTTCTCTTTTGTGCCAAGAAGTATCGTCATTATTTTTCCAGCAAGGTATCGGGACTCACAGAAGTGGCAACTCATTAGAGAACAAAACTTACCTCAGGAAAAGAGGCGAAAGTTTGTGTCTTAGAGTACAGTGGTGCCTCGCTAGACGAATTTAATTCGTTCCACGGGTCTTTTCTTATAACGAAAAATTCGTCTAGCGAATCCCATAGGAATGCATTGAATTTTTTTTTTTAAAAAAAAAATTTGGCCCATAGGAACGCATTAATTGAATTTCAATGCATTCCTATGGGAAACCGCGATTCGCGAGACGAATTTTTCGTAAAACGAATTCGTCTAGCGAGGCAACCTCCGCTAGAAAAAACCTTTCATTAAGCGGAAATTTCGTTAAGCAGGGCATTCGTTAAGCGAGGCACCACTGTAACACTGAGGAGGCTTAGAAAGATAACATGGGGTGTCAACAAGTTGCCAGCGTGGAAAGGGCAAACTTTTACAGTAGGGGGAATCAAGCCGGGAGAGAGGCCCTTTACTGGTGGCAGGAGGTTATTCTATTAAACAGCCTATAGTTTTTCTTTGATACCAGGCCACGTGAGCTGGAAGGAGAGTCTCTTTACTTATAAACCCACAAGAATAAAGGGGTTTATTTGGAGGCGGCGGGAGAAGAGTGTGGGTGGCTTCACCTCTGGATTCCTGTGTCGCATTTTAGTAATAGAGAGGGGGACATTTGTCGCAGTGACTCCTTTTGTACACCCTGTTTCAAGTTTTTGCTAGTCAGAAAAACTAGAAATTTGCTTTAAAAAACTTTGGGGAAACCGAAGGTTGGTGGAACCACTGGGCACCAATGTTTGCATTTTGTTTCAAATTATGCACTGCAATTCTGCAAACAACCACAACCTCATGATTAATTTTTGTTTCGTTGTATTAATATTTCTGTAGGTTTATCATCCAAGGTTCACAGAAAGCCAGAAGCACATTCCAATCAGCCATGAGCATGGAGGGTTTCTTCAGGTACTTTTCAAAATATCTCAGTTGGCATTTTAAAGCTTGAACTGTGTGTTTGCATAGAGTCTTAGGGCTAGCTGCACACACTCCCACACATAAATTACACACAAACACATGTTACAGAATTTCAACAGCATTTTGAATACCGGTAATTGAAAACGGGGCGAAATATTAGTGGCTACACATATTTACATGCAAGACATATATGGCCCCTAAAGTTATTATATCTTCACTACCTTTGAAGTCTTCAGTGGAATTAAATACAAGTTTTTGGTTGTATTGTTGATCAATAGTAATACTATTGTTAAAATGGCTTTAGGTGTCTTAAGTTGTCCTGACAAGTTTAAACAGCCTTACTTTTGTTTTATTATATCCAGAATTGGATCTGAAATTTGCACAGGATAAAAATGGTTTCCTCAAAGCCACAAAACATACTGGTGTTATTTTCTTATCCCTCTTTACTGATGACTCAGATATTTGGCAGCAAAATTGGCAAGTAAGCAAAACAGTGAACGGATGAAAAATAGTTTCAGCTAGAGTCCTAGAAGATTCCCACAAACAAATCTGTCATTCAGGCAATAGCACATTTTCTATGCACTTCATTGAAGAGAATTTCTGAGCTGCATGCTGGTTTATATTATGACATGGAAGTGGTTTTATGATAGCCTGACATATTTTAGTATTCTCATGGACCTGAGGCTATATCAGGCCACATGCAGAATGGAGGTAATTATAGTACTTAATTAAAGTCAGCACTAGGAGTTCTAAAATTAATATGTACAGTGGTGCCTCGCTAGACGAATGCCCTGTAAGACGAATTTTTCGCTTAACGGAGATATTTTTCAAGCAGTGGTTGCCTCGCAAGACGAATTCGTTTTGTGAAAAATTTGTCTAGCGAATCGCGGTTTCCCATATGGGCAACCCCCCCCCCCAGTGCACTCCTATGGGATTCGCTAGACAATTTTTTTGCAAAACGAATTGACTCACAGAACGAATTAAATTCGTCTAGCGAGGCACCACTGTACTGTAATAATATGGTCATTTTTAATGCCATACTTTTGTCCATTTAATCAAAAATTATAGTAGATAGATGTGAATGTATTGCTATTGTCTATCTATCTATCTATCTATCTATCTATCTATCTATCTATCTATCTATCTGATAGATAAGATAGATAGCTATACAATAGCAATACATTCACTTGAAGGGCAAGTGTACACAGATGCACAATGTGAGAGTACAGCTGTTTCACAGAAACACAAGTCAATTGTATGCTCATGTGTAGAGCATTCAAAGCAGCCTCCCACTCCTCTCAAGTCACCAAATTGCCCCTGTGTTTATTAAGAAACAGCTACAGTGGAATCTTGGTTCTCAAACAGCTTAGTTGATGAACAAATCGGCTCCCAAACGCCGAAAACCCGGAAGTAAGTGTTTTGGTTTTCGAATGTTTTTCGGAAGCTGAACATCCAATGCGGCTTCTGCTTGAGTGCAGGAAGCTTCTGCAGCCAATTGGAAGCTGCACCTTGATTTTCAAAAGGTTTCGGGAGTCGAGCGGAGCTCTGGAACGGATTAAGTTCGAGAACCAAGGTTCCACTGTACTTTCACATGTCACACAAAATTCGCAAGCTTTGGTTTGAAGATTGTCAAGTCAAACGGAATCTGTTCTGGAAGTCTGTTCGACTTCCAAAATGTTCAGAAACCAAGGCGCGGCTTCCAATTGGCTACAGGAAGCTCCTGCAGCCAATCGGAAGCCGTGAAAGTTGTGCCGGACATTTGGGTACCAAAGAACATTCACAAACTGGAACACTCACTTCTGGGTTTGCGGCGTTCGGGAGCCAAAACGTTTTGAGTCACAAGGGGTTCGGGATCCAAGGTACGACTGTATTCCAGTGTCTATTGCTGCCACTGTGCTATCCTATCCATTGGATCTTTCCTCCCCTGTGCAACATGATAGTTATGGTAAGGCACAGGCAGTATGGTCTAGGGACAGGAAGCCTTGTTCCCAGGGTTGTGAATATCACTTTATTACCCTTATCGTATACGTCCATTGGGTATAGAGGAAAGCTTGATCCCTTTTGGCTTTGGCTGGTGGGAAGGGTCACTCAGTTCCTTCCCCTCTGGCTTCCTCTCTGACCATGTGGAATCCAGGAGGTCAGGCGCTGGCCAAAGGCCTAGGTCTCTGAAGCACCCTAGACCAGCCCAACCTGCCCCCTTCACACTGCTGGGCCTGGGTGGTCATGTTTGGTTATGGTAGCCAGATAGCTTAGAAATCTTTCGTTCTCAGTCTCTCCCTTCTTCTTGGACCATCTGATGGGGAGAACCAGCTGCTAGCTGCCTCTGTGGCCATGCTATTACCCTTGTGATTCTCCTCTCTGCTCATCTCTCCACCTTCTTTTTCCCTCTGAATGATGGGCTCTTCTATTGCATCAGGAGGTGTTGGCAAGGGGGAGGAGCCTTCTTAACTCCCACGGTGTGATGAGAGTCTCCATTGTAGGGAGTAAAGCTGAATAGAGGATTGCTAGCATGCCACTGCAGCAATAGTTCAATAGGATTGAGTTGCTCATTTATTTCCATAGTGAAGGCTCTGGTGAATGCTTTGGGCTGGCAAAGTGCCCTGTGGGTTGCAGTCTCAAAAATTTGATTCTTATCTCCCATCCCCAATGTAAAGAGCCACCTCTGAAGCCTAGGGAGACTTCAGAAATTGCCTCTTCCAATACAACTCTTGGGATCATGGCTAGAGTTTTATTAACCAAGGAAGAAGCTTGCAGTGCAAGCTTTTACTCAAACTTTTCCTCAAAAGTAAGTCCCACCGTGCCCAATGACCCTTGCTTCTTAGTAGGTATGTTTAGGATTGCAACCTTATGGATGTTATTAAAGACTTAAATCAATGCAATTTGTCTTTCTGGATATTATCGTTAGAATATTATATAGAAATAGAGAACCTTTATAATCACAATCTTAAATTAGATTTATACAATCAGAGCTAATGGAACATAACAGACAAATAGAGAGAAAGGCTCAGTCTTTCAATTTTATGAACTCCTCTTACTAATCTAAAACAGCCTTATATAATGAAGGAGCAATAAAAAAAGAATAGATTCATGAATTCAGAATTACAGACAAAAAGTCCTTTCTCTTTCTCATGGACTAGACAAGTGGAAATGGTTTGCAAGGAACAGAGAGACTGTATTTGCAGATCCTAGTATGATCACATGGTATATATATATTTAATCTTATGACTGTATGGCAGAATTTCAGGGTTGAGATTGTTTTTACAGCTGAAAAGGAACTGCACAACACAATACTTTTGGCACCCTGCCCAGATCTTTCATCTGTCTGTCTGTCTCTGTTGCTTGCATGTTAAATTTTTTAGTTTTCTTCCTATATCCTCTTAAGAGTAAAAAAAAACCCATGAATAAAACCAAACTACAAGCAAAAACAATTGAGGAAACAATTGACTTATTTAAGGGAATGTTCTCTAAAATGCAACAAATGGAGCTTTGAACTCTAAAGATCTTGGGCCTAATTCTCATGAACTGTAAAGCAGAGCTTTAACGTAAACACATACATCATTTTAAATTTGAAATATGTCTGTGAGTTCTCAGCTCAGGAGTAGACAGGATCATGGCACAAAACTTAGCTGTGTGTGTGAGGGAGAGGGAGAGAAAATTGTATTGCACACACAATGTGTACTACTTCTAAAGGCAAAGTTTCTTAATTGTTGGGTTTTCCTTATAGCAAGAGATGAGCAGGTTCTTTCTCTTGACTTAGCATTTTTGACTGTGATTGCCATGCAGGCAGCCTGGCAATGTTCACTTCCTGGCGTGGGGTCATATTCGATCAGTACTTCTGGAGGTAGGGGACCGCTGTGGGAGAAAAACAATCTCCACAGAGTATGTGGTTAAAGACAGCAAAATACTAGGAAATGAGCCACTTCATCTCCTCCATTTTATCCACGAGGAACAGGAAAGTCAACATGGGGCCCATATGCCACGTCTGGCCTGCCAAGATTTTTTTCTCCTCCCTATTCTTCTTAGAACAAATGGCCTGCTGGAGAGTTGCCACATGGCGTCAGGGCAGGAGTGCATGATCTCAGGGTGAGGTGGAAGACTCACTGCAGGGAAGGGGAACCCGTGGTCCTCCAGATGTTGCGTTAAGTACAGTTTCCATCATCCCTTGCCATTGGCCAGGCTGGCTGGGGCTGGTGGGAGGTGGAGTTTGAAGGAACCACAAGTTCCTCAGCCCTGCCTTAGTGCATCGGAAATAGTTCAAGGGCCCCAGAATGCTGCAGTTTCCACCCAGTGCCAATCTGCCTTCTGCCAGCCCCTGACATAGAGAGAGGCTACTGTTGCTTTGTGCTCCAGCTAATGACCTCCCTTTGCTGGTCTTGCAATAAAATGGCATTGGGCTGCTGGATATTCTCTTGAGTATGTATAACTGCAGAGACAGCTTGAATTGATAATGTACGACAGTTGGATTCCAGCTTCAAGATAGCTTTGCCTGAACAGGCTCAGCAGTAGGGCCGTAGAGTAACATAATTATTAGCACAGCTAAAAAATGCTGGATATGGAAAATTGTGAATATATGAGATATGATTGTGGGCTCCCCTTCCCCCTTTTCCCCATTTTTGCTTGGCATAGAGGCTAGGAAAATATTCTGCAGCCAATATTTTATTCTGATCGGGAGGCTGCCGTTATTCAAGAGTTTGCTATTTCTGAGTTAAAGAAAATGAGACAAGCTTGGATAAGGGCAAGCAAGTTGAAACGTAAACTGGATGAGATGGAGGTGCTATTGCTAATCTGAATGGACGGAAGCAACCTGTTTTGGATGGGAGGGTAATCCCCCCCCCAAAGAATCTCATTGGTTGCTTTGTGTTTTTTGTTATAGTGTTGTGTATATAGATACTCATTTTAAAAAATTGTTTTCTTGTGTGGTATGCGAACCACTTGGGGATTTTGAATATTATCAGTATAGAAATATTATAAATAAATTTATTAGAAGACTGAAACTAAACAAGGTTCATTTAGAGATATGAAAACTGCTTTCTGATGCAGAATTTCAAGAAAGAAATGTGAGCATTTAATACTTACTGGAATTAATATATCCTAATTTTCAAGACTAATGAGTCTAGCCTATTTACATGTAGCCACAGAAAAGCAAAAAAACCATCTGTTTAACTATCTTGGTTGCAACCCTGCATACACCAATCAGATTTATGCCCTACCTGTGTTCTGGATTTCACCTATAATGATTAGGACTTTGTGGAATTTATTGGTAGGACTCTCTTTCTGCAGTGTCTCTCTGCTCAAGGAAGTGCATAATTATGGGCTTTACTTTAAATCTCGCTGGCATTAAATAGTAAACAGGCTAAACAGTGGTTTAAAATTAGAGCCAGGCTTAAGCACTTGGTATATATATTATAGGAACTAAGAACTAAACATTAGAAGTGACAGTGTGGGAAAGAAAGTATTAGCAAGACGATCTAGATAGTAAAGCACTGCTTCTGGCAGCATGGCCTACTACCATTCCTTACCACTTTGAGAGAATAAATATGCCTTTCAGTAAATTATTGCAGGAAAAGGGTTCATTACTGGGTGCCAGGAGCCTAAGAAACAAGCCATTTAAGAAGGCAGGAGAAGCCAGGCAGCAAAAAGGTACATTTCAATAACTAGGCAATTTTTTGCAGCACAAATGGATTTTCTGTGCACTAAATTAGAAGTACCAGTAAAAATGGAGCCTCTGATTAACACCCAAATGAATTCATTGGCAGGCAGACTTGTTAGCATTAATATTCTGTGCCTTTGAGTGATGGTTTAAAGCAGGCACCCCCAAACTTCGGCCCTCCAGATGTTTTGGACTACAATTCCCAACTTCCCCGACCATTGGTCCTGTTAGCTAGGGATCATGGGAGTTGTAGGCCAAAACATCTGGAGGGCCGCAGTTTGGGGATGCCTGGTTTAAAGCAATCTTCTTCATGCTATTATCAGTAAGTTATCTCCCTTAGATGTTTACTAGTTGCACTTAATATGATCCTCAAATTTATGCAAGCAGATTTTACCTTGTTTATTTTTTGCACACTTGCTTACACTTGGCAATTTGTGTGCAGAGCACGCAACCAGATGTCTAACTGCCTTAAGCATCAGCCTTGCACAAACGCATCTCTGTGTCCAAACAAATCCAAAGCATGCAGAATAAGGAATGCACTTGTTGTGGAGGTTTGCAGATACATTAAGAACAGGAAGTCTTCCCCTCTGTGCTACCTTGTGCAAACAATCTATCTTGTTTTCTGGGTCAGAAAAAGACTAACAGCTGCTCCTATGTCAGCTAGCTGGGGTTAGGTATTGTTCTTTTACCTGGAGAATGCCCCTGTGATCTTGAAAATTTTATTGGGAAGGAGCTGTCCAACAGATGGGGCCATACTCTTCAGTGTTGCAGAAAGAGGAAGAGCCATTAACTATGAAAATGGTAGGGATTCCCTTCCGGCCAGAAGTCTGAAACTTAATACTGAAGAAATCTCATGTACATTGCTGTGAGCTCCTTGGAAGCAGGGTGTGATACAAATGCAACTAATAAATAATACTGCCCTTTTGCTTTCCAAGATCAAGGAAAGAAAAAGCTGTGTGATGCTCTACCACTTTGTTACACTAGCCAAAGGGCAATCTCTGTATGTTGGGATTACTGGTGCTATAATTGTGTGTACCATAGTGACATGGTATACAGCCAAGATGGAAATTTCCCAAGGCATGGCTTCTCCACCTACCAAGACCCAGAACTCTAGAAAGTAAATTGTAGTGTGTGATGTTTTCTCCATTCATCATAGTTTTGTTGATTGCATCATGTTTGGAAAACAATATCCTAAACAACATTCTTCCACCTAATACTTTAAACTTGAAGTAGTGTATACTTAATGTTTAAACCAAATCTGTTACAAGTCAAATGTATGTAAGGGAAAAGATTTTTTTAAAACAGCCAAACAAACAAATCCAACATTGGTATGGTAGAAATGCAGCTAACTCTTTTCTCTCCTCCCACCCTGCTTGTGTAGGACAACCTACCCATCCCAAAGGAAGTCAATCGCAAAAAGAACGATAAAGTGGAAGCTCCGTTCCTGGCACCAGCAAATCGCTATGGACACCATTTCACCAAAATAAATTACCTCTCCTCTTTTTAATCATAACTCCTCATTTGTATTAAATATGATGTATGGGTGTTGATGAGGTCATCATGGTGTCATATATCGGGAATTGTTTCTGTGTAAATCATACGAAGAAAATTATGGGACTCTGAGCCTTTCTATAGAGAATAACAGTGGGGGGGAAATACGTATCATGAAACCGGTTTATAACCATTCTGACTCAAGTAAATGCTCTCAGAATTTCACACTGTGAATCCAAGTTTACAAACTCTACAGGTGGGCCTTCAGGCCTGGTTCTACCACAGCAATGTCTTCCACTACTCAAAACTCAACAGACCGCATGCAACTGGCAACTTTGCTGCCTCTTCATTTCCATGATTCCGAACTGCTTCTTGCAGAGGCTGAGAGTCCCCCTTTTATTTCATTTTAGATGTAACAAGCCTAGTAGTTTATTTTCATCGATTGTCTGTATATCTCTATATTTTATCCATGTACTCTTTTGATGTATAGAAGTAGTATGAAACTCATGGTTTCCTTGTGGTAAGTGACAGAGATGCTGCCACGGGATTTGAGACACTGATGAATGGTGCTATTTTGGACTTTAAACGTGCTCCTTGGCAAGGTAGCTCTGATGGAGTTATTTTTAATTTCCATGTTCTAAGAAGGTGTTGGTACTTCGTTCTCGTTCTTTAGACTGGACTGACTTGTTTCCTTGTGTCTTCAGTGTGGCTTTCTTATTCAGTGTTGTAGGGTGAGTAATTACTAATACAGCAAGTGCGGAACCGATTCCCACCTGGGTGTGCTCACAAACTTGAAATGGCAAGTGGGAGCAATCACAAAACTGTAATTTACTACGAGTTCCTTTCTGCCATCCTGCTTATATCATTTGGGTAAAGAATAGCAATAATTTTCATACGGTCTTTAGGGGTCTTAATGTTTTTTTATCTTTTTTATTTATTAGGAAGGCTTTTTTTAAAGGGGGGGTTAGGATGCTTTTTTCATGTCCTCTTAAAATCAATAAAAATTGGCTGGTGCCCCCCCCCCTCCCCTAAAAAACATAATCGTTCCTTTAAATGTATAAAATACAAACTCTTTAAAAAGCAATGACTAGAATTCCACAGTCTTTCCAATGTGTGGGTTTTACATTTTTGTTCTTGCTCCCAGGGAATTAGGAAACAAAATACAATACAAAATTGTACCATCTCCTCATGGAATGTTGTTGTGTTAGACACAGTCTGGAAGCCCACCTTGATTTTTTTATATAACTCTGTCTTTCAGCTCTTCCTTTGACTGGGCAGGTTTTGACCTGAACTGTTTAGCTTCTGACTGTTAAATACCAATGCATGCACTGCAATTCTTAGTTTTCTTTCCACTTCCTCCTCCTCCTCCTCTTCCTCCTCTTTCCCTATTCTTGTGCGCTTTCTTTCTGGTAGATTAGATAGCGTCAATTGTGCTGTATATACATATAGCAAGAATCAGTATTCAGCAGTTGTGGCATTTATGTATAGTTGCAGTTGTGTACTGCTGAAAATGTAGGCTTTTGTAACAGTGTGATCTTTAATAATGCACTACAAGTACCCAATGTATTTTAGCTATTTTAGTAGGATTTGTTCAATAAATATGCAAGCTCTAAGAGTAACTATAACATCCATGGTCTCTTTTTCTTCTTCTTCTTATCCTGTGAGGACTATGAAAGTGGGTTACGAGAATGAATGTTGAAAAACAAATAATAAAAACAGCACCCACCAAATCCACCGACATTAATCGACAGAATTCCTGAAACCAAAAGCTGCTGACTACTGGGACGGTGAAATGTCACGTATATGCTGGTGTTAGGAATAGGGAAACAATTCACATTTAAAGGCAATCTTAACCAAATTTTCTGCATTTTCTGAAACTTAACCAATTTTTCTGCATTTCCTGAAAAATATGCAGACTGAAATGCAGCTATTGGTACTTACTGAAATTTACACTTTTCCAAATTTTGCAACACAGTTCTCCAGCTGAGTAAAGACTCCCAAGAACCCATCAGTCTCTGCAGGCAGATAATCTTAACTGGTTTCCAATCCCTGTGGAGGTGTTATGGTCTCCATGCTTCTAAACCCCACCATGTTGTGATTTCTCCATGGTATCTCTCCCGCCATCACCACCTGGCAGAGAACACCAGATTGAGAATGTGACCCATCACATTTATAGGACCACAGGCATTCTTGGACAGCTATATCACATATACTGCATTCCAAAGAATGGGCTCTTACGTTAGCCAGGGTCTTCAAGAGGCTGAGCGGTTCGCAGATAAATAGATGCTGACTTCTCATTTCAGAGCATCAGGATTATATGCTGAAAAAGAATATCCCTGTTTGTGATGTACAACTCTTGAGGTCCCCTTGCACTTGACTCTTGATATCTCAAAAACTTCTCTGTGTGTACTACTTGTAACCTCAGAGCGTTCCCCTTAAGTCATCTCAAAGCTGTTTAAGAAATTATGCATTTACAAAGAGTCTGATTTTTCCATAAATACATAAGGGGGCGGCTGGTTTTCCCTTCCAGCTGCAGCCCCATGTGCCACATCAAATGCTGGTTTGGAGATTTAAAGAAGTGTTATTAAGGGGGCTGCAACAGGAGGGAGTTGAAAAGTCCCAGTACACTTTAAAACTCCATTTCTGTCTCTCCCTCTCTGTGGGTGCCATATTCCTAATCTCTGTAAATGTCATTTTTATTCTATGCGAGTAGCAAAAATGGCTGGCAAAAATGGAGGAAATGTGGCAAAAATGGCAGTATGAACATTTGTTGGATGCTAGGGCACGTTCTATGTACTTAGGCTGTGCAGCCACCTTTCAGATTTTCTAGTATAATCACAATAATATGCAGGTGGTCATAGTTCAAGATTGAGCTTAAACAAGGTTGTGCATTTTAGAGCTCAAACATCTTGTTATTGAGGCATCATTTAGCAATTGTTTTTTTGGAGTTAAACCACACATGATAGGTGAGATCCAATACTTTAATTTGTCTCTCTTTCCACTATCCTTTATTGCACTTAGCATGACAAATATGGAGAGGACATTACACTAAGACCAATTTTGTGTGGGCTGCAGAGCTTTGCAAAATGGATAAAATGTGGATGGGGGACTCTTTGGATCATCTTCTGGGAAAACTGCGTGCAAATTAATTTTACTGCTGTCCCCACTGACCCCTGTGCACATCAGTTGTTACAGTGTGGTTTGCTAGCAAATTCTCACAGAAGAGTTTTATATAGTCCTGTTTCATTTCCCTCTGAGTCATTTTGGCTCCTACGGAGTTCTCCCCTTCCTGTATGCTTAAAGGCAATGTTTCTGCCCGTGACTCACTAACTCCATTTGTAAAGTCTGCTTGCTCCGTTGAAGTCTACTCAGAAGCCACACACATTTCCTGCACAATCCTAATTTCCTGTTCAAAACCACCTGGATCCTCTGCACATCTTTAAAACCCTGTGTATGTTCTCAAGCAGATCACACACATCTGCAGCCATAACTATTTATCCAAAAGTAGAGGAGGCTTTGAGAAACCTCCCCGAGTCTGGTAGGTCTCTCCATCTGAATACCACTCTTCTATGTAAACAGCACTTATCTGAAACTGCAGGTTATTGTAGGAGCAGTAAAAAATTTCCATTGGGTTCTGGAATGTTAATTTAGCCACAGCAGGAAGTTATTACACGCCCTGAAACCCTGTTAGTATGTAAGATTTTAGCCAGCAAAGGAAGGAGTCATCTTAGGTGAATTCATGTTGACCTGTGTGTCGAAATATTGTGACTCCAGCAGTTTGGAAGAGGCCTTTTCATTAGGACATCAAAGTGGCTTGTGAATCAACATGGCTAGAACGCTTCCAACTTTCGCTAAAAACTCCCCCCAACCCTGGCAGAATGGTGACTTGCCCAGGAAAGCAGATACTGTATATAAATAAGTTGAGCAAATACTTGGAGAGATGAGACGCACTCATTTCTGAATGCTGCCTTTCTGCTTTGACTAATCTGAGCTTGCAGTTGTGCCCATAATTACAATTAAGCTGGACACATGCGATATTGGTATGACAGAGACATTGTTGATCTTTGTATAAATATACACAATACTCTTTCTATGATGGTTTTCACTGGTGCAGAGTAACTTTTTTTTTTTTTGATGCCCACTGCACTTTTATCAAGGGATGGTGTACCAGCACCTCATTTTTCACACACACAAAAGCACTACATAGACATAACTATGGATCATTCACATGGTGCTAAACAATAGTTTCTATGCAATGTTGGCTAATGCAAACCTTTTTTGCAGAACTCCCCCCCAAAAAACGTAATGCGTTTCATATATTCTTTTCATAAATATGTGCACTTTTATGTACATTTTATTCCAGTACATGCATTTTGGTATATATTACTTTGCTGGAGAAAATTAGGAGAGCTTCAGGTATCAAAGGATGGCTGTGCTTTGGTTTGCATATTGTTTGAAAAGTGTGGATTTGCCTTTAAATGAGAGCTATATCAAATTTCTCCCGCATTTGGCTTCATATACTAAAAAAGGAAGGATCGCCAACATGGTTATTGTAGGCACACAAGAATCCACAGACATCTTCCCTGATGCCCACAGGATCCCCTCCCTCTGGGAAAATAATAATAATTATAATAATAATAATAATTTATTATTATTTATACCCCACCCTGTAGAAAGAAAGAAGCATCCTATTGACTACAGTCAATAGGATAGATTGCAGTGTGTGCTTGTTTGTGGTTTTTGTGTAGTTCTTGCAAGTTTCTCCAGTTTTGCAAACAGGCTGGTCCTTGTTATTTATTACTTATTATTCATTACATTTATATACTGCCCTTCATCAATAGATCTGAGGATGGTTCACAAGATAAAATAATGCAAGATAAAAGCACAAATAAATAGTTAAAACAGAAGCAACGAAACAATAACCACCCTCCCACAAACACATTTAAAAGGCTGTAGAATATTAAGCAGCCAAACGCTGATATTATGGAGTCTATAGTCTTCTAAATTTTGCTTCAGAGCCTCGCATTAAATTCCCAGCATGATGCCTCCAAAATCAGCCCTGGTGGTTAACTATAAACTTTCTCTAACATATTCCTCTCTTGCTGACAGTTGCTTTCTACAGATCGTATCTGTACGATCTGCATTTGTTTGTTTATTTGGTTACTTTTAAAAGTTGTGTCCTGCCTTCTCACCAAATGGTGTTCAAGGTGGCTGACAGTAAGATTCAAAGTGAAATGTAACGTAGGAATCAAAATGTAAAAACAAAAACAAATGACGCTCTTGAGACTAGAAAATGTGTTCTCTTTCTCCCTTAATAGAGCAAAGAAAGGGAGGACTAAGAGTTTAAAATTCTTTAAGATCTTCAAAACCTAAAACTCATTAGAGCTTGGATGCAAACGAAGAATGAGTGGATGAGAAGCAGTACTAACTGATATTGTTCGTGACAATTGCCAAGATTTCCCTCCCCCTTCCCTTTTGGCACCAGGCTTCTTCTGCAAAGCTGCTGTTTACTTGAATGTGATTAACCTTGTGTTCATAGATCTCTCAAACTAAATGAATAATTATTTGGATGGATGGGAATGTTAAGTCCTATTATGGTGTCTTTCGCTAAGGGACTGCTACTTGCTTTGGTGAGTGCAGAAGAAACCCAGTCCTTGTTTGGAAATTCTGATGTCAAGGCAATAGAAGCAACCCTGATCAAGTTACAATCTGGAGGAAGCTTTACCAACAATTTCTTTTGAGGCAGAAGTCCCTCCTTTTGTATGTGTGTGTTTGTGTATGAGAGACAGACAAATAGTGAGCAAAGAGCAGGGCCGGAGCTACCATTAGGAGGAGTAGAGTGGCTGCCTCAAGTGGCAGATACTGGGATGGTGGGCAGAGGTAGAAGCAGAGCCCTGCCCTTCCTCCTGAGTTCCCAAGCCTTTCATCTCTGTTGGAGGCATGGATGTCAGAAGGCATTGTTCTGCCCTGTATTTGTCCTGTGCAGCTCTGTTTCCATTCCACTGCAGTTCGTCTTCAGCCAAAAGCTACATTATTCGTCTTGCTGTCTGCTGTGGCAAAAGTATGCAACTTACATAATCAATTACGGACCCAGGTGGCACTGTGGGTTAAACCACAGAGTCTAGGGCTTGCTGATCAGAAGGTTGGTGGTTCGAATCCCTGCAACGGGGTGAGCTCCCGTTGCTCGGTCCCAGCTCCTGCCCACCTAGCAGTTCGAAAGCACATCAAAGTGCAAGTAGATAAATAGGGACCACTCCGGCGGGAAGGCAAACGGTGTTTCCGTGTGCTGCTCTGGTTCGCCAGAAGCAGCTTTGTCATGCTGGCCACATGACCCGGAAGCTGTCTGCGGACAAACGCCGGCTCCCTTGGCCTATAGAGCGAGATGAGCGCCACAACCCCAGAGTCGGACACGACTGGACCTGATGGTCAGGGGCCCCTTTACCTTTACCTTTACTTTACATAATCAATTACTTCATTACATTGTCTTTAAATTATTCCAACCCATTTATTTCAATGCAAAGGAAATGTGACGCAATGGCGAGGAAACTGTAAGCAACTCACTTCCGGTCTAGCCGCCATTGAAAGCTGGCGGGGAATTTTTGGGCTCCGAGATTCCCGGTGCCCCAGAGGGGGGGTTGAGCCGTTCGAGCGAAGCGGCCACCCTGAGAACCCCCAAATTTGGCTTTTTGGGGACCTGGATACCCAGCTGAGCTCCTTCAAGCCCCGTTCGCTGCCCGACAACCTCCTTTTTCTGAGAGGGTGACGTGCGCAGGCAGAGCGGGACGGGGCCTTGGGTCAATTCACTACCTCTGAGGCGTTAAGCTCCGAGCCGGCAACAACGCGCGCTAGATACCTCCAAAGCAACGATCTGGACTTGTAAGTAAGGAAATCTTTTAATTTGGAAGAAATTTGGACTCAGGAGGGGAATTCAAAAGAAAACTGAGGTCGTTTCCCCCCCCCCCCCACCGAGAAACTAATCTGCAATTGCCGAGCCTGCAGCCATAGTGCTGGAACGGGACTTTGGACTTTGCAAAAAAATTATTAAAACACCTCCCTGGTGGTAGCGGAGCCAAGGGGAGGTGAGTGGACTTGTTAATTTGGATCTCTGCAAAATCTGGGTCTAAAAAAAAGAACGAGCTCTCCGGCAGCGGGGTGGCAGGAACCTGGCTGCACTGGCCAGCTAGTAAGGATTTCCTCTTGGTCACAACAGCCCATGCACCATATTGCAACTTGAGAAGACAAAGGACTGAGCTAGTCAAAATAATCGGACATGATGTGTGAGAAAATGATGCAAAGCGTGTGGGAAAAAGTCCAAGAGGTGATGATGGGAGTTAAGGAATATACAAGAGTTACAAAGTTATGCATTGCAACATTAAACCGATCTCTTTCTGATGACATTGTGACACAGTCTGAAACAATTGAAAGTAACAACACAAATCTTTCGGGAGAAGAAGTACAAGAGGAGCTCCAGACACTGAATGAAGTGCAGCCGGTGGGAGAGACTGCACGGGACGTAGGCTGCAACAAAAGAGCTACATTGTATAGAGATGCCCAGGAACTGTTTCTCTCAGTGAGAGGGGGAGAGGAAGTTCTGGGAAACAGGCAAGCTGTGTCAAAGACTAAAGAAATGGCCTGGATTCGAACCTCCCTAGTGAGAGAGGGGAGGCAAGAACCAGGCGAAGAATATGTCAATTGGGACGTCAAAGAAAAAGGAAATTTGGACTGGAGTTGGCAGAGGGGCCGGGGGAAAGAAGAAGATGGGCTGGAGTGGGTGAGAGATGGAGTGGGATGAGAGGTTTATTGTATTTTAAGGACTGACTAAATGGTTTGGAAATGGACTGTACACAGGAGTTGGCTGGGATATCCAGGGGATTGTCATCCGGTGGAGGAGAGGGGATTTTTAGGTTCTAATTATGAATTGAAGTGAAAGAATTTTAGATCTTATAAGTTAGAATATTTTTAGCAAAATTAAGAGGCTAAAGGGGAATAATTAGAGGATTAATAATTAGAGTTAGAAGAAATTTTTATGTGTTATATGGAATTTTGATGTTTGGTATAATGTTAGATTTTTAGAATTGTTTAACAGGAAAATTGCCAATTAGGGGTTATAATTAGGCTCGGGATGGGGGGAGCGGGGAAGTCAAAGTTACGAAACTGTTATGAATATTAGATTGGTTTTTTCTTTTTTCTTTTTTTTCTTTTTTTCTTTTTTACTCTGCTTTTTATTTTTTATTTTTTTATTTTTTGTCTTTTTTGATGTTTGCTTTTATGATACTATGATTTAAGATGAAGAAATGAATGGAAATTTTAAGTTTAAAATGCTAATAAAAATAATTTGAAAAAAAGGAAACTGTAAACAACTTAATGTGTTGTTTGAAGACTGAAAGCAACAACAACAACAACAACATCAACAGTGACTACTGATCATATTCACAGGATTGATTTCTGTTCTGGGTATGGGACGAATAAGCAAACACTGGCAATTTGTGCTCTCATTTCCATTTTGTCAGAATTCTCCCATAGCTGAAGAACACCCTTAGTTCAAGGACAGAACTAGGTGTGCCATGGAATATTCTTTGTGCCCCTACATTAGCCTCTTGCCCTCAGATGTGGTTCAAGACACTGTCTCATCACTGGTGCTCTGGTAAGAGTCAAGTTCTAGTCCAGTTAGCTGGAATGGGGAGCGGTGCCATTTCAGGCAAAAAGTGTCTTGGACCAACCCCGGCAATGTAAAGAGACAGGACGGATCTTAACAGTGCAAACATTGAAATCTAGAAGATACCCACTAAGTCTCTGTTAGAGGATCATTCTACAGGGCTGAACCAGTGAAGCTAAGGTTTGCCTTTAATTAATTAATTTATATCCTGCCTTTTCCTCCCAAAGGAGCCCAGGGCAGCAAACACATTGGTGATTGAAAAATATACAATTTGAAATAACATTAAGACATCCAAAACACACACTCATTGCTGCTAATGATTTCGTGGCTACCAGGAATAGTACCTCTTAACCTTCAAATGTAAACCGCTAAACCAGAATGTTCCTCTTTCTTCTTAAAAGTTCCTCCTGAAAGCTGGTAATGAGGGAGAAATACTTCACAAGTGGAGAAGCACCACCAACACCAACACCAACTGGACAACCCCCTAGGCCTTACGAACAGGGCCTTCAATGCTGTTTACTGCCAGGAAAGTGTTATGAGATTGCAGCCTCTCTCTCTCTCTCTCTCTCTCTCTCTCTCTCTCTCTCTCTCTCTCTCTCTCTCTCTCTCTCTCTGTGTGTGTGTGTGTGTGTGTGTGTGTGTAAACAAAAAAGGACTTAAAAGGCAGAACCATCATAAATGGAAAGAACAAGGTGATGGAGCTCTTGCAATATCCAAGTCCCTGCTGACTTATGCCAGCCAGAGTGAAAGGTGAGGGGTGGGGACATTTCCCTCTGTTCTTTTGCTGCATTGACACAATAGAGGGTTTTGGGGACTAGCCCCCTCAGGGGATCAGCCAGGGTTTGGCTCACGAAGCTCCCAATGCCCTGCCCTCAAACAACCCCCTGGGTGCTTTGATACTGCCAGCAGGAGGATATTGTCCTCCTTTAAGTCCAAATCAAGCCTAGAGCACATAATTTGCTATCTAGAGAGGATCCTTTCCATGCTTGACGTATCGATATTATTTGGCCGCATCTGTCCCATTATTTGCTTCTTATGCAACAACAAATACTGTAAAAAACCTAGAATAAACACTGTCTGCCCTCTGACCACTTTTCCAAGAAACAGTTCAAGTATTTTCCAAAAAAGCAACAGCAATGTAGGAAGTTTTCCAATTTGGCATTGCTAGCATGCTAGGCATGCCAAAGGTTTTGTCCTACTTGCTGGGGTCAGAAATGCACACTGTACAGTGTGGGCACATTAGCATTCCTCCCGCATGGCTTATGTAAGTGATGTTCGTCGCGGATGAAATACTGTAACCATAAGGCTCAGAGCACTTCACATAACTTCATTGCGATCTTCTTCTTGTCGAAAACAATTGCTTTCGACTGATTATAAGTGCCACATTCCAGAACACTTGCTTATTACCACCCATCATTTATATATAACCCTTTTATATGGGTTCTACAGCCTTTTTTTTTTGCTGCTTGTTCTCTCTACTACCAGGTAAGAAAGGTACAGAGGATGACTTGAAGTTTGCAGAATGTTATTCTTTGAAGGAGAACTACCTGAAAATGATTCACAGATGGTATTAATTCCGAGTAGGCTTGCTAAGATGCATAAGTCTGAATCACATAAGTGCTGGAGATGCAAAGAGGCGGAGGGACTTGTGGTGGACTTGTAAAAGGGTAAAAGAGTACTGGGAAATGATCCATAATGAATTGAAAGAAAAATGTTCAGAAGTACTTTCCCCCCCAAAACCAGAGTCCTTTCCGTTGGGGATAATTCATGCTGAAATTTGCAGGTGTCAATTTTTTTTATTTATGTATGCTACTACTGCGGCCCGTGTTCTGTTAACCCAAAAATGGAAAACAAGCAACGACCCAACTAAAGAAGAATGGCAACTTGAGTTGACAGAATATGAACAACTCACAGACTTAAACATATAGAATAAGAGAACAAGAAGAAACATACGTTTAAAGTAGATTGGAAAATGTTTATTGAATATATGGGAAATAATTGTGCACAGCTGGAAATGCTGGCAGCCTTAAGATAAACTCAACAGTGTAAACAAGTTTTGATGGATGCAGTAATGGAATACTGAATGGCATAGTTTTTGTAAAATATGCAGGGATTTATGATATGTAAAATGAACCGTGGAAAGAGAGGAAGGGAAGTCACTGATATCTTACGGATGTAAAATGAGTATTTTATATTCTAAAACAGAACATTTTTAGTGCAAGAGAGGCAGGGAGGGGTGGATTATAGTGTTGCACAGGGTGCCACTGAATTTTGAGAGCCCCCAAAATCCACCACTGGCAAGTATCATTTATCTGTGGGTGGGGAACTAAATCCAGCCCCCTTCTTTCTAAGTAGAGAATAGGTGCTATCACCAACTATCCGTCTGGGGCTATGCAGACATGGATGGCCCTAATATCCAGATCAAGCCAGGGTCCACTCGTACAACACCAGTATATATGTGCTGAGTGCCGCATTCAGCTATGGAATTTGTGCAAGAAGAAACACGTTTCCATTTGCATATGCCCAAACTGGATTGGGGTTAATGGTAAGAGTAATATCTAATCACTGTGGCAAGCAGGATATGCAATTCAAAATATTATATAATCCTTTTATTTTTAAAAAAAATCACATTGGTGTGCAAGAAAATGCTATAATGTTCACAGTGTTAAAATGCCACTAATAGAAAATATTTGTTACTTATGTACAAGAAATTAGCCTTTAAGAGAATTATTTATCAAAATTAGCATTCAGGCTAATTTATTTATCTTGCAGAGTCAAATTTGACTGGGGTACCTGGCTGGTGTGCTTCTTGTAAGAGGTTTCTATTCTGATGCAAAGACGTGACACGGGTTGTTGCTGGCATCTGTCTGTCTCGAGAGACAATGGAGTGCTCCTCCGGGCGTAAAGTCAAACCGCTGCATTAGCAGCACCAAAGTGGCCTCCTCTGGGCAGTGTGTCCGGAGGTCCTTGGCTGCCCAGACGACAAGACCTCCCTCTTGGCCTCACTCCTATGGTAAAGGAAAGGGAAGCAATGCATTTGGCACCAGCATGGCAGCAGGAGTTATTAGATGGATGATACAAAGACGCCACTCCAGACTTGGTTAGGGTTTACTCCTTAGTCTCCTCTTCTCCCAAAGATAAGCAGTGGAGGTTTAGGACCAGAGTTTTCCTACTCCTGGAGGAACATGAGCCACATCTGCCCCTCACTTCCCTCTACAGCATGTGCAGAAACTGCCTTCTTGACCATTGGACCCACTCTTGGTTTTGTCTGCTCAATTCACCAGTGCCTGTCTTTGCCTGCAGGGGAAGTCCCATGACCCAGGAGATCATCGTGAATAGGAATGTCAGAAAGTGTTCAGATCAAATCAATGACTTATTAAGCACTTCTTGAGACTTACGCTGTTTTAGGAATGCCAGCGTAAACATTAGTTCAAAGCTTGACACGACAAGGTTGTGTAAGAACAAACTTTTAATGAAAGATAAAACTATTCTGTAAATTTTACCGTATTTGCAGGTATTGCACACATAGTCCTGCTTGTGAGCTTCAGCAGGCATCTGGTGTGAAGAAGATTCCTGGAAGAAGTCTTCCTCCCTTCTTGTATGCTAATGTCTAACTGAGTATCTGCATGCGCACGAAAGCTCATACCAATGACAAACTTAGTGGGTCTCTAAGGTGCTACTGGAAGGAATTTCTTATTTTGTTTCGACTACACCAGACCAACACGGCTACCTACCTGTAACTGAGCATATATTGGACATTTTGCTTGCTGTGTTTTCAAAATAATTCACAACCACGTAGAATACTGTCTCCTCTCTGGGACTACAGATGATTTTAAACATATGCTTGTTATGTGAAGAGGAGCAGATTCAAGAACTGCAGTGCCCTCACCAAACATCTTGCAGCTACTGATTGTGTTGCACAGAACCGCAACCCTAAAAGCCCTCCCAGAGGGCTACTAAACAGTGAGACAGGCCACCAATGAGATGGAGGAATTTTAAAAAATCCATATGATTACATCATCAGAGCATAGTTTCATTGGCTGATGCTGTTTCTGAAGGCAGGGTGCTGCTACCTAGCAACGTCCGAGCGGCTATGACGAAACTCTGTTTTAACACTTTCTGTTGTTTTGTAACAGTGACCTAGTTTTGCTTTATAGGTCATTTAAAAATGCAACAATTCCAATTGAAATGGGATTTTTAATTTTTGCACACAGAACATCACATTGCATCTCAGTTCCAGAGAGTTATCTGTAAGTTTGGGCACTAACATAAATAGCCTGAGAAAAATGCCACACCCTCCAACATTTCTCTGATGAAAATAGGGATGTCCTATTCCACAATCATAATAATTTTATTATTTATACCCTGCCCAACTGACTGGGTTGGCCCAGCCACTCTGGGAGGCTTCCAACATATATAAAAGCATAATAAACATTAAAAATACTTCCCCATACAGGACTGCCTTCAAATATCTTCTAGAGGTTGTATAGTAACTTATCTCCTTGGCTCGTGGGTCACATAACTCCATACCATCCAATATTTCTCTGATAAAAATAAGGACATCCTAAGGAAAAGCAGTTGGGACGCGGGTGGCGCTGTGGACTAAACCACTGAGCCTTGGGCTTGACGATCGGAAGGTTGGTGGTTCGAATCCCCACGATGGGGTGAGCTCCCGTTGTTCGGTCCCAGCTCCTGCCAACCTAGCAGTTCGAAAGCACGTCAAAGTGCAAGTAGATAAATAGGTACCACTCCAGCGGGAAGGTAAATGGCGTTTCCATGCGCTACTTTGGTTTCACCAGAAGCGGCTTAGTCATGCTGGCCACATGACCGGGAAAAACTGCGGACAAACGTCAGCTCCCTCGGCCAGTAAAGTGAGATGAGTGCTGCAACCACAGAGTCGTTCACGACTGGACTTAACTGTCAGGGGTCCTTTAGCTTTATATTTTTAAGGAAAAGCAGGACATTCTGGGAACAAATCAGAAACTGGGATGGCTTATGTAAATCCCTGGAAAACAGGGACACTTGGAAGATATTTGTTCCGGCGGGAGAAATAAAACAGAACTGAATGCTGTTTCTCCCACCCAGTGGCCTCTCCAGGTGGCCCTTTTATTGTGTATTCATGATTTGTGCTCATGATGAACTTGGGGACGCTTTACACGCACCCCCACGTTCAATATTGTTTGTGCCTGCAAAGGTTTTGGGGCAGACATACTGCTTCGTTTCCAGCTGGTGTATGTCTCATAGCTTCCTGCTGAAATCCAGTAACTTTTCATAGCACAAATGTCCCGGGGTGGGGTAATGTGTGTGTGTGTGTGTGTGTGTGTGTGTGTGTGTGTGTGTGTGACCTTTTTGTGCTATCCCACAATCATGCTCCTCCAGACAGCAACAATAAAATAACATTGATGAATCAACTGCAGAACGATTAATAAAGGGAGGAATGATGTGTAGATTGTCTAGTTATAAATCTACTCCTGGGGTATTGCTCAGTCAGTAGAGTGTGATCCTCTTAATTTCAGGTTGTGGGTTTGAGCCCCATGCTGGGCAAAAGATTCTTGTTGGTTGTGGGAAAATCACTGACTTTCCATTCATTTTTTAAAAGCCCCACTGAAAGTATGGCCATCAACCAGAATTTTTTATTTCAGGGGGTGGCAATCTATCTGGTTAAAGTTCCCTATTCTCCTCACAGAACTGCAGTTCACAGGGAATGAAATATCAGTGTTCAGCCAGTGATTTTTATGGCGTTAATTGCTATATACAGTTTGCCTTGAAGGAAAAGAAATGTGCTTGAGAAACGTATTCCTTCATGAAAGGACCATAAGTTGACGCAAGCAATTTCTAAATCAGTCCCAAATATTAAAGTTGTAAACTTTATGTTTGTTTTCTGTCAGCTGTTCTGTATCATCTCAGCAAAGCAAAAACTTTGAAAAGCTAACACATTTGTTTACTTTAAGCCCAGAACTGCTCCAGTGAAGCGAAAAACAGACAGGAAATGTATGCTCTGAGGAATATATGCTTTGAATATTTGGCTTAAAATAGCTGTTATTGATTCAATCTGTGCACAGATTAGTATGAAACATTTAAAATGGCTTCAGTTTGAGGAGGGTGTTCTCTAAAGCAGTGGTTCTCAAACTTTTTTTCTCTGGGCCACGCTTTCAGAATAAAAATTTGCTCAAGCCACACGGAATTTTTAATTGATAAGAAATGCATTGCAAAACAAAAAGAAACAACTTCCAATCCCCAGGGGAATCCAGCTTTGATTTATTAAGCATTGGATCAGACTTGGCTGATAGACTAATTGTACCACTATCAACAATTAAGAAACAAAAGAATACTGCAGGGCAATAAAAGGCAAACATATAAGAATAGTTGGGGATGGAGGTGGGCTGTGTGGTTTCTGTGTGAATTATATATCAGCAATGCTGTGATCCCCTCACCAAATTTCTGAAAACACATATGCAGAAAACGCTGCATACAAAACGATCTGTGGGACAGAAAGCAAAGTTTCAGCATTTAAACATCAGGCCATTTCTCAACACACTTGTGGGTAATAGGCTAATTGAAATGAATGGGGCTTGCTTTGGCAGGCTGTTGGACGATCGCAGCTACAATCTTCCTCCGGCAACACTTTAATAAATGCTTCAAAATCTCATTTATTCCAACAGATAAAACTTCACAGGCATTATATTACATGTTCAGCCAACCAGACTGCCAGATCTGATTGCACGAAAGCCAGCTATTATGGAAACTCAGCAATAATTTGGCCAGAATCCCTCTAAACAGGTAGATAATCTTTCCAACTGGAACAGAGAAATAAAATGTGTTTTTGCTTGAACAAACCCTTTAGACAGCAATTTTTGGCTCAAAATAAAAGTTAAAAGTAAAATACAGAACCCTTTTGCCTGCAAAAGAGCTGCACTGTGCTCAAAAGGGGGCAAATGTTTGCTGCTGCTGGTTGATCTAGATCCTGTGTCTTGCTGGAATTGCTGTGTAGGCAGACCATCGTACTTCAACAGACAAGGACATGTTTGAACATATTAACAATGATGGTTTTATCTGGGGATAACTAGCTGTCTTGAAGACTTTGGTTAGTACTAGTACCTCGACTTCCGAATGCCTCGACTTCCAAAGGTTTCAACTTTGGAATTTTCGCCGCACGTGGAAAAAAGGGACACTTGGAGGGTCTGGGATTCCCAAACTTGGGTCTCCAGCTATTTGTGGACTACAATTCCCATCTTCCCTGACCACTGGTCCTGCTAGCTAGGGATGATGCGAGTTGTAGTTCAAAAACAGCTGGTGATCCAAGTTTGGGAACCAGCATGTTTTTACATGAGTAAAATGAGTCCTTTTATTTAAAATGCATCTCTGGGTTATTTGTGGGGCATAGGAATTCATTCAATCCCCCCCCCAATAATAGCCCGGCCCACCACATGTTCTGAGGGGCTATGGACCGGCCCACGGCTGAAAAAGGTTGCTGACCCCTGTTCTAGAGTTCGACTGAATAGTCCTTCCAATAGAGGACTGCCCTTTTTACAGTAAGACACACAGTCACCCTATAAAAGTTGCAAACCTTTTCCTGTTTTTGGTAATGAACTCAAATCAGTCTAAAAATTAAAAAAAAAGGTTTCTCAGTGAGTCAGCTGCATGGGAAGAACTGGGGTGGGTCATTCCTGCATAGGAAAACAATAGATCCTTCAGTCACAGGAAGTTTACAAATGCTTAGAGCTACCCCTGTACTCTGAATGAATAATATTTCAGCACTCCCTATTCTGTGTGCTTTTCTTAAACTTAATTGGAGGTTTTCTCTGTTGCTATGGCATAGATTCCACCACTCCCCATCACTGGGTACAACATATTCTGTGCGCTTGTGCCACCTTGTGGCATTCACTTAGATTTACACCACATACGGCAACTCTCATCTGCTTCCTCAGTATTTTGATGTGTTCAGTCTTCCACTGCATTCGTTCCAATGTTATCTAGAGTTGACTATGCAAAGCAAGTATCCTGGGGTTAAATGACAACAGATTTGCTCTCAGGAGGAATGTCTCTGGTATACTTGGCAGTGGCGAAGCTGCATGCTCCGGCCCCGGGGGCGGAGAGCAGGCGGGGGCGTGATGTGCTGGCGCCCAGCACGGTGGGGGGGGTGCGTGACGCGTGTTGGGGGCGGCTGCGATGGTACCCCCTCCCCGATGGTGCCAGGGGCAGTGCGTTCCCCCCGCCCCCCCCACCCCCATCCCGTTCCTCTGCCAGTGATACTTGGTGCAATATATCTGTGTCTATATCTACTGGGTGTTTTTTATATTTTTACTGTTGCTACGATAATTGCTTTTGTTTCTGATGTCTCTGATCTGTTTTATATTTGTTTTGTGATTCTCTTTTGTAGGCTATCTTGAAAGTTTAGATTAATAACATTATGTGTTGTGGTGTGTGTGTGTGTGTGTGATTTCTTCAACTGTAGCAAGGCAGATTTTGTTTCCAAGTCCTGTGGATTCGTTTCATGTGCAATCAGTTCAATTGCCATGTAGGTACCTGGAAATAGCAATGTACTTATAGATATGCCAGTTCTAGGAGTTCCAGGAGTCATCAAGATCAAGAATAGAACTTCTTATGTCCATAAACCTGTTGCTTAGCATGATCTCAGCTGATGCTGTGGAACAGAAGCTGAAACGCTTAAATCAGGCATCCCCAAACTGCGGCCCTCCAGATGTTTTGGCCTACAACTCCCATGATCCCTAGCTAACAGGACCAGTGGTCAGGGATGATGGGAATTGTAGTCCAAAACATATGGAGGGCCGAAGTTTGGGGATGCTTGGCTTAAATGAAGATGCTTCTTCCCTTTACTCCTCTTTTCCATTTTACTGCACTCCAGCTCATGTAATTGGGTTTGTTGATTTTGTATATGATTTTGTATACAGTAGTGAGGTTAAATTCTTATCACCAGCTCTCAACCCTAACTCAGATAGCAGTGATAGTTCCTCTTGGAAATATGCTCCTGCATATCTGTGTATAGTTAGGAAAAGCTTTCATAGGAAAACTCACCTGCTGTATTTGATTTCGACTTGTTGGAGGACTTTTGTAATAGGATTAAGAGGGAATTATTGTACTTTACTTTTTTTAAAAAACACCACAATAAGTACAGTGGTACCTCGGTTTATGAACACAATTGGTTCCGGAAGTTTGTTCATAAACTGAAGCGTTTATAAACTGAAGCAAACTTTCCCATTGAAAGTAATGGAAAGTGGATTAATCTGTTCCAGACAGTCTGCGGAGTACTTAAACTGAAGCGTTCATAAACTGAAGCGAACTTTCCCATTGAAAGTAATGGAAAGTGGATTAATCCGTTCCAGACAGGTCTGCAAAGTACTCAACCTGAAGCATACTTAACCCGAAGCATGGGTGTAATTGGTTCCGGAAGTCTATTCATAAACTGAAGCGTTCATAAACTGAAGTGAACTTTCCCATTGAAAGTAATAGAAAGTGAATTAATCCGTTCCAGATGGGTCCGCGGCGTTCGTAAACCGAAATTTCGTAAACCGAGGTGTTCATAAACCGAGGTTCCACTGTATAGAGATCTTGGAATGTGGAGACTTCATGGACATTAAAAGAAATCAAATCATGAATCTGATCTAGCACAAAGAAATACGGATCTGTAAGTCTTGGCACCCAAAATGAAAGGTACTTTTGAGTGGGAAAGTACTGTAAATCTGTGAACTCATTCTAGGAAGATGGTGCCTTTCTGAGTTCCTGAAGGAAAAGATTCAGCCAAGCACTTCTGCTGGAAAAAAAAGGAAAAGGAAAGTCTCAACTTCTCTTTCTGGGAAGCCACAAAACTGCAAAGTGTTCTTCTAGCTTGATTTTTGTTATTTCTAGCCTGAGCCATAGGTTCTTGCTCAGTCACAGGAAGTGACTTGAGGATTTTGAAACGTACTTCTGTTGCCATGCTAAAGACATAGTCTTTAGTTGTGGTGACAACTTCTTCTTGTTGGTTGATTCATTATTTTGGGGCAGCCTTAAGCAGTTAATTAGTTCATTGCTTAGATCACATGTAAAGCATGCAAATAGGCATTCTGGGCCAAATGTGTTGATCTTGATGAGCTGTCTTTTTTTGGGGGGGGGCGGGAATAAAACTTTGTTTGCCTAAGAGGACAGGCACTGTTCTTCAGGTCCCCAAAGCAATTAGGAAATGACACCTAGAAAGGGAGTTTGCACTAATTCTTTTGGATTGGGGGGTGGGTGGGCTTGGAATTTTGGTTATTTTGGTGGAATTATTCTGATTTCAGGATTGCGGAAGGTACACTCTAGGACAGGCATGGGCAACATTGGCTCTCCAGATGTTTTGGAACTACAAGTCCCATGATCCCTAGCTAACAGGGCCAGTGGTCAGGGATCAGGGAGTTGTAGTTCCAAAACATCTGGAGAGCCAAGGTTGCCCAAGCCTGCTCTAGGAGGCTAAGGCAGGCAAGGACCCACAGCCCAGATGAGGATCGCTAGCTCGGGTAGGAGGTATGTCAGGCATCCCCAAACTTTGGCCCTCCAGATGTTTTGGACTACAGTTCCCATCATCCCTGACCACTGGTCCTGTTAGCTAGGGATCATGGGAGTTGTAGGCCAAAACATCTGGAGGGCCGCAGTTTGGGGGTGCCTGAGGTATGTGATTCATCAGCTGGAGTACACTCACATGCTTCAACAAGCCCAGATGCCGCAATGAATGTACAAGATATAACAGGAAAGCTGTCCTGGCCAAGCCTGCGTCCCATTCTCCATTCTGTCCTGTATTCCTTACTTGCAGCACTGCTTCTGTTCCACTGCGGTTTGTCTTCCACCCAAGACTATGCCATTCGTCACACTGTCCACTGTGGCAAAATTGCATATCTTACATAATTTATGCAATTAATTTTGTAAATTATGTTGTCGTTACATTATTCCACACTATTCATTTCAACGCAAAGGAAATGCAATGTGAACTGAAAGCAACCACAGCAAATACTGAACACATTTACTGGGTTGATGTCCGTTCTAGACATTAGACAAATAAACAAATGCTGGCAGTTTCCACTCCCGTTTGTTCTAATCAAATGACATACAAAAATTGCACTATGTTAGGGGAAACGACTTAGCAAAAATGTGTATATAAGGCATAGCTGCCAAGTTTCCCCTTTTCTCACGAGGAAGCCTATTCAGCATAAGGGAATTTCCCTTAAAAAAAGGGATAACTTGGCAGCTATGATATAAGGAGAAATCCACACTAAAATGGTAATGAATTTTCATGAGGACATTGTTAAAAAAATGGCATTCTGATGTGAAAACGTGAAGAACTGGATGTAATATTGGAAAAATGAGAAACGGAGAAAAATTAATACCGAAACATTCAGATAGGTGGGATATAAATAATAAAATTATTATTATTATTATTATTATTATTATTATTATTTGCCATCCTTAGTACTTAATTCTAAATATATGAATATATATATTATATACGGTGTATATATACATCTATATGTATAAATTTACCATGCAGATTTTATGCAAATTCATGTCCCTTATGTCCTCTTTTAAGGCAATGCATAAGTGACTATCTTATCAGAGCAAGGATTTGAATCCAGCTATCCCCAGCACTTCTCAAACACTATTGACTACGCCGCACTTGTTGTTTCTGCAGCTGTACATTCTGAGGGGTTTCTGATGTCAGCTCGCCAAAGGCAACTTAATCTTGCACAGTGCATGTATATGGGTTTAATTATCTTATTTTCTTTTAAAACCTTATTGATCTTTACATGAAGACGGATAGCTTGGTTAACAGTACAGAAAAAAACTACCCGGGGATTGTATAGTGATGTTTAATTCGATGGAT
Organism: Zootoca vivipara; assembly: GCF_963506605.1. Classification (NCBI taxonomy): domain Eukaryota; kingdom Metazoa; phylum Chordata; class Lepidosauria; order Squamata; family Lacertidae; genus Zootoca; species Zootoca vivipara. The sequence continues at coordinate 21,558,229 of NC_083286.1, forward strand.
ATTAGAAACACAATTCTGAGTCAAAGCTTTATAGAAAAATTGGTCATAGGGGGAAGAGAAATAATTGTGTTTAAGGAAACCCCGAATAGAATTCTTCGCAAAAGAAGTAATTACCGTGAAATAGTTTGGATCTTGAGGAAAAATGAAATTAGTTTCAGGTGGGAACCGCTGGACGGAATTTCGTTTTATTATAAGGGAAAAAGACATATTATCAAAAATTCTCTTGATTTAGAAAAATTTAGAAGAAGATATAAAGATGAGCTAGGTTGGGTAAGGAAAGAAGAGGAAGGAGCAGTAGGAGGGGAGGGGGAAGAAGAAGAAAGAGAAAGTGGAGAGGAAGAACCATCTGAAGAGGATAAGGAAATAGAGTTAGAAAGTGATAAGGAAAAAGATAATTAGAAACAATATACGATATTAAAATTGATAATAACAGAATAAAAATATGGCTTTAAAGGTGCAATCGTGGAATGTTAATGGTTTAAACTGTAAGAGCAAACGAAACAAATTTGAACATGTGTTGAGTAAACAAAAATTAGATGTTATATGTTTACAGGAAACTCACATTTCTGAAAAACATAAAAGGTTATTAGCAAACAAGAAATTGGGAATAGATTTTGCAACGCTTGATGAAAAAAAAAAGAGAGGAGTGGTGGTATATATTAAAGAAAAATATGAACCAAAACTAGTGTACAAAGACAAAGAGGGAAGAGTGGTGGTAGTACAAATGTTGACTGCAGGTGAAAAGGTATTGATAGTGGGCGTTTACGCCCCAAACCAGAGAAAAGCGGAATTTTACAAAAAATTGGAGAAAAACCTACTTGAGTATATGGATCAGAAAATAATCCTTCTGGGGGACTTGAACGGTGTGGTGAGTCCTGAGACGGATAGAACTACTAGGAGGAAGGATATGTATGAAGGTAAATTGCCTAAAACTTTTTTCAAGATGGTAGAGAGTTTAGGGTTAATAGACATCTGGAGGTTTAAAAACCCAACTAAAAAACAATTTACGTACTACTCCAACTCGAATCAAAGCGCAGGGAGAATTGACCATGTATGGTTATCGAAAGAATTAATACAGAAAGTGCATAAGATAGAAATACAACCAAGAACCCTCTCTGACCACAACCCAATTTATTTGGAGTTAAAAGAAGAACAATCATCATTCAGATGGAGGATGAATGAAAGTCTATTTAGGGATCAGGACGTAGTGAAGAAGGCTAGAGAAACATTGAAACAGTATTTTGAATGGAATCTAGATAAAGAGACAGACTTAAAGACGGTCTGGGACGCTGGAAAGGCGGTCATGAGGGGCTTCCTAATCCAGCAGAATAGCATTAAAAAAAGAGATAGAGAGAAGAAGAAAGAAGAAATTTTACAAAATCTCATGGAAAATGAAAAATTATTAATTAGCAAACCAGGGAGTACTCAGATAAAACAGAACATCTCAATGTTACAAACCCAATTTTCAATACTTGTGAATCAGGAGGTGGAATGGAAATTGAAGTGGCTTAAACAAAGAAATTTTGAATATGCAAATAAAAGCAGTAAACTGTTAGCCTGGCAAATAAAGAAACAACAAAAACAAAACACTATAAATAAAATTATGGCAAATGGGAAAATCACTGAAAACCCTAAAGAAATAAGAAGAGAATTTCAGAAGTATTATAGAGATTTATATCAAAAAGGGAAAGAGAGCGAGGATGGGATGAATAGATACCTAGAGTACCATAAACCAAAAGCAATCTCTGAGGAACAGAAAAAACACCTAAATGAATTAATAACAATAGAAGAGGTGCAAGGAGTAATAAAAAGGTTGAAAGTAGGAAAGGCCCCGGGTCCGGATGGCCTAGCAGCCAAATTTTATAAGGAGTTGATAGACGAAATCTCACCTGTAATGTTAAGATTAATGAATGACATCTTGGTAAAAGGAGAAGTTCCAAATTCATGGAAAAGGGCTTACATTACTTTAATACCAAAGGGAGATCTTGATCCAACAAACATAAAGAACTATCGCCCGATATCGTTGTTAAATACGGATTATAAAATCTTCGCGGATACTTTGGCATGCAGATGGAAGAAGGTATTGAATACGATTATACATAAAGACCAACAAGGATTTTTACCGGACCGACAAATGAGAAATAATATAAGAACAGTGATAGATGTGATTGAGTATCTAGATTTAAGAATTGATGTTAAGGCAGCCTTAGTATTCGTAGACGCCGAGAAAGCCTTCGACAACGTATCGTGGAAATTTATGGAAAAAACTTTGGAGAGAATGGATGTTGGGGAAAGGTTTTTGAGAGGAATTAAAGCAGTATATCAAGAACAAAAGGCTAACGTAATAATCAACAGCGTATTAACAGATGATTTAAATATAGAGAAGGGCACTAGACAGGGGTGTCCCTTGTCGCCACTTTTATTTATTTCAGTGATGGAGATCCTAATGAATAATATCAGAGAAAATAAAGCGGTAAAAGGAATAAAAGTGGGTAGGAAGGAATTTAAGGTAAAGGCTTTTGCCGACGACCTTATCTTGATGGTGGAAGATCCGAAAGAAACGATGGAGGTGATGCTTAGTGAGATAGAGGATTTTGGTAACTTGGCAGGTTTCAAATTAAATATGACTAAAACTAAGATGATGGTTAAAAACCTAAGCAAATTAGAGACGGAGGAATTACAAACCAAATATGGGATTATGGCAGTAAAAAAAATAAAATATCTAGGTATCTGGTTGACACCTAAAAATATAAACCTATTCAGTGATAACTACGAAGTAATCTGGAGAGAAATAGAAAAAGATTTAGAGAAGTGGAAGCATCTGAGTTTATCGCTATGGGGAAGAATTGCTATCATTAAGATGAACTTGTTGCCAAGAATGCTTTTCCTTTTCCAAATGCTTCCGGTAATTAAAGGCACAAGCTGTTTCGACTTGTGGAGGAAAAAAATTTCAAGGTTTATCTGGCAGGGAAAACCGCCGAGAATAAAACATAAATTACTAATAGACAAGAAAGAGCGGGGCGGCTTTGCACTGCCAGATTTAAGAACTTACTATGAGGCAGCATGCCTGATTTGGGCGAAGGAGTGGATAGCCTTAAAGGATACTGACTTGTTGGACCTCGAAGGGTTTAATAACAGACACGGTTGGCATGCGTACCTCTGGCATAATAAAGTTAAATCCCATAGGGGATTTTTAAATCATATTTTGATTAAGCCAATCTTTGAGGTATGGGAAAGGTACAAAAACCTTCTCGAGAGAAAAACGCCCTTTTGGTTATCCCCAACTGAAGCATTGGCGGTAAAGAAAAAAAACATGGAGACTAATTGGCTAACATATGCAGATATGATAATAAAGACAGACGAAGGCTGGAAAATGAAGCCTTATGATGACTTGAAAAGTAGGATGACAACTTGGCTACAATACTACCAGACTAAGGATTTGTTTAATGAGGAAAAAAGAGTGAACGGTTTTGAGAGTAGTAAATCAAGATTTCAAACTGATATAATTGAAGGAAGTAGCAAATTGTTCTCAAAAATGTACGACTACATACTAGAATGGAACACCAAGGATGAAGAGACAAAAGATGTAATGATTAAGTGGGCCAGGGACTTTGGTTATAATATTGACATTGATTTATGGCTGAAGCTATGGAACCAAGGTTTAAAATTTACAGCGTGCACGGTACTCAAAGAAAATCTTATGAAGATGATGTACCGCTGGTACCTGACCCCGGTAAAATTGGCTAGGATTTGTAAGAATAGAGAAAAGAAGTGTTGGAAATGTAATTTGGAAGTTGGGGATATGTACCACATGTGGTGGCTGTGTAAAGAGGTGAAACTTTTTTGGGAACTAATATATAATGAGTTTAAAAAGATTCTAAAATATACGTTTCCCAAGAAACCGGAAATGTTTCTGTTGGGATTGTTAGGAAGGGAAATCAAAAAGGAAGACCAGAAAATATTTATGTATGCCACCACTGCGGCCAGAATGGTCTTGGCGCAAAGATGGAAAACCGCGGATATCCCCACAGTAGAGGATTGGAGGGTAAAAATGGTTGAATACATAGAGCTGGCCAAACTTACTGGGAAGTTAAGGGAACAGAGAGATCAAAAAGTACAAATAGAGTGGAGTAAATTTGTGGAATATCTGGAAACGTATTGCAAGACTCTAAAGACACTAACAGGTCTGAAATAATACCTACAACAGAAAATAGAGTGTTAAGTATAAAAAATGGATAAAGAAGGTGACTGTTGAAAATAAGGTAAAAGAAAAGCGCAAAATGTAAGAGATAAATTGTAAAACTAAATGTGAAGTGAAAGGGAAGTTGGGTTCGGCAGAACCAAAATTGGGTATTCAGGTAGGGGGTATGGGAGTATAAAAACATTTGTTTAGTAATGGTTTATGTATGTTATTTGGATTAATTTGCATTTTATAAATGTATGGTTATGTGTATGTTAGAAAAACAATAAAAATTACATAAAAAAAAAACAGTACAGAAAATTGCAGAGCGGGAGAAAAGAAAGATGCGGCAGCCATCTTTCTAATCGTTCATTGTTATTGATCAGTTTGCAAGCCAGAAACCTTAAGAAACCTGACCTTCAGTAAACCTTTCGACTTCCAAAATGAATCTTGGTTTAGAAAAGCTATTCTTAAGGGCCTTTTGAGAAGAGACAAATTAAAGTAGCCATATTTTTAATTTGGTGTTCTTAGCAATTGCACGGCAGCCCAAATCCAATCTTTGAAGCTTTCCCAATCACTGTCTTCATTCTAAGATAAGTATCACCTGTTGACTATCTGCCCATTAGGAGCAGATGCCATGCCAGTAAGCGGCAACTTCAGAGGACAAGCCTGCTGACTCAAAAGTAAGATCCACTGTGTTCAGTGAGATTTACTCCTACGTAAGTGTGCACAGGATTGCCGCCTAAGTTTTGAATCTTTTTAAAGTGTTTTTTTAATTGCAGCAGAAATCCAAGAGAGGTTAAAGTATGGTCTGATTTTACAGTGTTTTCTCCGTTTGTGGTACCGTAGGTAGCCGTGTTGGTCTGAGTCGAAGCAAAATTAAAAAATTCCTTCAGTAGCACCTTAAAGCATAGCTGCCAAGTTTTCCCTTTTCTCGCGAGGAAGCCTATTCAGCATAAGGGAAAATCCCTTAAAAAAAGGGATAACTTGGCAGCTATGCCTTAAAGACCAACTAAGTTAGTCTTTAACATGGGCGTAGGCAGGGGGGGAAGGAGGGGGCAGCTGCCCCCCCTAGAAGCAAAAAAATTAATGTATTTTACAGACCATAACCAGCACTTTTCCTCTCCAAAAACTGAAGTGGAAAGGGCTTTGCTTTCTGGGGGGGGGGGCACAGCAGTAACAAAAACACATCAAATAAATAAAGCAAAGTGGCTACCAGTAGTTAAGCAGTTAAGACAATGGAGCATATATCCCCAGGCAAGATTCGATAGCTGACCAATTCACCCTATTGTTCTTAAGTGGGAGTTGTTAATGAGCATTCAGGAGCATTAAGAGTTCTATTGGCGATTTAATGAGGGTGCAGACTCAGAGGATTCAATTTGACTAAGGTGGCTCTGCAAGGCTAAAAAGAAGTGAATAAGAAAGGGGGGAGGCTGTAGCTTTGACAGACACAGTGATGTTTATAAAAAGCATTGGTGTTCCAGTCTGCCCCTCCTCCTGCATCTGTATACTGTAAATCAGGGGTGGTCACCTCCCAAGAGACTCTGATCTACTCAGAGTTTAAAACTGGGGGTGATCTACCCCCTTTTGGGGGGTTCAGGTCAAAGCTGTTGAGTTTTTTTTAAAGGAAGGGAAGCCCTGTTTTTTGGGGTTTAGGTCAAACTTGTTTAGCTTCTTTTAGGAGGGAGGGAGGCCCATTTTTGTTTAGGGCTTCAGGTCATAGTTCAACTTTTTTGAGGGAGGAGGAAAATTTTGGGTGAGCTTTTTTTAGGGGTGCCAGTGACCTACCAGTGATCTACCACAGACATCCAGTGATCTACTGGTAGATCACAATCTACCTGTTGGACCTGTTGGACGTGCCTGCTGTAAATCAAGCAGAGAGAAAGCTGCTTACAAGGCTCCTGTACATGCAGAGTTCCAGCATCACAGCGTCACCCAGAGGCACCCACAAATATGAGTTATCCCTCTCTCTATTTCTTCCTTCCCTCCCTCTTCCATCCTTAATAAAATACGGGGGGGGCAGATAAGCCCCACATAGAAAGCCCATCAACATGGGGGGATGACTCTTTCAAATACGGTATTTACCGGTAATTGGGGGGGGGGAGAGGCACCTAGGCCTCTAGGAGTTGGCTGCTATGCCTAGGAGTAGGACAATTCAAGAAAGCAGAACGATGCATATGGTATGGTAATATATCAATAGAATCGTAGAATTGTAGTCGGAAGGGACCACAAGGGTCATCTAGTCCAACCCGCTGCAATGCAGGATTTTTTTTCCTAAGGTGGGGCTTGAACCATGGTTGAAATATTATGCTGATATGCAGCAACGCCTCGGAGCCGTCGTGGCTGCGGCCATGCCTTGCCCCGCCCTCGCCCGCCCTTCCACCCCCTCTCGCCTGCCCGACCCTCCTGTCCTCTTGCTGCAGAGTTCCAGCATCACAGCGTCATCCAGAGACACCCACAAATATGAGTTATCTCTCTCTCTATTTCTTCCTTCCTTCCCTCCCTCTTTCATCCTTAATAAAATACGGGGGGGGGCAGATAAGCCCCACATAGAAAGCCCATCAACATGGGGGGATGACTCTTTCGAATACGGTATTTACCAGTAATTGGGGGGGGGCACCTAGACCTCTAGGAGTTGGATGCTATGCCTAGGAGTAGGACAATTCAAGAAAGCAGAATGATGCATATGCTACGGTAATGTATCAATAGAATCATAGAATTGTAGTCGGAAGGGACCACAAGGGTCATCTAGACCAACCCCCTGCAATGCAGGATTTTTTTCCTAAGGTGGGGCTTGAACCATGGTTGAAATATTATGCTGATATGCAGCAACGCCTCGGAGCCGTCGTGGCTGCGGCCGTGTCTTGCCTCGCCCTCGCCCGCCCTGCCACCCCCTCTCGCCTGCCCGACACTCCCGTCCTCTCCAGCCAAGCAGGGTAGCCGCCAACGCTGCCAGCCCCAGAAGCACAAGGTGGTCGCTGCTGCCGCCGCCACCGCCCACTTCGTGGCCCCTCCCCTTCCGTGCCTTGGCCCCGCCCCTGAACGACCATGGCTTGCCCCCCCCCCCCTAGTTTTGATCCTGGCTACGCCCCTGGTCTTTAACTTAGTTGGTCTTTAAGGTGCTACTGAAGGATTTTTTTTAAAAAAAATTGCTTCTCCGTTTGTGTTATAGATGTAACATAAACTTCCCTCTTCTTGAAATGCTTATTATTTTAGATATGATAGAAACTTTGATAAAAAATATTATCAAAGCCCAACGAGATTCCATTGTTTTAAGAAAGCCAGACCCTCCAAGTGTCCCTCTTTTCCACAGACAGTCCCAGATTTACAGAAACTGGCCCAGTTTCTGATTTATTCCCAGAATTAAGTAACTTAAGTAACTATACAAACTTTAGAAGATATCTGAAGGCAGCCCTGTATGGGGAAGTGTTTTAATGTATAATGTTTTATCGTGTTTTTAATATTTTATTGGGAGTTACCCAGATTGATTGGGAAAACTCAGCCTGATCGGCGGGGTATAAATAAAAAATTGATGATGGTGATTTTATATACAGTATGTTCGAAGCAGCCCAGAGTTGCTGGGGCAACCCAGCCAGATGGACAGGTTATAAATAATAAAATTCATTGGAGAAATGTTGGAGGGTATGAAATAGAGATGAAACTCGGAAAATTAGAATACCGTCGAAAAGTGCTTTTATTTCAGTAAAGCAATTTAAAAGGTGAAACCAATATATGAGATAGATGCATGACATGCAAAGCAAGATATGTCAAGCCTTTATTTGTTGTAATTGTAGCTATTTGTCTATAGGCGGGTCAATTATAAATGGAATGTAATTAATGAAATGTAATAGCGATGTTTATTTTTGTATTATTGTAACTATTTGTTTTATTACTGTGGAATTTCCGAAAGAAAGCATTTGTAAAAATTAAAAGAAAAATAAAAAATAGTAAGTTGCATTACTGAAATAAATGCACTTTCCCACGATATTCTAATTTTCCGAGTTTCACCTGTTCGTGATTACATCATAGCAGAACGTATTATATTAAGTGCTTGTGTGTTTTTATACTGTATCTCAAATGTCCACAAGGGCGTACCCACCACGGGGCAAGTTAGGGCAGCTGCCCTACTCTAGAAGCAGGGCTGGTGGGCAGAGGCGGAGCACAGCCCGGCGGAGCGCGAGTTCGCCATTCCCGCCGCGCCGCACCCTCCCTCCAGCTCCCCAGCGCGCCCTCAGGCAAGGCCAAGCACGGCGGGGAACCAGGGAGCGCGGCGCGGTGGGCGGGAACGCCAAACTCACGCTCCGCTGGGCTCCGCCTCCGCCCACCAGCCCTGCTTCTAGGGAGGGGCACAGCCCGGCGGAGCGCGAGTTCGCCGTTCCCGCCCGCCGCGCTGCGCCCTCCCTCCAGCTCCCCGTCGCGCCCTCTGGCAAGGCCAAGCGCGGCGGGGAACCAGAGAGCGCGGCGCGGCGGGTGGGAACGCTGAACTCGCGCTCCGCTGGGCTGGGCTCCGCCTCCGCCCACCAGCCCTGCTTCTAGGGAGGGGCACAGCCCGGCGGAGCGCGAGTTCGCCATTCCCGCCCACTTTGTGGCCCCTCCCCTTCCGTGCCTTGGCCCCTCCCCTTGCCCCCCCCCTAGTTTTGATCCTGGGTACGCCCATGAATGTCCAGACGTTTTCTGGAAAGCCTTCCACCCTCTTAATTCTTTCCTGTCAGTTATCTCTGGAGAGAAGCATCCTCAACTCCACTTTTACTCCACTTTTACATGCACACTCCTAAGACCGGGATCGGTCCTGTTAGTCTGTTGCAGCCAAAACATCAAAGAATCTGATGGTACCATTAAGACCAACCAACTTATTATTATGCCACAACAAGGCAGCTTTCCTGGACCGCACAATCCTCCAGGTGCTGTTTTTGCACCAGATGAGCCGGACTTCGGTCCACAAAAGTTTCTGCCACAATAAACGTGGCAAAAGCCTCTCTCAAGCGCCGCAAAATTCTCTTTGCTGGTCTCTTTCTCTCTCCCCGCCCCCGCCGTTTTGTCACTCCACATGCACGTCAGCCAATCCCCGCGCTTCGCCCCGCCTCCCTCCAGCCTTGTGCCCAATGAGCACGGGCCGCCTGTCATCCGTTTTGCGAAGAGAGAGAGAGGCGGACGTGGTTTAAGGGCCATGAATTTTGGGGCGTGGTTTAAGGGCCATGAATTTTGCATAGGGAGATCGATACCGACGGCGGGTTGGGAGGCAAAGAGGTGAGAAAAGACGGGCGCGCTGCGATTGGCTGCGACGAGGATGCCGGCTGAGCTCTGATTGGCCCAACGGTATGAGCTGCTCGACCGGGTGAGCGCAGCAGAAGGAACAGAAGCAGAGCTGGGGGGAGAAGTAGCGGGGACGGCGGCGGTGGCGGGTCGCGCGGGGACGGAGACCGGGGGAACCTTCGACGTGGCGCCGAACCGTCCGCGGGGGAAAAGTCGCTCCTCGCAGCCCGGGATCCTGGTAAGCGTACGCGGCCTCTTTGCCCGGCTGGGGAAGCGGGGCAGTCAGACGCACCGAGAGATGCTCTCTTGGTTGGGTTACTCGTGGAGATGCTGCATCCCTGACCCGCCGCGAGACGCTTTTGCGCGTGAGCCTCTCGCCCGTCAGTACCTCTCGCCTCGCCCGTGTTCACACGTGACGTTTTCACACACACGTGTCCGCGTTCCGAGGCACGAGCCGCTTCGAAGCCTCACCTGTGGAAACGGGGAACGCGAAGAAAACCGCCGCCCTCCCCCCCCCCCCCCGGCCAAACCTATAACATTGGGTGTTCAGTAGATTTGAAAGCAGTGGGCTGATTGAACAACCCCCCCCCCAAAATGAACCCGAGGACAGGCAGCATGTTTGTTTATGTACCGAATTCATTGGTACCCGATTGCATTTATATCTCAGCCTGCCTCCAACGAGCTCACTGTGCGCCCCCACCCCCCAGTTTTATCCTCAGGAGAATATCTGGTATGAAGTTCATAGACAGCGACTGGCCCAGTGATTATAGATGGAGGAGTAGGGATTTGAACCCGGGTCTTCGCATACATATCACAGTGGCATTCAGGTTATTCTGGAGTGAAAGGATATGTCGCCTTGCTCTTTATTCTGGAGTAGAATCTGAGTGGATGTGGTAACCGAGTAATTTCTTTGTTCCCGCAAGGGGACGATGACAATAAAGATTATCTTATCTTATCTTAGAAGAATGTGGGGCATTACTCATTATTCTGGATTAAAAGGATATGGGGCATTACTCATCTCAGATGAGTAGGTTGTCGGTTTTTTATCCACTTGACAAGGAGAGGCAGGGCAGGATCAAATAGTTTCAGCTCCTTGCTCTGAGCATGGCACTTGCTTTCATAATGGATGTCTGTTAAAGAGCTGGCACAGAAGCCTCAGCTGTTATGGTTGGCCAAGCACCTTATTATCTATCTGTGAGAGAGATAATGGGATGGGAGCAAACAGCACATTTAATTAAGACCAATTTGCATAGTTATTTAGGTCGCAGGTGCTTCTAAATAATAAACATTCAGATTTGTTTTTTAGCAGCTACACATTGTGCATAGAAGCCTCTTTGGGCCTATTGGTCACCGGCCATGGTGTAGCCAAGGGGGGCAGGGAGGCAGCTGACCCTCCCCCAGTCAAGCAAATAAAAAAATAACTAACTAACTAACCAATCGTATCACAGAGAGCTGGGTTCTGCCCCCCAGAACATAAATCCTGGTTACACCTATGCACCTGTATCAGAGGCCGTGGGATCAGTGTTTGGTTATACAACCTGCATAGAATGGCACAACAAAATACTTACACATTGTAAGTTTCTCTTAGGCCAGCTTCATGCCGTCTCTGTTTAATGCTCAACTATGAGCCAGTGCTTCAGTTTTAGGAGTAACTTACTAGGAATATATTGATACCAGTGGATCTTACTTCTCAGTCACCATGTTTAAGATTATGCTAAGAGATGTAGAAGTTACCAGCTGGATGAGCCATTAGAACGGGGATAGGAAACCTGTGGCGCTCCAGATGCTTTTGGCATGCTAGTTTATTTTATTTTAAAGGTTTAATCAACTACAAAAGTGCCTCAGTTAATCAGGCATCAGATATTATAAAAAATATATTTTAATACATGCACTTATCGAAACTGAAAATGGCATCTTAATGGCCATCCTTAAAAATGTATACTTTTAAAATGTTCAGTCTATATTTGTACTGCTTTGCCTTTCAGTGAAGGTTTCATTTCTCTTTTGAGAAAGTGGTTGTACACACAGAAGTGACACCCATCACTGGAATAATTGTATGTGAAGCAGTTTTACTAGAAGGTACAATAGGAGACACTTCACTCTCCATTTTAACAGGTTGTTCTGTTAATGGAGACATCTGTGGGTTAATGTTAGGTTCTGTTTTTGTCCAACTGACTCTCTCATTTGACAGTCCTCCTGTGCCGCTTTTCATAGTCTTCTCTTGAGCTTCTTTGTGTTTTTGGCACTAATATCTGATCTTGTAGGCAGCCTGTGCTGGCATGAGCCACACAGCCCCTCTGAATGCCATTTGCTTACCTTCCCTGATGTCACAGAGGCGCACGCCAACCTGGAGCCATGCAGCAGTTTAAGCGTATACTCTAGAAATCTTAGCACCAGAGTTCCAAGCTCCATGTTCAACCTGTGTGAACCTTAACCACCTTATCAGGGCTAGCGCACTACAGCCTTTCAAAGGTCACTTTCTCACTTGTTAAGATTGTTTGGTGTCCAAGAAGGTGACTGGCAGCACTTGCAACATACGTGTTTAGATCTTGAAACGTGTGTATTTTAATTGTTGGACACTGCAATAATATATTGCTTCTGGTTTGTTGAGAAAAACACTTGCTGCTTACTCCAGATGATCCTGAATCATGCAGCTGTATAATTTAAAGAGAAGTTGAGGTTTTTGTATGATTAGTATAGTGTTAATGCCAAACAGGAAACTGAGAAGGAGCAGTAAATCACTGCCTTTTGTTATTTTTACATCCTGATTTTCTGTAGAAGACGGAAGAGAATGGCAGACTTTCCTGATGTAGCTTCTGTGGCTACAAAGCTAAAAAATGCAGTCATCCAGTACTACAATGTTGAAGATGGTGAATGGAGACTTACTAAGAAAACAGTAAGTTACCAAGCCGTTGCTTTTCCAGATTATTTTCTTTTGTTAATAAATGAGTAGGGTGATTTATATTCTACTTTTGTGTTTTAGGTGGGCCTATATATGGTGCAATGATATGTGAAGTAGCATACTTGAGTGGGTAGATTTCAGAGCCTTGTTTTGGTGTTTTGTTTCTTTGAGTGTTGAAAATCACACAAGGAGATCGAGGGCACTTTCCTCTTTTTTCTACCTTTTCACAAGCTAGAGGTCACACAGGGATCCTCCACATGGGTGTAGCCGGGATTTTTGTTGGTAGGAGGGCAGGCCTTTTGTTGTGGGGGGACGGAACCTCGGTTAGCTATGGGTTTTTTATCAATTTTTATTGATTTGGAGGGGCAGCTGCCCCCCCCCCCCCAGCTACACTCGTGAACCTCCATCAGTAGAGGAGGCTCCCTGCCTCAGACTTTGGCTCTCAAAACTTCTGGAGGTCTCTAAAATCTGTAGTGCTGGTTCACTAGAGCAGGTGGGACATGGCAACCTGTCCCGCCTTTTCCTCATGTGTTTATTTACTGTGTACGGTTTGGGAAAAGCCTGTTCTTCTTACCATCTGATAGTGTTGTATCCTTACTTAACTGCATGTGCAAATGCTGGAACAAGCATAATATACTTTTTCCCGAACCTATAGTGATACTCATCAAAGCTCATATCTAGTTTGGCCCCAGATCAGTTTTTTATACTATCAGATTAACAAAAATTTAACTTAAAATCTTAAATCCTAAACGATTGTGTCAGTTGTGATGCCTACACAATGCCAAGGCAACCTAGGTCAGGGGTTCCCAACAAAAATTTCCCGAGGACCCCTCATCGAGCCGCTATTGTGACAAGGACCCCCATTCCTAATCCTAAAATTAAAAAGTGAGAGCCAAATTAAGAGTCTTTTTATATTTTATATTTATACGTTTTTTACAGTTACAACAGAGTACTCGCATCAGTATACAGCTAGTTTTAATTTTCAGTTCTTAATGAGATGAACCACTTTTTAACCAACGGTCCATTTTTAACTACGCGAACTGTAGCTTCCGCAAAAAAACAACGCTTTGTTTACAAACACTACTGTTTTGCAAAGGGGCAGCGCGCGCCAGGGAGGAGGGAGGGGAATGGAGAAGACAGGGTACCTGCGCAGTAGTGCACAAATGAAGCCGACGCGCGCAAAGCATCTTGGGGAGGTGAGCGTTAGTAGAATGCGCACGATGCCTCTTTGCAAAACAGTAGTGTTTGTAAAGCGCCACCTAACGGCATACAGCAGAACTACTGCCTCTATCTAATTCTAGTTTTGCGCTAGACTCTGCTCATGCAGGAAGCGGCCAAAACAAAAAATCTGTTATCATACGAAATATATTTAATATATTTTTTTATTCTACTAGCATCTTGCGGACCCCTCTGGCATAGCTTGCAGACCCCTGGGGGTCCGCGGACCACCTGTTGGGAACCACTGACCTAGGTAAAATTTGATGTTGTGATAGGGAGACTTTTTGATGTGTGATTTGTCAAGTTTAATTCTCAGAGTTTTTCTTTGTATGCCTTTTAAAAGATTTTTTTAAGAGGCATGGTATGATAGGAATGGCCGTAGTTCATAGAGGATGTGTTCTTACATATAGTGATTTAATGCTATATTTTGGTGTTTGTTTCTCTCCTCATTCCCCAGAAGAATTTACATGACAATTTATTGCATGCATTATTATCATTATTATTTTTTAAAAACTACAATTGAATTAAAATGTGTGTACTGATGAACAGGCTGGTGAAAGATGCACTATATATGAAAAGTTCCTTCTGGTCTGTGTAGTTCATGATTCTGTCATTATATTTGTACATTCAGAGGTGTGAAGTGATTGAGTCATTTTTACTAAAGTACAAATACTGTGATTTTTTTTTTCTGCAGAAAGATACGGCAGTTTGGCGTAAGCCATCTGAAGAATTCAATGGATACCTGTAAGTTAACTTACAGAGGAGGTGAATTCTTTCACAAATACAATTTCCAGTAGAAAGGGGTGTGTTTTTATGAGGGGAAGAGCAGAAGTGGGCCATTCCCCAATGCATTGTGCCATCATTGTTGTATCATACTTCATTTCAGGATCGTTTCTCTGCATCTACCATGGACATAAAAGCATAAAATGCATAGTGGGCGTGGATGGCTTTGAGTGCTTTGTGGAATATAAACGTGAAACCGTCACCTATGCATTTGTGTACATAATGCCGCTGGTGCTAAGCATCCTCCTCTCCGCTGCATTTTGTTTGTTATAAAAAAAATGTTATTTTATTTGTAGACAGTTCTTGCTGTTCTCTGAGGCTGAGTAGGTCCTGTTGTAGCTTTCCTTTTAGGGAGTCCTCATTAAAAAACCTTTGGCACACCTCCTCTTTCCTCACCCACCCTCAAAGTTCATAGAGAGCAAACTTTTTGCTTTGGCACAAGAGGATCTGAGGCATAATGGATGAAATTTAATATTCCCAAGGCCTCTAGATACTGATGGAAAATAAAAGAGATATTGGCACGTGCATAACCCATATGAGTTCCTTTAAACTGGTGGAAAGTTGCTAGGCGCGCTGACATGTTCTAAGCATTTTTGTATTAAATCTGATTCTGTAGCTACAAAGCACAAGGGATTGTGGAGGATGTCGCTAACAGAATAGTAGATCACCTACGTCCTGGGCCCTATCGACTCTACTGGGATAGTCTGATGACCTCGATGGATATTGTTGATGAGTTTGAAGAGGTAATACTTCACCCATTTATCACACAACCGGAAGTTCTACTTGCATGTTTTTCATTTGGCACAGTAGTTGCAATGCAAGTAAAAGTTTTACAGTCAGCAAGAAGGGAGCTTCTCTACTTGCATATATCCGTACTTCATACGTTGTGCTTTGAGTGACACTTTAACCTCCTTGTTGGCAGTGGTAGAACCTGTGATATATAAAAAATCCGAAGTGAACAAAATAGCTTTTGCAGTTTTCAAGAAAGCGCCTAATTTTGAGGAGCTGAAATCTAGGACTTACAAATACAAGCATATCCAAGCTGTTTTGAGTATTAATTCCGATATGACTTCCAACTAAATTTGAACCATACAGAAACAGTTTTAAATCCCATTGGCTTTTGTGGGAAAGCTAATCCCATTGCGATAGATTTAAACTCCTTACCTTTGGCTGCATCGTGCTCTCAATTTTTAATTTCAAGCCTATTATCTTTTGATGTCTAAGGTCTCTTTTCTTGGCCAAGAAGTGACCTTCAGCAGAACTGTCCTGGTTTCAGCACAGCATCTTAATGAATCCTGAAACACAAGCAAAGACCTTTTTTTTAAAAAAAAAGCCTGCAGATTCTACACCAGTTCTGGCTATTTACATTTTGCCAGGCACCTTTCATTCTGATGTGTGTAGCTTTGAGCTAGTTCCTTACTGTTTCTAGTGAAGTTAACTCCTATTAAGAATCTGTTCCTAGCTTTCTTAAAGATGTTTATTATTTAAGATAAGACTGATGATTCATCTCAGTGTGTTGGAATAATCAGGAGCACTTGTAGGAAAACCCGATTGTTTCTTCAAGTAAGATATATCTGTATAGTTCATTATTTGAGTCAGGCAGTCAATTAGGCCTGTAGCTGGAATTTTTTTTAATGTGAGAGACCTAAGGGTACACTGGGTAAGTCTCTTGTCTCTTGAAACTACATAGAGTCCTGAGTCATATCAAGAAATAGCAGCTGTATCTCTTCACTTTCAAGAGACAGCCCTCTAACCACGACCCCCAGTGCCACAGACCTGATCCAAATTGGGGTAGGGAGTGGAACTGCTGCTGCAGAGCTTAAAAAGATGGAAATGTCATGATTTATTTCTGGTCTCATCTAATTTGACCCTTCAGCACAGTCTCCATATTGCTTGGCATAGCTATAAACACTAGGTTTCTACAAAAGAATACTACCTAAACGGGCATTTTGTGATTGCACTGCAGAACTGTTGTATTATGCGGTACACCACAGCTGGCCAGTTGTGGAACATCATTTCTCCCAGAGAGTTTGTTGACTTCTCCTGCACAACAGACTACGAAGACGGGATTCTGTCATGTGGTAATTCTAATTAAATCTGTTTTATTTTCTAATCTTGCTGTCTAAAGCACACCTAAACCTGTAGAAATCAAATCTGTGTATGTTAGTGCTTCTGTTTGCAACAAATCATTGATTTGACCCCCACTTCTTCAAAGCTAAAATTAGAAATAAACTAGCGCCACGAAGGAGGATATCCTGTCTGTCACTTGGCAGATCGAAAGTACTATACAAAAGTCACTTAGTGCAAAGAATAGTAGAATAAATAACTTGCATTTTCTGGTGAGTGAGCTGCACTTTGCCTGAGATTAGGATTGGCTGGTTGAACCTGCCATTCCTGACTGCCTAAAAAGTGGAATTTGAGCAGGTGCTGCTTTGCTTGCCATTCAATCATAGAATCGTAGAGTTGGAAGGGACTTGGAGGGTCATCTAGTCCAGCCCCCTGCAATGCAGGAATCTCGGTTAAGCATCCATGACAGGTGGCCATCCAACCTCTGCTTAAAACCTTCCAAGGAAGGAGAGTGCCAAACCAGTTCTCTCTTCTAATGTAACTGTTTTGGGGAGCAAAGAACCAGACCTAGATTTTGCTTGGGAGATTGCCATGGTTCAGACTAGATTTAGAATATTGTAAATATTGCACATTGACTTAAAATGTTGTTCTTGGGTAACTTTGTCCCCAAATCCCGCCTCTCCCTGGATGGGGGACGGTTGGTTTGGGTAGCTTCTTTTAGACAGCACCATTTCTTGTTGCAAGAAATGGTCACATTCCCCATATGATTATAAGGTACTGCTTTGGATAAGAAATCCCTCAGCTTTACAAGCAGAACTTGAACAGGGGCAAGACAAATGACTACATATTGGGACTTCCCATTTTTTTAAAAAAATCTGCATATGGCTTCTCCAGGTTTGTCAGCGAACTGCTGGATCTCTAGATCCCCTGAGTCTGGATTTTGGGGTTGTTAGAAGGAAGCTTACCTCTACCACAGGATCCTTGGGATATTGGCTGTAATAAAATCTTTAAAAGATTCCTTAGAAATAAAAACAGGTGCATTCTCTTTACTTGAGAGGTTCAACCCACAACTGTGTTCTATTTTAAAACAGGTGTCAGCCTGGACTATGGTGAAGTAAAACCAGGTTATGTTCGAGGTTTTAACCATCCCTGTGGCTGGTTCTGTTTCCCTCTCAAGGACAATCCTAGACACAGCCTGTTGATAGGCTTCATCCAGACAGATTTGCGTGGGATGATCCCCCAGTCAGCGGTGGACACGGCTATGGCCAGTAGTCTGACTAACTTTTATTCTGATCTCAGAAAAACCCTGAAAGCATAATCTGTGCTGACCTCAAACTGTGTGTGTTTCTTGCAATCATATTCTGCACCTCATAGTCGATTCTGAAAACCTTAGGATAGGTTGGAAGCTTCCTGCATGAAGGTCTGTAGTATTTTCCTTATAGGTGCTGGTAGTCCCATTTGCACAGAAGAACTGAAAACATGTTTACTCTTAAGTAAGATCCACTGAGCTCAGTGAAACTCACTTGGCAAGCCTTCAGCACATCATTGCTTCTTAGCCAAGCCTTGGACACAGAAGCCCATGGCACTCGTGCAACCACATTCTGGACGGAACTGTAAATCAGAGTGTTCTAGCAAGTTGAGGGAAAGGATCTCTTCCCTGCAGAAATACAGTCTATGGGCTGACCCACACAACATAATTTCCAGAATGGAAATCACAGTGCTCACATTTGTAGCATCCCCATGGAAGATGCTGGTTTTCACAAAGGGAAGCTGTAGAACTGGGAGGTGAAAACATGTTCTGCTCTAGCTAATTTCACCCCTAAAGGAAACTAGGCAATGATAGGAAAGCTCTGCCATCCAGCAACCCCTTTATTTACTAAGAATGCTTTACTAAACTTTATTACTAGGGAGAAGCCTCATTGAGCACAGTAGGACTTGCTTCTGAGTAAACATGGAAGGCGTTGGCCTGTAAGAGTGGGAATAGCAATACACTGGCATCTTTTCTTTTCAAGGGCTAAATGTATGAATGCGAAATACTAATGCTTTCATGTACTTTATGTTGCTTGCTAATCCTGATCTAAAAGTTGGTTCAGAATCTTTTATCCTTAAACTAAAAAGCTTGATGCACTGTAGAGAATTCTGTGCTCCTGTTTCCATACTTTACTGCTTTATAGAGTAATTTTGTCATTGGTTATTTGGGGTGGCATGCAACTGAGTCTTATTCAGAGTAGACCCACTGAAATTAATGGCCCTTGCTTAATCTTTAATTTCAGTGGACCTACTCTGAATAAAACTTGCTTGCATACCACCCATTGTAGCCAAAAAGTTAGCAGTAGTTGTTACTGATAACAAAATAGTAAAGCATGTGGTAATTTGCAAACTGCTCTGATTATTACTAGTACATGGTGACAAGTTTCAATTAGTAACATCTGTAAAATGTATTATCCTTCAATAGGAGATTGGAGGGACTTAACAGTGCTTAACTTTGACTGGGTGCACCTAAGAATTGAACCAAGATTTTCCATAAAAACAGTTTAATAATATTTAAGGCCTATACTCCAGGACATCGTTTTCTTAAGATTGCTCTTATGTTAACATACCAGGAAAGAATTCATTTGAGACTTTGGTAGAGCATAATCTTCTTAAAGCTTCACGATGAGGTTTATTTTTTTAAATTGTTAATATGCTTCAATTATTTAAAAATATGTTTTTAACTTCACTTGCTGGTACAAGTGACCCACAGTTCTACTGAAATGACTGCTAGTCATTGAGATGGTGCTACTGCTGGAAGAATATATAGGAATTGTGCTGCAGTTCTGTATTATAAACTGGTGAGAGATTATTTATATAAGATGCTTAAGATGTATATTAAAGTATTCAGTTCAAAATATTAGTGGTGGTGGTTGTTTTTTTAAAAAAAGATAACGTTGCCAGTCACGCAAATCTGCTTTATACAGAGTAGCTGGGGAAACCCAGCCAGATGGGTGGGGTAGAAATATGTTGTTGTTGTGCGTGCTCTGGTCCATGGGGTCACGAAGAGTCGGACACGACTAAACAACAAATTTATTATTATTATTATTGTCTGCCTAGTCCAGCATTGTCTGCTTCAACCAGCACTGACCAGCCAATGTCTTGGGCAAACATCTTTCCCATCCTTTCAGCTGGGATTAAAGCAAAGCATGTGCCCTTACATAAGAGGTAGGGGAACTGGTTCTGGCCAGCTAGTCCCACCCACCTGTCAATTGCCTGATGTCACTAGGACATCAGGTGACCCAAACAGGGCTTGAGCTTGCTGCCAATCAGCTGCTTGGCGCTGACTTCAATCCCAGCAGGCTTGACACCAGCACTTATTAGCTGTTTGCTCATTGACTAGAAAGGCTTGCCAATCAGGAGTGCACCTTAAGATTGCCAGTTGTGCACTAGCAGCTGCATCTCTCTACCTGCCCCATGCCTGACACCCCATAGCATCTTTGTGACAGGTGTGGGTGATCTGGAGGAAACATCTTGTTGGGGCTGTGGACTTTCAGCACTTGGTGTATTTTTATTATGACAACTAAGTGCAGAAGTCCATGAGCATATTTTTGAGCTTTCCTTCATAACCACAAGTTCACATGTGCCTATTGTGAGCCATCGTATCATAAGGCACCAGCTTGAAAGCTGGTGTTGGATTTCAGGTGTTACTAGGCAGATCTTGGGATCCTGCACAGATGTCTTTCCTGCCAGCTCATCTAATGTAAACATAACATAAAGCGCAGAACCTGGATACACTAACAGCTGGAAATTCTTCCAGATCCTATCCAGTGCTCCATCACTCGAGCATCACCCACCCAGATCAGAAATTCTGAAAGGCACAAAATTGGGGATGATTCTTGGGTTGTCACTGCATTTTCAATTTTCACAAATATATGGTGTTCTAAGTACCTGCCCCCCCCCCCCCCGGCACAACGTCTCTATATAAAACCCTTATATCACAGAATGACAAACAGACTTCTCTAGACATATGTGTTTATTTTTATGGTACATGCAAAGTACTTCTTAAACTTTTCAGCATCAAAGTGCATTCTCTTCATTCTCCAGATAATTCGTTTCCATATGGGCATATGAAAGCCTAGGTGAGTTGCACTCATTAAAGCTGCAAACATGCCTAATTCTGAGACTTCAACAGTACTTGTGATAGAAAGGTTTTGCAAGCTTGATCCATCAGATTCTTGGTTATAGTATCCAGGCATTTCCACACACAACTATTTCTTGTTCTTTAGTAACATTGCAAATGGTTTTCTTGATACACTAAGCAACAAAAATGTGCTAGATGTTCGGAGCAAATATAACAAAGCAAATATAATGAAGGTGGGGAAAATATACAGTACAGGGAATGCATACATAGCAATCACACATACACAAGTGTTGCCCAAACCAACTCTAAGGGTCCTTTGCTAGTGGTACTTTTGTGCAACATATCTTGGATTAACCATAATCATTCAATGCTTTACCTAAAAGTGGTCCTTGGTGATAGTCCCACAAAAAGTGCACATATTTCATTAATGGGGGAAAGGAAGGTTTTTATACTTAAGTCAAGTGCCTTAAGCCACAATCGAACACAGTTAAATGTGCTTAATCTCATTCTTTTTAGTAGGTTTAAGGCTTCAATTTCTATATGCCTTTGCATCAGTTCTATTAACAGTTTACTTCTGAGTAGACATGCATAGGATTGTGCTGTTCTGTGTTGGATGGTGTCTCCTTTTAAGAGTCTAGAAGTACACATCCCAATATTGTGCCCACCAAAATCCTGAGCAGGAGAGAATTCCTATTCCTTCTTCAGTCAGAAGTAATAGCATTCATAGACTGTTTTCTATACGCTGATACATAATTTGCACAGTAACTTTTACAACAGTCCTGTAACGTAGGCCTATATCATGAGCCTATGTTGCACATGGTGCTGGAAAGTGGAGGTTCAGAGATAGTCGCTTGCCAATGCCACCTAGGGAGTTTGAGGCAACCTCTCTTCACTTAGTCATTATACTAACAGTGCCAAGCTTCTCCAATACTAGCCAATATTAGATGAGAACCCATAAACAACTTTATGGTTATGCAAGGGATTGCAGCTGCGCAGCAAGCCGTTCGGTTTTTGCAATGAGAATCCTGAAGTGTATTGCAAACTGTTTTTGAAAGTTTCATGGTGCAATGGAGACCTTCCATACCCATGCTTTCCAGACATACTAATAATGTCCTACCTGCATTACAAATTGGTTATTAACAACCTAGTTCTCTTATACTAGACATGTATTCTATATTGCACACTTGAGATGATTCAACGGCAAAAGTAAGAGACACCGCAGTGACTGAGCAGTGGAAATTATATACAGCTACTCACATGAAAATGCAGCAGTAGGATCAGCAGGAACAGTTGCGCTGCTTGAGGGAACCCTATGTCCTCAAGGTCTGCAGGAGTACAAAAATATTTAGGGCAAAAAAATCCCCCCAAGCCTATGGAGGGCTAAGTATGCTCAGAAGGCATGGGATGCTCTCTGGCTGTTAAGAGAAAAAATGGGAAACCAGGTGGGAAGGGGGAATACAATGAAGTGGCTGGAAACCTGAGCAGGAGCAAGCCACACTGCAACATTTAATTGCAGGTCCCGTTCATCCCCTATTATTAGCCTTGACATGCATTAACCATGGGTGTAGCCTGGCTGAACAGAGACTTAAAACCAACTTAAGTCATTTGATTGATTTGTTGCTGTTCTGCAACCAGGAACTGTTGACGTAGCACTCACGAGAAACATAATTCTGTGAAATAATTTTATAATAGTACTTGCTATACTAGACCCTAATCTTGTCTCACCTATCAGAATAATAATAATACCAGTGTCTAATTAACTTTACCAATAGCATGTATTCAATGTTAGTCTACACCTCATTTTCCTCCCCTGTCACAGTAAGCTGCTTTCATACCATTATGTGAAATGGTAATGCTATTCCTTAGGCAACCACAGAATCAATGTCACATTTTAAGGCTGCAACCTTATGCACACTGATCCGGGAGAATGTCCCACTGAATTCCACAGAGCTTACTTTTGAATAAGTATACGTAAGATTGAGCTAAAAGACTCTTATAAACTGGAATTTCCATGACCCATACAGAATCAGATATAACACACCCTTGATTTGCCCTGTTTGCAAAAAATTGCCGCAGAAAATGGGTAGCACCAATGCAGTGTGGAATCTTGGTTTCCCAAGAGCACAGATAATTTTCACATACCTGATCAAGTGCTTGTCGTGATCAGATTTACACACCAAATCAAATGTATCTAGAATAAGTACAGTGGTCCCTCGACTTATGAATTACTCGACATCCGTAGGTTTCGACTTACGAATGGGACAAATGGCCCCACGCTTACGAATATTTCTACATCCGAACGGAAACCGTTGGCGGATTTAAATGTGTTTTTTTCGACTTACAAAATTTTACATGCAGTTTTTTCGACTTACGAATTTTTCCAAATATTTTTTTCCTATGGGAAACCGCTTTTCGACTTACGAACTTTTTGACCTACAAATGTGCATTCGGAACGAATTAAGTTCGTAAGTCCAGGGACCACTGTATAGATGAAGGTTCTGGACCGAATTTTGAACCTTTAGGTGTTTTGATTGTCCCCAGACCTCGTTGCCACCAAGATGCTGATTTTTAAAAATATATTTTATGTGGTTCACAGCACGAGTAGCTTCCAGACTTTTGATAATATGCTAAGAGAGAGAGAGAGAAAGAGAGAGAGACTAGTTTTCTGGAAGAATTTCTGAAGCAATTGTATAAGAAGCTAGGAAATCACTGCATGTACCCTGTGTTTCCCGAATGGCTGGATTTAAAAACAATTCTGTTTTCCTGGCAGCAATAACCTGCTTCCAACTTCAGGCTCAGTACCCAGAACACATAATGCAAGTCACAGTGTGCAGCTGAGAAAGCAGCCCTTGATTCCTTTCAAGCAGATATGCAGCTGATTGTACGCAGAAGTTGTGATCTGGCACTTCTGATGTGTGCACAGAACTTCACATGTAAAGGGGCCATGTGATATAGCCCTCTTCTATATCAACTCATATTGCATGCAGTGGGCAATCTCCATGCAAGTCCAGAGCATTCCTCTTCACAGAAGAAAAAGAACTAGCCCCACCTGCGAACTGCTTTGGATTGTGCTGTGCTTTTCTAGCTAAACACTTCGAATTCTTCCTTTTGCCAGACAGGCAAACACTTTCCAAGAACAACATCTTGGAATCAGTTCGTGTGCTTGGGCACAATGATTCCATGTGCAAAACAAATATTTTTCATGTAAGATCTATCCATTTATAAATGGGTTGAAATATCATGGCAGCTTTCAAAAGTCATATAGGAAACTTTCACTGCAAAAAACTAACTCAGCATTCTGTTCTGTCGTTATCAGAGTTGTTTTAATTTACCAAGTCTCATAGAAATATTATTTAATTACCTTTCTAACTACAATAGAACAGAAGACACAAAACATGTGCATCCTCTTGGTTTCCGTAGTTTAACCGATTCTTGTTTCTCTGCAAGATAATACTATTTCAAAGGCAAAGAAAAAAGAATGCAAGAAATAACTAACGTATTGGGGTATTGGCTGTGTTCCTGAAAAGCAACAGAGACTGCAGTGCTACACTGACTTACCTGTGAGTAAGCTCCACTGAACTCTGTGGGGCATACATACTTCTGAGTATAGGATTGCACTAAAAGTTAATTGTTGCATGCTAATTTCTTTGTATCATTTTTATCTATATGTTAAGAAATTCAGGTGCTACAAAATATATTGCAAATGCTATCCATTCTGCTTATTTTTCAACTCGCATAGGTTACACCTGGCAGAGTGCCTGAACAGAACATTTTCTTTCTTTTTTGCAGTGACAGCGTCCTATCCTAACCTTAACCTCTTCTTTACTGGCACACTTATATAGATCAAGTCTACACTGACGGATTAAACAAAATGAAAACAACAACTGGCTACACAATTCTCATGTATCTCTAATCATGCAAGCATTTCTATTGCTGCTCATGGCAAGTACCTTGATTGGTATCCTAAAGCAAAAGTATCATGTTGTTGAATATTGTTCTTGCAGGACATTAATTGCAGAATCCCTCTCTGTATAAACAGGTGCACAGTTTCATAGTCATGACTAATTCCAATTGTACCTTAACAATGGCACACATACCTGCTCTGTTTGAGTACTATCCTTAACACTGTTTTGTAAAAATAATACTAGATAGTAATGTGACAGAAGTCTAAAGATATTCTAGTTATCATCAAAATACTGTACAGAAATGGTTACTTATAGAGGTAAGGCATTCTTAAGGAACATAGTTTCATAGCCATTCAAATAAATCTTTCACAGGATTCAGTGGAATGTTTTTGTTTTTTGCATATAAATATTTAAGTTCTCAGTTGTAAACAGTTTGTAAATTATCACGGATGAATGCAAAATATTTCATATGCCATTTAAAAAACACTTGGTGGGTCTTAGCGCCCGTTGATCTACTGGGTGATTATGAGTTTGAAAAGAAGCAGATTGAAGAAATGTCAAGATCTCTAGAAAATCTTGTATAATAAGCCATAATCATCATTCACTTCAGAGGTTATCTATAAACACTCTACATGAGATATACATGTTGGTAATAAGGAGTGTTCCCTGCTCTCCACTTCATTCGTTGGTATTACTGTAAATATCACTTTATCCATGGCATGCCATTAAAAGACTGTGAACTATTTATTTTTATCGGAAGCAGTCACATGCATTTTGAAGTTCAGGTCACCAGCGAGAGCATTTTCCATCCCAAGGCAAAGCCACTCAGAGTAGCCATGCTTTTAATTTGTTTCTGTTATGGTATCTTGGCTAGTGCACGGAATGACAGAACTTGGCTGGAATAAGATACCCCAAGATTTAAGACTCTCCTTCAGTTGCTCCTTCAGTTGCTCCTTCAGTTGCTTCTTCATGAGCGTCCTCTTCATGAGATTCAGTGAAGTTTGCTTCTTCTTCTTCCACTACTACTACTTCTTCTTTTCCCTCCACGGTGTCCTCTATTTCTGGGCGCAGAGACTGCCTTTGGCTGGGCTTATTGCTGTCGTGGGTGCTGTGGCAGCTTGCACTCCCAAGACGAGTTGATGCAACAACAGCTTTCACTGCAGCCTGGGTTTTAATAAAAACAAACAAGAGTGGTTAGACTTCTTGGCACCTATGCTGTGGTTTCGTGGCACCGATCCCATCCGTCTCCACTGTGTACCAACCCAGGCAAGGCTATAATCACTTCCTAGTAGATTCTCTCCTGCATAATGTATGAATTAACTCTATTTAGAGTTGCAGGTGTTCAGACAGAATGTGTCCCCAAACTGAACAATCAGTGTGGTCTAACGAAGGAGAATATTTTGCTAAAAGCCAAAATAATTGAAGTTACCGAGACACCAGCCTGTTTCTGCTAAGACTGGGTGATATGCAGCTGTGCACATACAGAGTAGGTTTTAGGGGAATAAGCATGTTTTATCCACACATTTTTCACCTTTATAGGTATTCTTTAGAGCAGCCCCTCCTTACCTTTTTCTAAGTGTGTCGCTATGAGGGATGGGGAGAAATTCAATTCACTTTACATTTAAAGGGCAAACCTACTTCTCACTCTCCAAAGCAATACACAAACCAAAAGACAGCCACACTTCTCTGAAGTTCTCTGGCCAGGTGATGTGTACAAAAATCCATGCACTTTGGTGACGCATGCATAAAAATACACACATCGGTGAAAATAGCATGCAAGTGTGGTGCTATGTAGAGGAGCCCTTGTGCTGTCTTCCGTTAACAGAGCGAGTTACTTGAATCCATCCAAAAGTAAACAATAACACCCCACCCTCCTGAAATGTACCTTAAGTTTACGTCGAGCATTGAATTCTTGGAGTTTCTTTTGGGCTGTATCCATATGAGCGAAATTGGCTGCCTTGCCTGTGACCCAAGGGTGTTGTAAGGCTTGAAATGTGGTGAGACGTTTCTTGGGGTCAAGCACAATTAACTTCTTAACCTGCATAACAAGATGATTTAAAAGTAAGGGGAAAAATGCATTCCTCAGAAACCTCGTAGGCTCCAACCTAAGGATATATGCACCCAGGAGAGGCTGCTGCAGAATTTCATATGCTAGCAACTTGCTACCCGACCAATATACACTTCAAGCATCAAACAACTGTTTAGAAGCAACGTTAGAGTAAACCTGATCTGAGTGCTCTGCACATATTATTTATTATTATTTACTGCATTTATATCCCACCTTTTTCTCCAAGGAACTCAGGGTGGTGTATATATTCTTCTGCTCCTCTTTCAAACCCCACAACAACCCTATGAGGTAGGTTAGGCTGAGAGGCAGTGACTGGCCCAAAGTCACCCAAAGTAGCTGAGTGGGGCTTTGAACCCTGGTCTTCCAGGTCCTAGTCCAACACTCTAACCACTGGGTAGAAACATCCAGTGAATGCATGGATAGAAACTCTCAAAGCACATTATTCCTCCCCCTCAAAAAAGGAGATGGAAAGGAGTCGGCCAAGCTTGTGCTTCAAGCATCCAAAGTCTGTTGTCAGCTGAATCAGCATATGAACTAAGTTCATGCTAAAAGTGCATCTGAACAATATCAAGATTCAAAACTTTCAGGCTATAATTTTACTGGGTGAAATCCAATGTCACACAATCAGATTTCTGCTGATGCAATGAGACTTCTCCTTGCTCTTCTGCCTCCTGCAGCCCCATGAATCCCACCTCCGAATCTGTTCCATAGGGTCCACCAACCCTCCACAGATCTTGCAGAGGTAAGGATAGGAAGTAGAGGTGCCATTGCATTGGTGGAAGTCTATTTTGCTCATGTACAGACACTGGGGATAGAACCTATAATGAAGGATATAACCTATAATAAAGTAGATTCCACATGTATAGTACAATGCTGATTACTGTATCCTGATAAAATTATGCTGATGGTAAATGGCAGAATTAGCTGAACATACCAAATCCTTGGCATTTAGAGACACATCATCCCACCAGGGGGAAACAAAATCATATTCACAATTCAGGATCCTTTTGAACATGTACTGGTCTCCTCTTTCGTCGTAGAACGGCTCAAAACCACAGAGCCTAGAGACAAGCAATAAACAAACTTGTTACATCATTATCGGTGAGATAGCACAACCACGTAGATCAGCTTTCGCTTCCTTGACACAAAGCACATGTTATGTCTGCAAAATACGCAGGAATGTGTAACCTCTGTAGTAATCTACCTTGCCCTGCATGTGCCCACTTGACCGCTTCAATCAGCGAAATTGGTACTGCTACACATCATGCCACATAATATCTGTTCAGCGTTTGTAAGAACTCAGTCGTTTGGTGTGGCAGCATCTACACTTTGGAACTCCCCGCCTATTGAGATCAAGCAAGCAGCTTTGCTGTGCTCTTGTTGGCGCCTGCTATAAACATCCCTGTTTAGACAAGCCCACCCAGATGCTTAGGAATTTGAGGTAATTTTAAACTGTTTTAACTTTTGTATGTTTTAAAGTAGGCTTGTAAATTTCTCTTGATTTTACGGTTTTATGCTTTGTAAACTGCTTCTGAGGGTTTGTTTGTTTTTACACTCAAGCGGTGTATTAATTTTAAGAAATAAATAATATTGGACATGGAATTCATATCATGTTTAAAAGTCTTCAGTACTAAGAGTCAAATGCAAGTGTGTCAGTAAGGAACATCAGATAGAATGGCCCTTCTCAGACTGTAGGGGCTGTAGTCACATGTTCATCTCCCCATTAAATTTCCCCATGCCTAAAAGAATAAAGGAATAAGTCCTAGACCAGCTTCTTCCTGCTACAGCAGCTTTTCACATATGTTCTTATATGCTACTCTGTTCAGCCAGTGGCTCACAGGATCAGGCCATAAGAGATTAACAGAGCACGTAGGATTTTGCAATAGGTATGAAGAATTTTTAATCTATTTATTTTTTTTCACACAACATTTGGGAGGATTAAAAATTATCTAGGCAATTTGAAACCTAAGCATATCTCATACTGGGCTGTAGGTGGAAGCAAAGTAGCATTGGAAATACATTCTGTTCTGGGGCTGACACAGCAGAATACCTGGTAGGTATCAAGGCTGCCATCTATTGGTTTCTATGAAAAGAAAAGGATGTGGCAACACTTGGGTCTAAATAGTTCAGTAGAAGAGTGGGACATACAGTAAATAGTCTTAATAGATAGATAAATAGTTGGATAGACCTGGAGGGCAACAGTTTCCCCATTGCTGTTCTAATGGCACATCTAGGTTTACAAAATTGCAGCCACAAACACTAAAAGAAGGAGCACAATTGCTGCAATAGGGGCTGCCTTCTCTGTAGATAACAATTGGCTCTATCCAGCGTTAGAAAAAGAGGTGCCGGAACTCACCATGAACACCTCCCCCGTTCTCTTAGAATGGCAATGGCATTGAAACTGAGTTCCGTCAAGTTCCGGCTGGAAAAAAAGCCCTGGTTCTATCATAGTGAACCAGGCAGAAGGCCTTCCCGGCAGTGGCACCCTCCCTGTGAAACACCCTCTCATCATCAGATGTCAGGGAGATAAAGAATTACACAACTTTTAGAAAACATCTGAAGGTTCAGGGAAGTTTTTAATGCCTGACATTTTATTATTTTTTAATATTTTTCCTGGAAAGCCATCCAGAGTGGCTGGGGGAAGCCAGCCAGATGGGCAGGGTATAAGCAATACAATTATTATTATTATTATTATTATTATTATTATTATTATTATTATTATTAAGATTTAACAAAAGCAGCCACAATACAAGTATCATCTCCACTACAATTAAAGACCCAATGCAAAAAGGGGTTTACAAAAAAAATTGTTTAAGCCAGGGGTTCCCAACAAAATTTTCTCGAGGACCCCTCATCGAGCCGCTATTGTGACAAGGACCCCCATTAATTCCTAATCCTAAAATTAAAAAGTGAGAGCCAAATTAAGAGTCTTTTTATATTTTATATTTATACGTTTTTTACAGTTACAACAGAGTACTCCATCAGTATACAGTTAGTTTTAATTTTCAGTTCTTAATGAGATGAGTTAAATCTGTCCTTTGAGTCCATTATTTCTGAAATATTAGGTTCCAAACTTGAAACTTTCACTCTGAAATCCGACCGCATGTTGAGCCGATTCCTATACAGTATTTGTTTTTCATGAAACACATGGAAGAAAATGCTTGCTCACACCGATATGTGGTTGCAAATGGAAGGATCTTTTTCATTGCCTTATCTCCAAGTTTCTTGTAGTCCTTGCGGCATACAGCAGAACTACTGCCTTTATCTAATTCTAGTTTTGCGCTAGACTCTGCTCATGCAGGAAGCGGCCAAAACAAAAAATCTGTTATCATACGAAATATATTTAATATATTTTTTATTCTAATAGGATCTTGAGGACCCCTCTGGCATAGCTCGTGGACCCCTGGGGGTCCCCGGACCACCTGTTGGGAACCACTGGTTTAAGCTATCTTGGAGAACAGCCCCCCTCTCACCCTGGTAACCTAAACTCCTAGCTCTTTCTGAGGGGGCATTCCTTTCAATAGGTTCCCTATTCTCCCGGGAGAGCGCTGGGAACTTCTCAACTTCTCCCACAAACATGAGGCAAATTGGATGACACCCTCGCCCTGCTTCCAACCCAAGGGGGTGACAATCTTTGATACTACACCTTCACGGCTGCCTGTATTGGCTAAAGGGCAATGTTGATACCAGAGCAGAGTAACATAAGGGTGGACAAGGGTGGTGTGTACTGCAATCGTACCCATGTTAATTTGGAAGTAAGTTTTTACTGTGTTTAATAAGGCTTCCTCCTGTGTAAAGTGCATAAACTGCAGCCAAAAATAAATTCCAATTCACTCATGATCAGTGTGAGGGAAGCCACTGATTCCAGTTAAAGATCAGTGGCTATTCCAGTTAAACATAACGGCCATCCATGAAAACAAAAAGAGAGCAATTAGAAGGAGAAGCATGCCAAAATGAGGGGCAGTACAATTTTTTAAATGTACGGTTTGAACCATCTTCCAAACACATTTCAGAACACAAAATCTGGTGACTAGAAAACAAACTAGTTCAGTAAGGCGAAAGATTGATATGCTCTGAAGAAAAACCAAGAAAACTAATAAATGAATCACATTTGCTTATATAGGGTAATTTTTAGCCAAACTCACAGGATGTAAGTGATTATTCCCAAGGACCACATGTCCACTTCTGGGCCATAGGCGCAGCCTCGCAGTATTTCGGGTGCTGCAGATTATAAAAACCTTGTCAATAAAACAAAAAATTAATGTAGAAAGAAATAATAGTGAAAAAGAGCAGTGGCCAGCATGGATGGGCCCAATGCAGAGGCAGTGGTAAGAAAAAGCAAAATTCTAGAAACCTAGAATTCCTATGTGAGAGAGAGAAAAAGAAAGAAAATAAATAAACCCGCTTAAGCTCAGCAAAGGTAAACCAATTTCTTTACTGAAATATGCGCATTAATTGTGCATTCATATGTTCTAGGAGAATGTGTTTCAGGAAAGAGATATAGTGAAGCTATTCAAAATGAATATTATTAAACCATTATTCTTAGGTAATATTATTATCATATGAAGTGAAGCCTCTCCAGAAGCACAAAAGAAAGCACAGCCCCCTCTCAAGCAATTGTCTCCTGCACTTCAATTGCTTGATGATGCTGGCTTATATTGTGGGACCTTTTGTTACAACCCTTAATTTTTTTAAAAATGAATTCTGGACCATGAAATCTGACTCTGCAGCTGTGTAGTGTATATACTTTATCTTTAAAGCACATTCGAAGCACATCTTTTCCCTCAAAGAATTCTAGGTTCTGTTGCTTGGTAAAGGTTGCTGAGAATTATAACTCTTTGTAATTACAATGTCCTGTTCAATTGTCTAGTCCCATGTTTGGCAAAAGGGAAAGAGCGAAAAGCATTTCGTTCCAGACTCCAATGGAATGTCCTCCAAACAGGTTAAATTTATTTTAGTCAAGGGATAAAAAGGTAAAGGGACCCCTGACCATTAGGTCCAGTCATGACCGACTCTGGGGTTGCGCGCTCATCTCGCATCCCTTTAAAAAAAAAAACTACCAGCAGCCCCTTTTCCTTTTCCCTTCATTCAGGATGCAGTCCTACACACTCTTGCTGATAAGTAAGTGCCAGAAAGCTCAATGGGGTTTAGTTTTGAGTAGGGATGCATAGGATTCCACGGTTAATTATTCATACTTTAAATTTCCTTTCAGATTTGAAAAGTGAGTTTGTATTCCTTGCATGTCTTAATCAGTGCATTATCTGAGATGTCAGACCGTAGCTCATTATACATAATGTGCTCAAAAAGTGATAATCTATTATTTCCATTTTGTGGTTGACTTGCCTTGCTACCCTCAGGCAATGCATGACTATTCTCAGAAGTTAATTATTCATGGACAAGTAACACCACCATTTCTCATTGCATGTGGTTGTTTCAAATTTCCCCATTTGGAATCCTGCTTTTGTCTGGACATTATTTTGCTGCGTTTCTAATTTCTGAATCCCCTGCCCTTTATTTACATCTATTATTAAAAGCCCAAGGCTGGTGGTGCGTCGAAACATACAGATTTATTTCTTCCTACCAAAATGCAACATAATCTAATACTGACTCTTGCTAATGTTTTAAACATTTACAGGGCAGTCTTAAGATTGGGAAGGGAAGGGGATGACTCCATGGTGGAAAAACCACCACTTCCTAAGCTGGCAGTAGCCAGGGCAGAAAGTAAGTGTGGATGGATTTTCTGGAGAAAATCCCCCCCAATTTGGCTTTTTAAATTCTTCTTCTCACTGACACCGATGGCAGGGGAAATAACTAGCTCCATGGCTGGTGTACATCTCCCAGCTTTTCTGGGATGTCAAAGGAACAAAGAGACTTTGGATCCTGTGGGTTCAAAGCTCTTCTGATGCCCTTCCAGAACATTCCGTTTTGGGGCCGCTACCTACATAACACTGCCACTGCCTCTGCCACTGCTAGAGCGATGGCAGGGGAGCTTTCCAGTGCCCTACCTGGAGGGCCTCCACCCAGGGCTCAAGACATTTTGCTGCCTGAGACAGAGCAGCAAACAGCATCCCTTCAGTCACTACTTAAAAGCCAGTCAAGATATTTTGGCATCTTGAGGCAGAAAATACCACAGGGCAGAGGCGCTGAGTTCTGCTTGACATATGGAGGTCTTGTAACGTGGCAGGGAGGCCTGGCAGGGCCCAGCCCCTCAAGATTAGGGGGGGGGCTCAGCCCCATCCCCATACACTTTGTGGGAACTCAGCTGTCCTCAGCCTTATACAGTTGGCACATATGCCACATGCACCTCTTAATCTCATTTGCAGAAAAAAAAACCACAGCAATAAGAAATGAATCAACTAGTCATTTCTTGATACTCAGAACCAGCTGCCTGACTTGGCTGCCTCACCCTGCCTGATAGTAAGGCCACGGCTTCCAGTGGCCTTCAGTTGGGACTTTAGGAATGCTCACCTAACGTTACCTCAAACAGAAATACCATT
The DNA here is from genome assembly GCF_963506605.1 of Zootoca vivipara. Taxonomy (NCBI): domain Eukaryota; kingdom Metazoa; phylum Chordata; class Lepidosauria; order Squamata; family Lacertidae; genus Zootoca; species Zootoca vivipara. The sequence continues at coordinate 21,591,216 of NC_083286.1, forward strand.
AATTTTCCTAAAATGCCTTGTCCTTTGTACTTAACGCCACCTTCTACACTTTACTATTTTTGCATTTAACACCCTTAAATGTGTCTTTAACACTGTTCATTCCATGTTAGTAATATTCATTTTGTGATTTATGTTGACAGACGTCAGGATAAAGAAAATGCAGTAAAGAATAGTAATATTCTTGTGTATCAGTCATAAATGACGCCCCACATGGAGGGACATATCCAAAACCCTTTACAGACCCCCCCCCCCAAAAAATTAACTGTGGATTTTTAAAGTGAAGCTACAAGTTATTTCAGTGGGTCTAATCTGAATAAAACTTAGGTGACTACCACCCTAAGCATTTAAGGTAACTGAATACAAATAAATAGATAGATAAAGGAACATACCACAGTACCCTGGAGTCCCACAGACTGTTTTCATGGTCACTTGATCTGCAACAATCTTGGAAAGTCCAAAATCAGCTGTTACATATAAACCAGAAAGGATTCATTATTTGTTATTATCATTGTTTTATATTTCTTGCACGATACCATGGAAAGAAATGAACATAATATTTTGTCATTTGGAAATGTTATAACAATCAAACACTAATCAAATTACTCCTCGTATAAGGTACAGGAGTGAAACTTTCTGGTGGATGAATACATCCAATCCTAAATTCATTGAATCCAAAGTTGTCAGTGTATGAGTGGGAAACACTTCTGCTCAAGTGAGAGGGGCTTCCTTGGTTTGTGTTGATTTTCTTCTCCATGTACATATCACCAGAGCAAATTCCATGACATCCCACTCAGCAGAGAAGAACCAGTAGACACCTTCTGGTGCCTCAGTGAAGAGGCTTAGAAGGTAAAAACCTTCTCTCTTTCCTCCAAAGAGATTCCCCCACCCAGGGCCGGATTTAGGTTTGATGAGGCCCTAAGCTACTGGAGGTAATGGGGCCCTTTGTATGTCCAGCTGTCCTTTGTCAACAACAAATTGTCGTTTTTTGTGTTGAATATATGCTATATGGTAATTTATGGACCTAATGGGTATCTAAAGCCATTTTATTTGTTTTTTATCTTATATTTTGGAAATGTACCGGTACATCCAGTCCCCCCCCTTTTGTGGAGAGAGAATTGCTAATTGTATTATTGAGCTAAATCTGATTATATAGTTGCATTGTATAATTCTGATTGTATGGCTTAGCCCCCCCCCATATCCCTGGGATGCTTTCCTCCTAAAATGCTTCTTAAAATGCTTTCCTCTTTTGCCTCTCTGTGTGCCAAAATGTAATGTAAGTGAGACAGCTTCCTATCAAGGCCGAATAAGCTGGCCTTGTCTGGAACACAGAGAAAGGCTTATCAGCGGATGAGCTTGACGCTGGAAGTTGCTAGCTTGACGCATAAACTAGTCTTACTGAAGGCTTTGTTGAGTCAGCATGTGTTTATGCACAGGACCGGACAAGGATCTTCCTTATATGTACTTGTGACCCCCTTGCGTGCACACATTTACAGAGGAGGGGGGAAGGAGCCCAAGAAGTGTATAAGAAGCTTTGCAAATTTGTGTTTCTTGACTCTTGTCATGAGCTGATCACCAAGAGTCTCTTAAATTTAAGAATTAAAATTCTTTCTCTGGATTCAACCCTCAGTGTCTTGTTGACTGTCTCCGTCCCTGCCTGGACGCACCTTAAGGACCCTTATCAGCTAATAAGGCTACACTTTAATTTTTTTGGGGGGGGGGCAGAAAGTGGGGCCCCAAGCTATAGCTTGTTTAGCTTATACATAAATCCGGCACTGCCTCCACCCCAAATCCTATGGCTTCAGGGGGACCACAGGACTGCATCCTCAATTGCTTAGATAATGAACATTATTATTTTTATTTATAATTGAAGGCATCATATGCCCATTGGGGCAATAAAAGGTACCTATTCATTTGTTGATTATTTCTAAAACAGAATGCACAGAGGTATAGGGAAAGGAGGACAAGGGAATCCTGAGAAAATAATGTAGTACAAAATAATGTCTTCGATATGGACAATTGATTGTATAGGAATGGGGATCATTGGAATTCAAAGGGTTGTTTTTTTTTGGTGACTTAAGCTGACGGAATATGTGCAGCTTGCAGACCTAACATATAGAATAAGAGAACAAGAAGAACATACGTTTAGAGAAGTTTGGAAAATATTTATTGAATATATGGGGTGAAATTGTGTACATTTGAAAACGTTGGCAGCATTAAGATAAATTCAACAGTGTAAATAAGTTTTTATGGATGTAATGATGGAATACTGAATGGATTAGTTAATGTAAAATATGCAGGGATTTATGATATGCAAAATGAACCATGAAAAGAGAAGAAGGGGAGTCACTGATATTTTAAGGATGTTTAAATGAGTATTCTAAATTGCAAAACAGAAAAATTAATAAAAATTTCATGAAAAAATAAAAATAAAGGAAACCACTTCCCATTAAAAGGGGGGGGGGAATTCAAAAAAGGGTTTTGGAGGGCATGCAGAGGTCTCTGAAGCACAGGGTGCCCTATTCAAAGCTGTGGAATGTTCTGTGATATGAATGAAATAAAAGCATGAGCATTCCCTTTCCTGAATTGAAATAATGGGGCAGCTGCACTAGATTAGAGCATCCTTTTCCCAGTCTCGGGTCCCCAGCTGCTGTTGGAAAACAGCTCCAATCATTCCTGACCACTGGCCCTTCCGGCTAGGAGTGATGGGAGCTTATCTTGTGAACAGCCCAGAGACCTGTGGGTAAAGGGCAGTATAGGAAAGGCTGCAGTAGAACACCAACACGCAAACCAAAGCTGGTACAGAACAAAAGTATTTACCTATTTTTAAAGATGCATCTGGAGCTGGCGTTGCATACAGTAGATTTTCTGGTTTCAAATCACGGTGAACAATTCCATTGGCATGTAGATACTTGGAAGGAATAAGTGGAAAAACACAATTTTAAACTTGCATTTGCAACAAGTATTTCTCCCCCACCCTCCATAACACTGTGCATTTAGAGTACTACAATTCCAAGAGCAAACGAACCAATTATCTGAAAAAGAAGAATCTATCTCAAGACATTTGAATGCAAATTGTAACCTCAAGAGGAAATGGAAAATAATCACTTTTTATACAGTAAAAATATATCAGGTGGGGTTTCTTTTTAGTTCTTTTAGAAATTACAATGGTAGCCATAGTTTTCTGTGTCTGCACAAGATGTAGCTACATTAGTGGCCAACATTGTGGGAACCTTTTGGGGAAAGTGTTTTTCCAAGGTTTGATGGCTCATAGCACCTGATTGGCTCTCTAAACACTCATGCTCATTGGCTACAATCAGATGAAGGAAAGCTACTGCATACCAACCTAAGCAAGTTGTGCTCCTTTTTTCTGGTTATTCGGCTATAACTTTTGATAGAATAAAGATAATTAAACAAACTTAATTGCATTACATTCTTCATTAAATTATCTTTCCATTGATATATCATTTTATGGTATTACTCCCCAAAAAAGTGGTGTTATGAGCCATCAAACTTCAGAAATACACTTTCCCCAAAAGGTTTCCACAATTTTGGCCGCTAGTGTACATGTCTAGCCTTGGTAATGGACTAGATGAGAGCCAACAAACTGAAGCTCAATCCAGATAAGACTGAAGCAGTGTTAGGAGGTGGTTAGGATGGTTTGTTTGAAACTTCAAATCATGGGTTGTTTCAAGAAATGATAGTTAGGATTAACTGTAGTTCAGGGTTTCACATTAATGCTGAACCATGGTTAGTAAAAACAACAACCAGAAATGAAAAATAGGAGTTGGTGGGAGCAGGGAAGTTTGAAACATGCAAACCTCAGACATGTTGCTGCTTGTTCCTGTTGGTTTATTGACATTTGAACAAGCATGATTGCTCTGTGCAAAAATACAATTAGATTTTCTCGTTTCAGAAGCTCCTGATGATTTACAAGCATTGTTTATTTAAGCTGCAGTCACAAACCCAATTACCTGTTAATAAATTCTAGCAATAACATGGCTGTGTAATAACTGTGTGTTTAATAGGGAGTTTTGATGTAATCGCTTCATGAACTGCAACCAAAATGAATGCAGTAACATTATAAAAAAGAACTTTAAGGAGATACAAGAAAGTAGATCAAAATATATTCTATTATAAAACAACAACACATATTTTAGTGTAATTATATTATTACTACAAAGGTCAGGCTTGAGGAGATTTATTATGTTGATCTTGCTTTCTAACTATTCCTCTGTCATCTGCTATGTATTTTGGAAAGTGACTTGTCAATTTGTCCATCCTTCTGTCCTCTGTGGTGTTTCTGAAAGAGCACATTCCCCAATATCAACTATCTCAGACCATTATGATCAGCAGGTGGTGACTCATGACAACAATGCCTTTTCAGTGGCAGATACTGACTGTGGAATGCCTTTCTTTGTGATGTGTGTCTATCTTTCTCATTATTGATTTTTCAGGAAGAACTTCGAAACATTCCTGTTTACTTAGGCATTTGATTACACACTGTTCTTGGCAAAACTCACATCCCTAGCTGAGAAAATGTTTTAACTGTTTTTAGAATGAACTGTTTTCATGTTTTAGATTGTGGGTTTTTTTAGTGCCTTAATTTATTTTACTTATTATTGATGTGCCACCTTGGGCTTCTTCAGGAGGACTGAAGAAATAATTAAAATCAATCTTTCCCCCCTTTTTTAAAAAAATAAATGAATAAATAATAAGTAAAGAAGCTGATTGCACTGTTAACACTCTAAATCACTGACTTTACTCCACTACTCTAAAAACATTTAAGCATGGCAGATTTGTTTAATCTAGTATTCCATGAATGGTACCTTTCCATGTTAGTTAACTGCATTAAATTAAAAACAAAACAACAACTAGTTTATTCTGTAATGAACTTTTTAAAATGTGTGCATACCATACATATGAATGACTGAAATAAAGCAAAATCTTCAGCTGGAAAAGAAATCAATTTATCAGACTTACATCAAGTGCTACATATATTACTTGGAATTAAGTCGCACACATTTTCAACACAGGTTACACTGAAGTAATACAATGCAAGTTAAGAATTGCTTCTGTTATGAAAAGGAGGTCAAAAAACCCCAGAAGCTACAGGTTTAGTCTCTCTGTAATAGATGTAACCTGCTTCGGAAGGGGAGGGGGGAGTGGAATCTAAAATGACACATGAATAAAACGATGTGTTTTCTGCTAGTGAATGCTAGGTGATTTCTGACTGCTTCTGAATGCAAGGGAATAATTCACATCACACCAAGTGTTAGCAAATTTGACAGCCTTATTAAAGTCCTCTCTTTTTTTGGATGACTAATGCTACAAGGTTAGAATTTTAAGTAGTTGTGAGCCTAGAATACTAACTGTAAGAAAATGTTGACTTTTTTGGATGTGGATTTCTGCTGGACCTATGAACACGCCACATGACATGTTGATCAAGATAATTTAATAAAACACCTATGTTTATTTATTCAATGCAAGCATATACGTGCATTAATGTTTTTCTCTGTTGAACCTCACAAAGCAGTTCACATTTAAAAGATTTAATAAGCATCAATAAAATGTATATAAAGGGGGGGGAAGCGTGGTATTCAACTGAGCTTTAATCAAAGTACCGTATTTTTCCATGTATAAGGCGCCCCCATATATAAGACATCTCCTACTTTGGGGGATTCCGAATTAAGAAAACATCCCTCAGCACTACCCGTGTATAAGACGAGCCCCAATTTTAAACCTATTTTTTTGGTAAAAAAACAAACAAACCTTAGTCTTATACATGGAAAAGTACGGTAAACCTATTGAAAAAAACAGACCTAACTTAGGCTGTGTACACACTATACCTTTAAAACACATTCAAAGCACATTGTTTCCCTCAAAAAATTCTGGGGACTGTAGCTCAAACCTCACAGAATCACAACTCCCAACAACACTTAACAAACTCCAATGCCCATTATTCTTGTGGGGGAGACAAAAGGAATGAAGGGGGTTAGGCTAGAATCAGTTATGTCCACCTGAAAAGAAGTGGGAAGAGGTAAATATCTGCCTAAAAGAAGTAGGATGCCATTCTATTTCCACCCCATTTTTTAACATAGCTTCTGTTAATACTGTTTCTTTCTTCTTCTGACCTCTCGCTTAGTCTCTGCATTTGGATATGAGGGTGATCTGACTGCGACATCTGTCACCCCATTGATTGCTGGGGTTGATTCAACTGATCTGGCTGGCTAGGCAGGTGTCCCCTCCCTCCCTCACCGGTTCATGTGCGTCCCTCCTGAAGCTGCGCGCTTGGTGGAAGAGTATGGCCATCCCAGATAGGAGGAGTGAACTGTTCTTCGGTCAAGCCTCTGCATTTACTTGAGCTAGTCCTCCTGCCCCTCATTTCTACCCTGGCTTGCTTTTCCTGTTGTCTGATCTTGCTTTCATTTTAACCTACAACATAACACTCTTCTTGACTCTGTCCATTTCCCCTCCACTAAAACCCACTGTGCCCACCATTCATCTCTTTTATCTATAATCTCTATCTTCTGTCACTAAGATGCATCTGAGTTTCCATTGGGCAAATGAATTTTCTTCATGAAACATGACTGGTGTACCCAAAGGAAATTAATGACTTGCTGAGCACTTCGCCACACAAAGTTTTTACTTTTTGCTACTGCAAAGAGCTACTGTACTTTTATAAATCTGTAGAGAGTCCTCTCTGCTTTTGACAGTTGCATCTTCTCTGATTTCTTGATGCATCATGATGGTTGAACTGCAAATGCTTCTTAAGAATGAAAAGTATCATATTTCCATTTCTTGCAGTTTTTCCAGAGGTACTGTCAGGGCAGAATGTTTGGGACTTCATGGCCCTTTATTTCCCTTGTCACTAGCTCAATGTAATCAACTAGCCAAGCAAACTTACCATTTTCCACTTACAAATCACTGCAATACTAATCTGGCAGGGTTGATGTAAAAATATCAGTTTTGCCTCACTTCTACTTCTCTCACGTTAGCGAAAGATTTATTAGAAGGTACAATTTTTTAAAAAAATCTTTATCAATTCACCAATGTTGTTATGCAGCTTTCAAACACTCCATATAGTGCTGCGAGTGAATTAAATCAGATGGGATCCAAAATAAGGATGAAGAAGGCAGACATTATAAAGTCTGCTGCATTCTGACTTTGCTTCCAGGGCAGTCAGAATGGCTGTCTTCATTCTAATATAACATTGGTTATTTGATTTCATGATAGGATTCCATTCATCAAACCATACTTTTGAATTACAAATATATTCCCCTAAGGTAGAAGGCGGATTTGAAATATACATTAGGACAGCATTATTAAATCATTATAATCACAATTAGAGTGCAAGTTACCTAGAAGCAGAAGCTAGCCTTTGAGAAGTTAACAGGGCTAAGGTTAAAATGATATTTTAATTCTGAGATGCCTATTTTCAAGGAAGAATCTTGCAAGAATATTTGAAAAGCAGCAGATTGCTAATTGTGGGAAATGAGTCCACTAATAAATTATGTAAGGAGTACACCTTGTATCGATGGGGAATATGCCTCTGGATGAAAACACGGCTGTTAAAAGTAGTCCTTGTTTTTCAAAACAGAACCTACTATGACTGCGTCATTTCAAAAACAGCAGCTAGAAATCTAATTACTCTGTACTATTAGACACGCAACACACACACACACACACACACACACACACATGTCCTGCTGAGCTGCACTGCATGGCAGCCTGCTGAAAACCAAGGATTATATTCAAGTAAGTTTTACTGAGAGTAGACCCAACAAAGTTAAGTCCATCATTTCAGTGGGTCTACTCTCAGTAAAACTTACTTGAATATCACCCTAAATGAAGGGAGAATATGCAGTATATTCTTATGAGTTTATGGGCGCTAGATATTTGTAAATTCCTGGAAGCAGTAAGTGCTAGAATTTCATCAAGGTTCTGTGTGTTAAAACTCTAGGTGTCAGACCTGTGTATATTAAGCCAGACCTGTGTGTATTAGGCTGTGTGCTGGACATTTCTAATCCTATAATTAAGCCAAGTGTTAAAAGCTAATTAAAGTAGGCTAAGCTTCTTGTGTTGAGGTGATAGCCCAGGGATGGGCTATTAACAACAAATGATCAAGGAACTCTGTTCCCACATGGATGAAATATAACCCACATGCATCTCAATGGAGTTTTACAATACCATAAATGTCTAGTTGTCAAAGACAAGTATTGGGCATCAGTTACATTTTTTAACAGATTGTTTAGAGCTGCTATACGTCTGGATTTTCCCAGATATTACTGGGATTTCAAAGATGGAATTGATGTCCATGGAGAATTTCTGAAAGGCAGCACTTTGCCCTGGATCTTAGGCAAGTTAAGCGAGAAATTGGTTTTTTTGGTATTTTTGTAAAAAAAAAAAAAAAACCTTTGGGGTTGGTCTTAAAAAAAGATGAACAACTTGGGGATTTTACTTAAAAAGCTCAAAGGTTTTGGTGGTTTCCTTTTAAAAAAAAAAAACCTCAACAGGATATCAGTGCAACCTCCTGGTTTTTACTTTTTGAAATATGGCAGTCCTAAGACTGTTTATTTAACATATTTGATGAGCTACTGTAGGTCTTGTCCTATGAAACTACAAGAGGTAAAACCCAACCTGAATCAATGGTAGGAATAAAGAGCTGGATTCAGGGAACATCATTTATATTTCAGAATTTGTGTTCTAGACCACTGCAACTTTGCTCTGCTGCTGAATCAGAACGTTACGGCTACAGTCAGCTGTCCTCTTCACTCCTGTTTACAAATTTCACCTCTACATATTCCAACGCTTGTGATACCCTGTTTCTCATATTTTAAGGCATCCCCATAAAATAAGCCATAGCAGGATTTTTAAGCATTCAAGGAATATAAGCCATACCCCGAAAATAAGACATAGTGATAGGAGCAGCAGCAATGCCGGCCGCGGCAGGAGGAGGAGGAAAAAAATAAGACATCCCTTGAAAATAAGCATAGTGTGTTTTTTTGAGGAAAAAATAAATATAAGACGTGTCTTATAATATGAGAAACACGGTACAAGTCACTTTCTCATGGCAAAATATCCAGGCCTGGACATGTAAAATTAGTGTGAGTGCTGTCTTACACGGACTGCTGCACAGTTGCACTCCTCATTTGTCATTCATGCACAGAAGCAAGTGAGAGGAAGAGCTTCACTGGGAATTTAAAATGACCGTAGGCAAATAGTCCTGAAACCTAATCTGACAGGATTGGGTTGTCCAAACAGCTTCCATTCTGCTTCTTCCTCTGCAGGAGTCAAGCATCCTTTAAGATTATTATTTTTTTTTAAATTTTAAAATACCTTTATTTCGAATAAGGATTTAAAAGTTATTTACACCAGATCTTTCCAGATGTAAACAAACAAATAAAATATATGACAAAATACATCCAACCAAACCAAATTCTCAACACTAAAATTATACATACCGAAACCATATCTCTGAATGTATTCCATTTCCACAAATAAACCAAACTTCCAACCCTTCACCAGTATATCTAATTTTGTTGTTGTTATTGATATTATTACCCACAGGTTGGTTTATATCAGCTTTAACCACAAATTCTTCCTCACTTTTCTTAGTTTCCCTTTTTATATTTTACAGATATCGCTCAAGTTCTGCCAATAGAATATTGTTATTGCTATATGTTTTTAAATACTCTCTAAAAACTTTCCATTCTTTGGATATCTTTTGATATTCTATATCCCGCACCCAGCCTGTTAATTTCGCTAGCTGTAAATATTCAATCAACAAAGTTTGCCATTCTGTTATAGTAGGGGGTAGTTTATCCTTCCATTTCCTTGCAATCAGAATTCTAGCGGCGGTCAAGCTATACATCATAAGTTTTCTATCTTCCTTTTTAAAGTTGTCGGGCAAAATGCCTAAGAGGAAGATTACGGGTTGTTTTTTAACTGTTGTTTTGAATAGTTTTTTGATTTCATTATAGATCTTATCCCAATAGTCTTTAATTATATCGCACGTCCACCACATGTGGAAGTACGATCCAGGTTCTTTCCCGCATCTCCAACATTCAGGACTTCTCCCTTTATACATCTTTGCTAACTTCTGTGGGTAGAGGTGCCACCTATATAGCATTTTCATGCTATGTTCTCTCAGTGAATAGCACGCTGTGAATTTCAGATCTTTGGTCCACAAACGTTGCCATTGCTCTGTTGTTATATTATGTCCACAGTCCTGCGCCCATTTAATCATGACCGTTTTGGTTAGCTCTTCTTTAGTTTCCCACTCTAGTAGGAGGTCATATATCCCTGAGATATTTTTCTTTTTCTTTATTAATAGTTCTTTTTCAAATCTTGATGTTTCCCTAGCCAATCCATTGCTGATATCTACAGCTAATTTTTGGCGCAGCTGAAAGTATTGGAGCCAGTCCGTCATCCTTCCTTTAATGTCCTCATACTTTTTTAGAATTATCTCTCCATTCTCTATATCTATAACCTCTCTGTATGACGGCCAGCTCCAATCCATATTTCTTCGTTTAATCGCAAAGGCTTCCGTTGGGCAGGCCCATAATGGAATTTTGGGCTCTAGAATTCCTCTGAACTTGGTCCAGATGTTGTACAGGGATTTCCTTATGATGTGATCTAAAAATCCTCTGTGTGATTTTATTTTCCCATATAACAAATATGCGTGCCATCCAAATCTTGTATTATGGCCTTCCAAATCCAATAACTCTCTTTCTTTCAAAACTATCCATTCTCTCAACCATACTAGCCCAGCAGCCGCATGATAGAGTTCCAGATCGGGGAGTGCAAAGCCTCCCCTTTCTCTCTTGTCTATCAACAATTGATGTTTTATCCTTGGTTTTTTCCCGTTCCAGACAAACCTCGCTAGGTCTTTCCTCCATTCCTTAAAACAAGTTTTCCCTCCTAATATGGGTATTGTCTGGAACAGGAACATCAATTTCGGTAAGATGTTCATTTTTACCGCGGAGATTCGACCCCATAGAGATAGGTGGAATTTATTCCACTTTTCCATATTTTTCTTTATCTCTCTCCAGGTTTTACTATAATTATCTTCTATCAAATTTAAATTATTATTTGAGATCCAAATTCCTAAATACTTTACTTTCTTTTTTATTTCTAATTTGGTTATGTCCTCTAATTTCTCTTTTTCCTCCTTATTTAAATTTTTTGTCAACATTTTTGTTTTTTGATAATTTATTCTTAAACCCATCGAGTCTCCGAATTCTCTGATTGCATCTAGGGCTGCTGGTATTCCTACCTCAGGGTCCTGTGTTGTCACAATTAGGTCATCGGCAAACGCCCTGACCTTGTAGGAGTTTCTCCCAAGCCTAATTCCTTTTATGTTCTCTTCAGTCCTGATGTGCTGGAGTAGCGGTTCTAATGCTAGAATGAATAGAAGTGGGGAGAGGGGGCACCCCTGTCTAGTACCTTTATTTATTTTGATTTCCTCTGTCAGGTTCCCGTTGATTAAGAGTCTAGCTTTTTGTTGTTCATAGATGGCCTCCAATCCTCTCCTAAACTGCGTCCCCAGCTCCATCATTTCCCATTGCTTTTTCAAAAATTTCCAAGAAACATTATCGAACGCTTTTTCGGCGTCGATAAGTAGGAGCGCGGCTTTTTTATCAATGTTTACCTCCAGGTACTCTATAATATCAATGATGTTCCTCGTATTATTAGAGATCTGTCTCCCTGGGAGGAAACCCAACTGGTTTGGGTGTATAATATCTTTTATTGTTTCTTTCAGTCTTGTAGCCAGTATGTTGGTGAAAATTTTATAGTCACAGTTTAGGAGTGAGATAGGTCTATAATTTGTCATCTTTTCTGGGTCTCCCCCTTGCTTGGGTATGAGTGTTATATAAGCTTCCCTCCAAGAATCCGGGATTTTGCCTGTTTTCATCACCTGGTTCATAATTTCCACCAGTGGATTGGTTATTATTTCCTCCATTTTTGTATAATATTCCGTTGGCAGACCATCGGGGCCGGGAGTTTTACCTATTTTCATCTTTTTTATTGCCTTCCTAACTTCTGTTTCTGTAATTGGGGCATTTAACTTTTTAATTTCTTCTTTAGTAATATGTGGGATCTTATGTTTAACTAGATATTTTTCTGCTTCTTCTCCTATTTTCAGATCTTCCTTATATAATTCTCTATAGAAATTGACAAATTCTCTTATTATTTTCTTAGGGTTGTCTATGACTTCTTTATTTACTGTGATTTTATTTATCCGCTTTTCACTAATTCTTTTTTTTTAACTTCCATGCCAAATATTTCCCTGGTTTGTTTGCAAATTCAAAATTATCTTGCTTATACATTATCCAATTTTTATCCATTTCTTGATCTATTTTACATGAATATTCTGTTTGCAATAGTTTTAACTCCTTTTTAATTTTCTCGTTGGTAGGTTGTTTATCTAGTTCTTTTTCTTTTTTTCTTATTTCCTCGTAAAGTTTCTTTTTTTCGTTCTCATTGATTTTCTTTCGTATTGAATCTTGTTTTATAAAGTACCCTCTGATTACTGCTTTTTTAGCTTCCCAAATTATTTGAATATCTGTTTGTTTTTCCGAATTTAATTTGAAATAACCACTGCAACTTTGCTCTGCTGCTGAATCAGAACGTTACGGCTACAGTCAGCTGTCCTCTTCACTCCTGTTTACAAATTTCACCTCTACATATTCCAACGCTTGTGATACAAGTCACTTTCTCATGGCAAAATATCCAGGCCTGGACATGTAAAATTAGTGTGAGTGCTGTCTTACACGGACTGCTGCACAGTTGCACTCCTCATTTGTCATTCATGCACAGAAGCAAGTGAGAGGAAGAGCTTCACTGGGAATTTAAAATGACCGTAGGCAAATAGTCCTGAAACCTAATCTGACAGGATTGGGTTGTCCAAACAGCTTCCATTCTGCTTCTTCCTCTGCAGGAGTCAAGCATCCTTTAAGATTAGTGTCCCACTTGTAAACGATGAAAGCTTCGTACATTTTGGTCCATATGTTAGCAATAGGTGTGAGAAGAGGTGAAGGTAGTTTGACAGATCCTCCATTGCCCTGGATGTATTTTCTACTCTAAAGTTTCCTTATTTCAGATCAGATTATTTCCTTCTCTAGCCTAGGATGGGGAATCCTTTCGGCTCCACAAACAAGATTCTTATCAGGACCAGCCTTGTGGCCAAGTTTGGCAGGTGAGCTGGGTTGTGTAAGCGTTTGGCAGGTGGGCTGGGAGCAGGCCTGGGAGGGCAGGCACAAAAATCATACCTTTCCACTCTGATTTGGAGTGGCTAGGAACCTGCCCACCAGTCTGTAGACTCCCTTTTAGACTTTCAGGTCCATAGTATCTCCCAGTATAGCTCCTTGCCAAGGGTGTAAGGGATAGAGGGGAGGGTTAATATAGCTCCTTCTCAAGGGTGCTCGGGAGCTTAGGTACACCTCCACGCATACGCAAAAATACACTGATGCATTTTCCTCTACTCTGTTGCATTTGTATTATTGCAGATTAATATACAAAGCTGGAGAGCAAAGGAACTTGGTTATATAAAGCAATAAGGCACCAATATTTCTCTGAAATTGCCAGTGGTTTCTTGCTCTTTATGAGAATGGCAGGTTTTAATTTAGCTTGTACACAATGGCTCCAAATTACCAAAAGTACTAGTACAAAAGAAAATGGCCGAAAGAAAGGAAAGAGTAATTTAAAATATATAACCATTAATAAAATATTGTGCCTGAGTTGAATAACTCATAAATATAAAGCAGCTTTTTTTGGAATACCAAGTCAAGTGCACTGAACTCAAAGGGTTTCAGAACTGCAGTCTTTGCTTTCACAGATGAAAGGCTTCCTGAGGATATGACAGTATCTGCAGTGTTACAAAGGATGTTCATTTAAAATCGATTTGATGCTGGCTCATATCTAAAGGCAGACCACAACAGAGCTGGCACAATGCTGTCTGCAGCAGGATGTAGAGTCAACAGAACTTGAGATTTAACCTTGCATGTCTATAGCTATAGCATGAAGTTCTAGCTTATTCGAGAATGCTGGCTAAATCAGCATTACTGAATTTTCAGGCACACAGAGGTACCCTTTTTGGTATATTTGTATGTTGGCAAGGTTAGTTTTCATTACTGTGCAGGTGTGCTTCATTTTTAAATGGAACCGCAGAAAATACCTGTATAATTTCCTCAAAACAGAAATGGTTCTAACGCTGTTAACAATTCCACGTGTTTTGTGTATTTTAGTGCCTATCAACTGTTGTCAAGTTCAGCCAGGAAATTCTCAGTTGGGCAGAGCAGCAATGAGATTACTACTAACTGTTCCCGCTGACTAGAGCTCAAGTAATCCCTGGGCACCACAAAGAGCTGCATATGCTGAAATATCAAGGATGACAACTAAAGTGCACGTAGAGTGAATAATTGGGCAAAAATAACTAAGCAGGTCTAGATTCTGCTTTTGAACATATTGAGCAGTCATGGCGGTGTGATCAATGAAATGATTATGGTTCTGCACTGTTGCATCAATGAAATGTTGGTCATTGGAGCTTTTCTGGGTAATTCTGAGTCTTAGGGTATCTGGGGACAATGGAAATAGTACATACATAGTGATCATGGTCAATGGCTCCTAATGCTGGCTGTGTACCACCTCTGAATACTACGGGTGAGTCCTTTAAAACAGGCCCCGTGGATACAGAGTACACATGTTCCACGGGGCCTCTTTTTAAAGACTCACCTTGTACTTGCTAGGGATTGCAGCTGGGAGAGTACGATTGCACCCACGTCCTGCATCTGGAGAAGAGAACGCTGGACTAGATGGGCTTTTTGTCCAGCACAGCTCTTCTTAGGTTCTTACGGACTACTCAGTTGAGTGATTACTCAGTGATCTGTTATGACATGTGTGGCAAATTTGAAACGGTTATGTTATGTTTTTGTTTCGCAGCCGACCTATCGAAGGGTTAACCCAGACTCCTGGTTAACTGACAGCAACATTCCATGGGAGGCGTGGCCTGCATGGGGTTTAAATGGAAAGGGGAACAGTTATGTCAGTTGGCGGTTGGGGTTTTTTTGTGTGGGAGCTTGGGTGGTTGTGGAGAAGGGAGAATTAGAGTAGGTGAAGTAGTGGATAGGTATTCTGTTATTTGATTACCAAGAACGTTACCTGTGAAATTAAGTTTGTACCAATGTTACCAGAAAGCAACCATTAAGATTCAAGCCAATAAATATCCATCTTTAAAGTGTCACATTAGTAATCGTCTATTTCATTTTCCAGCTAAGGTACCCAGGAACCCAGGTGGTGGGGAACTCTTTTAAACTGTCAAAACTGCCTTTTAGAGGAGAAAGGTTAGGTTGTGGCTGAGAGAGCACCAAGAAAGGGGGGGGGCTAAAGGAGGAGACAGGTTCTGAGTGATAATAAAGTTACCTCAGGAAGGAGGCTAGCTTTACAGTAAGGGAGGTTCTAGTGAAGGGAAACCCTTATCTGAGCACACATAGGAACAGTCTTATTTATAGCCCCAAGTCTATATAGGTACCTGGTCATGTTTAGGGTGGAAGAGGACTCTCTTTTATTTTTGAAAACCCACGAGTGCTAGAGGGTTTAAAGAAAGGCTAGAGGGATAAGTGGGAGGTTTGATTTACCTCAGAAATCCCTGCTAGAGCTTTTAATAATTGAGAGGTCAGAGTTATAAGACGGAAAGTGAGAGGGACTTTCGTCGCAACATGTTAACAAAAAACTTTGTGAATAAAATTTATTGCATCCTGCTTTGAACGGCCTGCTGGTTGCAGAGCAGTTTAGTGAAGTGTCATGGGTCTTGTATTAGCACAATTGCTTCAGTATGTTTTGTTTGCTGTGGACTCATTCCAGAAGGTATTAGGTTGATGACCTACACACTCTAGAACAGGCATGTCAAACCTTGCGGCCCTCCAGATGTTTTGGACTACAATCCCCATCTTCCCCAACCACTGGTCCTGCTAGCTAGGGATCATGGGAGTTGTAGGCCAAAACATCTGGAGGGCCGCAGGTTTGACATGCCTGCTCTACCGTGTTTCTCATATTATAAGACACGTCTTATATTTATTTTTTCCTCAAAAAAACACACTATGGCTTATTTTCAAGGGATGTCTTATTTTTTTCCTCCTCCTGCTGCTGCGGCCGGCATTGCTGCTGCTCCTATCACTATGTCTTATTTTCGGGGTATGGCTTATATTCCTTGAATGCTTAAAAATCCTGCTATGGCTTACTTTATGGGGATGCCTTAAAATATGAGAAACAGGGTAGAACTTTGTCCATCATGCCTAATTGTAGCTTGCCAGAAGAGAATGACCGGCTCTGGTAATAGGCCTCTCTGTGAAGACCCTTGGCTTCTTCCCAACTTCCTGATTCTCCAGCGGCTTTTGTAGCACCCAGCTCCTCCAATCTTAGGTCTTGAGTTCTGCTTTTTCTCTGTGCCAAACTGACCTTCCAATTTCCTTAGACACAGTTGCAAAGTTTTGCAACACAGTTGCAAAGTTTTGCAACTTACCTTTGTTTTACAGAGGGGGAAATAAATGGATATTTGGAAGTTGCAATGAAATAATGTTTCATATTCGACAATAAGTTGGTTGTCATTCAACTGTATTTCATGTCTGACAGCGTTTGATAGACAACATGCAATGATAATTAGTAGTAGACGGCTTCATGAGATTTCGCATGTTTTGATTTTGACAGGTTTCAGTCAGGAAAATCTGTTAAGGCTAAAAGCATTTTGATTCAAATTGCTGAGGTAAGTGTTTCACATTCAAAAATGAATCTGGATTCTCCATTCAAAATCTGGATAGATATATTGGAAAGTTCATTTTTTAAAAATCATAAAATTAATTTTAATGTTTGGTTTGGACCTAAGTTTAACAGTTGATATATTTGAGGAGCTGCCTTTATTCGAGCTGGATTTAGGGTCTGCAGTCCAGTACTATTTACCCTAACTGGCAGTATCTTTTAAAGGGCTGAGCTACTTCAGCTGGAGAAACTAGTCATGAACCTGGGACCTTATACATGTGCACTACCACAAAAAATTGCCTTCTCCCTGCTCTAGTGTATAGTTCACATAAAAAACTATTTGCCTATTTCATTATTATTATTTTTTAAAAGCAAGCTAAGATGTGTGTGTTTAAAGTATTCATATGATATAGGTGACCCTTCCAACTCTATTATTCTATAACAGTTCAAGAAAAACAAATTAAGACTAAATACTTTGCAATGTTTATGTGCTAATCGTCCATACTATTATTTATGTCTACACTTCGTTATAGAATAAAAGCAAAGGCAAATAAATCAAAATTGACTCCTGACAATAAATTAATGACCAGAGCACTCAATATTTCATGAAATAAACACTGTCAAAAGTTCAGTTTCTGAATGGACACTGAATCATTGCCCAATTTTTCTCATGAATTTAAAACCACTGGAAGAAGGCAGAGTTCTAGGAATCCTACTTCGGTTCCCCAAGTTGATGAATGTGAGTTCTCCTTTTATAGTTTACTTCATTTATCAGTTTTTGAAAGGGGTTCTTAGTAGACACAAACAACGGAAAAATAAAAGCCCTTCTACTATTATTTAAACTGTGTCCTAAAGGTAAACTTTTGAGTAATATTTTTTACGGGGGACGGCATGTACTGTTTTCCTATACATTTGCTAAAGGACATGAAATAATCACCCAGAGCCTTTTAAAAAGTGGTTAGAAGAAGAAAGCATGGTTCGTTTAACAGAGGTAGGCTTTTGTTTATTTCCACATAAAAGCGCAAATGCACATAACACAACATTGCGACTGGGGCTTATTTTACCATAGAACTTCTAATTATATGAATTGTTATATGAATCCCAGGGTCAATCATCATCCTGGATCATATCTACTGTAGAAAATTATGTCCCACAACTCATTTTAACTAGGGTTTAGAGAGGGTAACATGCTAATCCATTCCTACCAGCTGTGCGATACATCTAGAAAAGCTCAGTGTGTGGAATTACCTGCCAAGGAGACTCCTGGATATTCTATAACCTGGATGTTCAACTTGGGAGTCAGATGCACTGGCAGAAAATGAGGCAAAGGGAAGTGGCAGAACATGGGAATGAGAATAATTCTTTCGGACATAAAAGACACGCACATAAGCATGATGAGCTACAAGGAACTGGGGTATGCAGCCAAAGCAGAACTGAACTTCGCCTTCTGCCCATCAGCTGTCACTTACCCGTTGGAAGAATGTCAGCTGATTGACAGGTGGGCGTGGGGTTTTTTTTGGGGGGAAGATGCCCTCAAGGGCTAAACTGAGACTCTTGTGGGCCAGGACTGCCCATGGGATGTTGGTTCCCAATTGCCTAAGCCACAGTGGGGGCTCTGGGGGCCAAGAACCCTAAGTCAGGTCTTTCAGAGCCTGCACTCCTGATGAACCAATCACCTCCACATGGACACAAATACCCAGGCTGACCTACCAATGTATGTGGTAACACATCTCGAGGGAACTTCTAGGCTCCAAGCCATGTGTCTGCCCTCGTAGAGCAAAAGCCTTAGGACCTCTCTTTGTTGGAGCCACTTGCTCACTTACAGCACTCCCAGTGGCTGCAACTACTAGCATGCCATGTTCCACCATACTGCATTGGTTCCTTGGTTTAAGGTCAGTCAAAAACACCCAGCAAACTTCATGTTGAGTGAAAATTTAACTTCTGCCTCCTCAGTCTTAGTCTGACCTCTATGCCACACTGGCTCTCTTTTCCTAAACGTTATATCTCTATCGCATCTGCATCCTAGCTTTTCTTTGTACTGTGACATTTATTTTAACAAAATACAAATTAACCTTTTGTTTACTTTTTATTACGTGGCTACAAACATGAAGTAAAGGAAGTCAGTTAGAAGCCATCAAGTATCAGTTCAGTAGTCCTCTGTGAGTCATTATATTTAAACTAGCATATCATAAACAGGATTCTAATGAACTTCATTGAAAGAGCAACAGAAGATCAATTACCGGTAGTTCTGAAATTCCTCAGTTCCTACAGAATGGAACAGAATATTCTAGCACTTCATGACCTGACATTTGTAGTATAAACAGCCATATAACCAAGGCAATGGAATTAAAATGAGACCCAATGCCTCACTTTTTTTTCTTTAGTTAAATGGAACATAATATTTGGCTAATTCCCCCACACCCTGCGCGCACACATTTTGGGGCAATTTGCTTCAATGTCTTCCTGTAACAGCCTCTTTTCTCTCTGGACATTTGTAATTTCATGTGTTTCCAAGTTAATGCTTTTAAAATAAAATTGTGCATGCTGAGGCACATGGATAATAAGACTTGAATTCACTGCACAATAAAGGCAAAGGGAGTAGTGGTGGAATATTCCTGAGCTTCAAACCACTGTGGTGATTAAAATAGTTTCTTTAACTTGCAAGGATTTCTCATTCACCTTAGCATCATGCATGCAGCCAATGTATGCACAGAGATTATGCTGACGTGACAATGAATGGGGAAGCATGTCATGACCCCCAGAAATGAGGAGGAGAAGCTTGAAGAAGCCATGGTGGTGGGGGTTGACACACAGGAGGAACTCATGGCAAACTCTTCTTCTTACTGGATAGCACTCCTTGCTGATTCCTCCACCAAAGAGGAGAAATAATAATAATAATAATAATAATAATAATAATAATAATAATAATTTATACCCCACCCATCTGGCTGGGTTTCCCCAGCCACTCTGGGTGGCTTCCAACAAAAGATTAAAAATACGTTAAAACATCATTCATTAAAAACTTCCCTAAACAGGGCTGCCTTCAGATGTCTTCTAAAAGTCAGATATTTGTTTATTCCTTTGACATCTGATGGGAGGGCATTCCACAGGGCGGGCGCCACCACCGAGAAGGCCCTCTGCCTCATCCCCTGTAACTTCGCTTCTCGCAGTGAGGGAACTGCCAGAAGGCCCTCGGCGCTGGACCTCAATGTCTGGGCAGAATGAAGGGGGTGGAGATGCTCCTTCAGGTATCAATAAAGGACATCTCACCCTCTATTTATGAATCCTGAGGTGTTTCTTCTAGCATCCTCAGGTGCATCCTCTACAGCCCCCACCCTATCTTCAATCCCAAGGGGAGCTCTTCATAGCTTTTGCCACTACAGTGTGTGGCCTGGGCTGATGTTGCTTTGATGGCGAGGTGACCATTTAAAGAGAGCGTGGCCTGAGCTATGGCTCCCTTTAGTAGTATTTCAGAGCACAGTAGCTCCCAATCATCTCTGAGCTGGATAAACAATTAAAGCTCTTTTCAGATTTAGCCCTGCGCCGTGCCTCCTGTCTTCTGCCCAAGAACATCATGCCTCACCTATAATTCTGACCACTGAACTGGTGTTTACTCAGATCCTGCTTTCTACTGCAGACGCCTCAATGTGACTACTTCCTAGGTAAGATTAAACTGAAGGTACTCTCCACTGCAGCAGCAGCAGCAGCAGCTCCTCCATGGGCACTTTAAAATGTCACACTTTTGTCGAAAGTTGTAGTTTACAGGCACAGAATAAATCTGGTTGTTTCCTGCATCTTTCCTCTGTGTTTGATTATGTGGCTCATTCAGCTGGGTGGCAGCAGCCTTCATCCACTTTCTGATTGAGTTTAAGATTTGTACACACACCCATCTACTTTACAGATACTGTATCTGAGAAGTCCAACACTGTTTGAAAGATCCCTCCAACTCCAAGCTGAAGTCAGTATGGGGATGAAGCAGAGCCTTCCTAGTTATTGCCCCAACTTTAAGCTAACAGGTAATCATTTAGAAGGCAACATAGAATACTGATACAGTATTACAGTACTAGGCAACATGATAGCTGCTAAAAAAAAAACCCATTTGCCAATGGTTTGGATCAGCAGTGAAATGCAGTGGACCTGTTTAAATATGATGACTCACACAGGACCACTGAACTGATTCTTGATGGTTTCTGACTTCCTTTACTTCATGTTTGTAGCAATGTACGAAAAAGTTAGCAAAGGGTTAATTTGTATTTTGTTAGAATAAATGTCACAGAATAAGGAAAAGCTGCTCACCTGACCTCCTTCCAGCTGTGTTGCTGCTGCTGCATACTGGGAAGGAAAGGGGAGGGGGAGGCAGCAGAGATGTTAGCGCAGTGCAAACACATTGGAATTAGTGCCAGATGGGCTCCACATTGTGTCTGCATTACCCTTATGTCATTGCTGTGTTGCCTGCCCCCCTCCAGAAGCAATGGAGAGAGGTCAGGTGAGCAAAGCAACCCCAATGTGCTGGTTTAGTTTCCGCAATGCAATGATCTGCTCCAAACTTAACCCAACCCTCTGGAGCAGATTTTGAGGGTGCACAGTGGGCTGCAAGAGGGACAGAGGAAGGTGATGTCCTGTTGCACAAGCAGAAGTCTGTTCCACTCATGCACAGAGAGCATTGGATCACAACCCAATGAATGCAAGGTCCTGTCCTGCAGATTGCTTGGATTGTAGAATTACTTCTCAAGCCCACACTGGCAATGGCTCAGGCTAAGCTTTCAGTTTGGGATGAAGCAATCTTTAACTGCTTCACCACATGCCCAGCCACTCATCATGGGCAAAATGAATCATGTGGATTTTAAAACATTGTCCATCAAATGGTAACCAGGGAAGTTGGTGTATAGAATGCTATCTGGCCCCACATTTTAGGACTCAGTTTATACCTTTCCAAGATCCATTCTCCATTTGAATACAAAACTCAATGCTGCCTTTGAACATCTGCTGTTATTTTGTTAACTCTCTATACAGTAAGAAACATACACCCCAAACTGCCTAAATATAAAAATTATATACTAAAGATGCTTTACCAGAATGAACGGATAGCTATTGGCACACAGCAGAAAGTATCAAAGCTGCCTCCTCATTCTTGACATAAATGACCAAGAGTGAAAATAAATAGGTTTCACAGAAAGTGAGCTGTGATAACAATCATTCAGGTGTGCAGCAGGAAAGATGCTGCTATCGCAAGATCACTTAGGTCTCAAAGATGCCGCTGATTTAGACAGGTAAGCAGAAAACCAACCCAAGAATTGTAGGCAAGAGCTGTCACACCTATATGTATATTGATTGCACAAATTGCTCCAGGTAAGTGAAAGATTATTCTAAGCTGAGTCTATGAGACTAGTAATGCTTACAGCAACTGCCTCCAGGATTTGCTTGACGGCACCCGCAGCATCTCGTTCACTGTAATATCCCTTTTCCACAATCCTATAAAGAAATAGAAGATTTATTTATTTATAATAAATTTGTATACTGCCCTTAGCATAAACATACAAACAAAACAAAACACAGCATAAACATACAAAACACATAGTAAAAGCAAGAACAAAAATGACACACACCCACAACCCCTCCTACCAACACATTTAAAATGACAAAGATTGCAAATCAGTCCAAGGCCTGGCTGAAGAGGAACATTTTCACTTGGCACAAAATTTCACTTCAGACTCAACAGAAAGCACAGACCTAGGTAAATGTGCTATTAAAAATTAATCACACAGTAATCAGAGCAGACACATCTTATAGTCTAGGAAGTCTCCTGCAGAATAAAAAAGCCACTTGCTCATAGCTAAAAATAGATTTACCAAGTATACAGCAACTCTGATTCTCAGCTAATAACAAAGAGATTGTTTTTCACGACATCAGCTTAAGTGCTATGGGAATGAAATAAATTTGTGCTAATAAATGCAGTATCCTTAAAAGGCTACCATAAAAAATGTTCATACTTATGAACTCCAGAATTAAAAGGCAGATGCACAAACTCCATACACTTAGTCAGGAATAAGCCCTTCTGAGTAAAATGCTATTTATTTCTGACAGTGTGTAAAGGACTAAAGTAATGGCTTGCAAGCCTAACCAAGGCTAGCTATAATGAAATAAAAGTGATATACTGTACAGGAAAAGTCAGGAATAGGTAAGGCCATAATATGCCTTTTATTTTGTGTATATATACACTAGTTTCATTCTGTGATACAACTTTCAGGTCTAAGTACTGTTCCTTATTGCCTTATTTTTACAGAATGGGAATCTCAGTGTTGTTATTGATAACTACTGAAAAGCTAGACCACACAGTTGGCTTCCCAAACAAGGAAACCCTGAACCAGGCTCTATGGATATAGCTGAAACTATTCCCATGGTTGTGTTGGCTGGGCATGCATATGGCTGAGAGATTGGCCATACTCCTGGCATGTAGGTGGTAACAGTGATTTTATGATTTAATCTGAAGTAAACCATCTAGCCCTAGTTAAGAGTGCAGGTGAAGTGACTGCATCCTAAGGCTAACAAAGCATCAGGATGCTACTTGCATTCATAACTTTTTAGGAGCTTTTGATTGCATTGCAACTACTAAAAGCTGCAGCATAGGACCAAGCATTCCCATTGCCATAGCTCCATTGCACAGAATATCATTTTAGAGCAGGGGTAGGCAACCTAAGGCCCGGGGGCCGGATGCGGCCTAATCGCCTTCTCAATCTGGCCTGCGGATGGTCCAGGAATCAGTGTGTTTTTACATGAGTAGAATGTGTCCTTTTATTTAAAATGCATCTCTGGGTTATTTGTGGGGCATTATTCTTTTTCAAAATATAATCCGGCCCACCACATGGTCTGAGGAACGGTGGAGCAGCCCACAGCTGAAAAAGGTTGCTGACCCCTGTTGTAGAGGAATAATCCTCATACCTTTTACTCTGTGGCAGTTGCAGTTAAATCAATGGATCTACTCCAGAATAAATGATTTGAAGACTGCAGAAATAATCTGTGGTCTCCTGTACAGAAGCAGCATTTTGTTTTCAGGCTGTTCACTGGCTGAAGGCTCCGTGAACTAAAATGTGATCACAGCACAGCTCCTTAGAAAAGAAGATTGCCTCCATGCTATAGTAATAACCACAGTACAATGAAAATAATACAGCAAAATAACCTTGAACAATCAATTGCAAAGTGCTTCTGAGTTAGAAATAGAAAGCAAGAAAGTTGGTATATTTTGAGGCACTGAGGCATTCGACAGCCAACCTTTCCCACAGACTCACTTTTATTACTCTATTGATCCAAAAGAGAGAGAAAAAGATTAATCTAGCTCAGCTCAGGGGGGTGGGGGGTGTTAGGGTTAAAAGCAAAATCAGCAGAAACTGGTTGAGAAACTTACACATAGAGACCAAGACTTAAACAAATGCTTGGTTTAATGGAGAAAGTAAATTTAACAAAAATTAAATCAGGCTTATACAAAATACCCACACAACCAAACCACCCACCAAGAGCACACTGGGAAAACGCCCAGCACAGAGGCAACACACAACACCCCTGATATACCCTGCATCATCAGCTTCACAGCAACACCTGTAGAGCTGCTCCACAGCTGCAGAGCCCCAGTCATTAAATCTTTCCTGACTCTTAAAGGTACAGTGAAACAATAATGACACTTTTACACAATCATTCAACATATCCCCTGCAGTTCATTATTGTGAAACAGAGACAAACTTTGTACATGTCTTTCATGCGCAACTTTTGGAAGTGCTTTAGTAAAGATGTCTGCAACTTGTCTGTCACCG
Organism: Zootoca vivipara; assembly: GCF_963506605.1. Classification (NCBI taxonomy): domain Eukaryota; kingdom Metazoa; phylum Chordata; class Lepidosauria; order Squamata; family Lacertidae; genus Zootoca; species Zootoca vivipara. Next base: position 21,615,773 of record NC_083286.1, read on the forward strand.
GGGACATATTCAAAAACAATTGTTTTGTCAGCAATCAAATTCTTTACAAATTGTAAACGTAATCTCAACACTCTAGTGCGCTGTGTGTTGGTTTCTGAGCACAGGATAGCAAGTCCACTCTGGGAATCGAGATAAACTTTTACTGGGAGTGATACTGGCATCTTTAAGTCTTCAAATATTTGTAAATACCACTCTATATCACGGATGGCCTGAGTACAGGCATATAACTCACTTTCAGTAGAAGAAAGACAATTAATCCTTTGATTCTGTGCTTTCCATTCAAAAGGACACCCATTATAAAAATAAACCATACCAGATGTACCTTTGTAATTATTTTGCTCTACAGCATGAGATGCATCACAATATATTTCAAAACCTTTGTCAATAGATGGTGTAAATTCCAACCTATAATGTTTTGTGTGTTTGAGGTACATCACCACTCTCTTAAGAGCTTTGAAGCATTGGGTAGTGGGTTTTTCTACAAATTTTGCCAGAAAATGAAAAGCATAAGTTACATCTGGCCTTGAAACTCTTTGAATAAAATTGAGCTTGCCTATGGCAGAGCGATACAAAGTTTTGTCAGAGAACGTGTTATTGCCATCTGTAAAAGTGAAACCACATACCATAGGCGTTTCTTTCCCATTTGCATTCTTTAAACATAACATTTCAACAAGATCATCTATTTTTGCATTTTGATGAATCAGATAAGAACCATTTTTGCCTTCTTCAATTTGCATGGATATATAGTTTTTAGCTTTGCCTAATTCTACCACATCAAATTTTTCTTGTAACAGTGACACTATCTGTGTATATTCATGTTTAGTTTTTGTAGAAATTAATATATCATCTACAAACACACATAATTTGGTCACAGAATTTCCATTTTCTTTTGTAAATACACAGTTATCTGCCTTGCCTTGTGTAAAGCCAAAATTCAGCAATTCCTTCACTAAAGTCTGATGCCAGTTTTTACCACTCTGATGCAAACCATAAAGAGATTTATTTAGTTTGCACACTACTCCTTTAGTGGCGATTACGCCATCAGGGACACGCATAAAAATTTGTTCTTCTAAATCTGCAAACAAATAGGCAGTTTTTATATCTACATGATAGACAGAATGTCCACGCTGGGATGCATCTTTTAACAAAAGCTTAACAGATTCATATTTTACGCTCGGTGAGTAACACAAATCATAGTCTTCACCTGGGATTTGCTGGAAACCTCTGGCTACTAACCTAGCCTTGTACCTTACAACTTCGTTTTTATCATTCATTTTCACTTTATAAACCCATTTTGAATCAATAACTCTCATGTCTGGGGTTTGTGGTACAAGAGACCAAGTGTTATGCTCTTTTAAAGAAGCTATTTCAGCATCCATAGCTTTGTACCAATTTACAGCTTCATGCAAAGGTAATTTTTGAACATCGTTGTAGCATTTTGGCTCAAAAACTACTTTATTGGCATACACAGTGTATAACTGCTCTTTGGAAAACCGTCTTGGTTCCTGTCTCTTTCTGTCTGAACGTCTTAGTCCTGAAGAAGAGCTAGTCCCTTCAGAATCAGTAGAACTATTTGGACTTCTAGCTTCAGACTGTAAATTGCTATCATCAGACTGTTGAGACTCTTGTGGGCTTTTCTTACTTTCAGAAAATTCAGAAGAACTTAACCTTTCTTTAGGTGTCTGTGTCTTTAAATTTTCAAACAAATCACCAGACACAACAGGCTTTTCGTCTTCAGATCCACTAGTATCCCCTGCTCCAGCTTCTCCCTCTTCTACTTCCTCCTCACCAGCATTATCTAAACCATCACTATCTTGAAAAATAGCAACTCTATTCCAATTTACAGTTTCAATCATGCTTCTGGTAATATGAAATTTACCAGTTGCTGGTACATAAACTCTGTACGCCCCCTGCTGGTAGCCCATAAACTTTCCTTGAACACTACGCTCATCCAACTTGTGTCTAGCAGGGTAGTGAATAATAACGTCTGAACCCCAAATTCGTAGGTATTTTAAATTAGGGCGTTTTTTAAACAACATTTCATAGGGTGTAACATTTAAACTAGAATGATAGGATCTGTTTTTAACAAAAAGATAGGCATGAAGAGATTCCGCCCAATATTCTTTCCCCAAATTAGCATCATGCAAGTAAGTTTTAACACCTGCCTGCAAATCACGTTGCACTACTTCTACAATCCCATTCTGCCAAGGACTTCTAGGGCAGGACAACTCGTGAACAGTCCCCTGCGCTTCCAGGAAATGTGAAAATTCCTCAGAAACAAACTCTCCCCCCCTGTCAGAAAACAAATGCTTTATAGGTTTGTTAAAGTGGGTTTTTACCCAGTTGCAAAAAATCTTGTACTTCTCAAGTGCTTGTGACTTTTCAGCAATGGTGTAAACAAAACAATATCTGCTGTACTGATCAATAAGAGTAAGCCAATATTTTGAATTTCCTAAAGAAGGAGGGAGTGGCCCTACTAAATCACAATGCACACGTTCAAATGGCTCTGTTACTTTCCTGCCTGAGCATTTACCCTTTCTTGCAACTTTTATCTTATTCTTACAACAAGATACACATTGCATATAATATTTACATGGCTTCAAGTTTAGTCCATCAACAATCTTCTCTGTCTTTATCACATCTGTGAAATTTAAATGTCCCAAAAGTCTATGCGCCTCATGAATACATCCGGAGTGAGGTTTTACATTTCTCAGCCCCTGACTTTTTCTCAACCCTTGACTTGGCTGGGTTACTCTACAGTTCACAGGTGGCTGTGAATGCTTTTTAAAATATAGTCTATATAAACCTTCAGACTCTCTGGCATACAATACACGTTTTCCCCCTTTGTAGAACTCACATAGTGATTTTGTGAAGCACACAGTTACTCCTTGGCGTGCAAAGCAACTTACTGATAATAAATTGTCCACTGATGGGCAGTAAGTGCAATTTGCTATTGTGATGTTTAAGGAGTCAAGTTTCACAGTACCTCTGCCAAGCGACTGTAGAACGTCGGAGTTGGCCAGATGAATGGTGCCAATTTCCTCTTCGAAAGAAACAAACAGACTTCGGTCGTTACAAAGATGAATTGACGCCCCGGAATCTACTACAAACGATTTCCACGTGTCATCTTTAATTACTTTACGACCTAATTCACGAGCATGGAACGCTCGCGGCTCACGTCCATCTTTACGATGTGCTGCCGACTGCTGGGTTGCTGTCTGTGATTTACGGACTGGAACGGACCCTGAAGCATTTTGCTTTTTAAATCTGCAGTCCTTCGCAAGGTGCCCCTGCTTTTTACAAAACCAGCAATGCTTGGAAGTTTTGAAAGCAGATGAATCACCACAGACTTGCATACGGCGTTCCTCATTATTTTTAGAAATAGGAGTGCTAATCCCACAAGCCTCCCTTCTGTCCAGCTCGCCCATCAATCTTGCTGTTACCCCTTCCACAGTTAATTTTGCTGGAGGTACAGCAGATATCTGGCTAGCTACGGCAGACGCTGACTCCTTTCTAAGGTGCACTGCCGCTAGACTGTCCCACATTTCTTTGGCAGTTTTCTTATTTCTTATATGCACAACTTGCTGATCACTAATAGCCAAGTTAATTAATGCCCTTGCTTTAGCATCACCTTTCGACCAGGCTTCGGTCACAGGAGCAGCAGGAGGGTCCTCGGCCACGTACTTCCACACATCACGGGAAGTCAGAAGTGCTTCCATGCGAAAGGACCATAGACTGTAGTTCTCGGCCGTTAGTTGCGGGAATGTTAAAGCCTTCTCAGCCTCAGCAACACGGTCTGCCATGCTGGAACTTTTCAACCACCAGCCCACAAAACCGTTGCAGCAAAAAGAAGGAAAAAACCTTTCTAAACCTTTCTCCAAAAACTAACATGTGCAGTTCCACGCTCAACCACTGGGCCCATAACCAAGATGTTAGGGTTAAAAGCAAAATCAGCAGAAACTGGTTGAGAAACTTACACATAGAGACCAAGACTTAAACAAATGCTTGGTTTAATGGAGAAAGTAAATTTAACAAAAATTAAATCAGGCTTATACAAAATACCCACACAACCAAACCACCCACCAAGAGCACACTGGGAAAACGCCCAGCACAGAGGCAACACACAACACCCCTGATATACCCTGCATCATCAGCTTCACAGCAACACCTGTAGAGCTGCTCCACAGCTGCAGAGCCCCAGTCATTAAATCTTTCCTGACTCTTAAAGGTACAGTGAAACAATAATGACACTTTTACACAATCATTCAACAGGGGGAATACCACAGAAACATTGTTTTGTACAGGGTTTCCAGCTTTAAATTTAAGAAATATTGGCCACCTAAGTCCATGGGGAGAATCAGAGGAAGCCAAAAATGGTGCTTGGCAGGTCAAGGGTATGAGGTAAAATATCATTGCCTGGGCTTTCTCTGATATTTACTGGGGGTTTTTAAGATATTGATTCTAGTTACTTCCCAGAACATTGTTTTACTACTAATAATGGATAGTTTGGCAATGCTGTTTCAGCAGTTCATTAGACAACAGAGACACATGTGAGTGACTCATATGGGACACAGAAGAAGAAATACACTAACTTGTCAGAGGCTATAAAAACACACACACCCCACATAAAAAAAGAACACGTCTAGATCATTTATCAGTGTCCTCACCTTCGATTGTCAGCTCATGCTTTTCAAAGTGCTAAATTATCTAACTTATTGATGCCCAAAAATATCTCAACAATGCAAGAAGTTTGTGCTATTACTCACCCCCCCCCCTCAGTTTTAATGAAATGAGAAGGCAAAAATAACTTCTCTGTATGTTCAGAAAGGGTTCTCCCAATGTAACCCCCCCCAAAAAGCCAAAACTTATTTCTTTCTGCTCATTTGAAGACCTGATAATTATCACTTTGCCTTTTAACCGCCTACTCTCAGAATAAATTTTCATGGAAAAGCAGACAACTCAGTGGGTCGCATCCAGTGGTGGCTTTGCCTTACACAAGTGAGGGCATTTGATTTTTGCCAATCTGCCATGCCCACTTAAGTCCCCCAATCACCCTGGAAACTGGTTCTGAGAACTAGTGGGACACCCACACAAAGAATAAACACATAATGTGATACCTCCTGGTGCACGTATGGAAGCAAGAACACACATAACCACTTTTGCAGCAACTGCACAGATTGACTGTGAGTTTCCAGGTCCCATTCTGAACTTTCTGCACTACCTGGCATGAACTAGCAGGGCTTGGGATGTGGTGATGAATCCTCTGTGCTGCTCCCTCCCCCGTTTAGGTTTGCTCTGTAAGGCTGTAAACCTATTTGCACTACACACACACACACACACACACACACACACACACAATGTGTAATATCACATAATGGGATATGGCTCAGAGGCCTGCAGTAGGTAAAAGGGAAAGCATGATGTCGCAACATGCATGAAAGGAAACGTTTCCACTAAGGCAAAAATTCACATTTGGATTCAATGCAGCATTTTAGATTGCTAAACCACTTAGGACTCAGCTACATTAGTAAATGAAAACCATTTTATATGCGTTATAACACTATGACACCAGATGGCACTGTGGAAAGCATGAAGTGGGTAAACTTGCCTTTAAACGCAAACTGAATTGATTTTCTACCCACCTGCCCCCCATTCCTACCTGCAAATAAGGTCCATTGAACTCAATGGCTCTTCCTTCTAAGTAGACATGCATAGGGTTGTACTGTAAATGGCCTTTCCTCTTGTAGAATGTTTATGGGCCTTTCAAGATGTTGTGCACAATAAGAGGGAAAAACAAAGCATTGAGTCTCATTGATTTCAATGGTAGAATTATGTGCATGTTTAAGATACCCTGTATTGAAATAAAGTAAATTAAAAACCTGGCTGAGGCTGCTAGTGTCAGGAGTGTGGGCAGGAGTCAGGCTCTGGGGCCTGTAGTGCTTTGCAGGACTGGGGCCTGCCTCAGCTTGTGCTGGAGAAGCTAGGAGTGGCCACTCAGGTGAGGCCACTTGATAACTCACTGCACCTGGTGGCAAGAGCTGGGAGGGATAAAAGCTCAGCATTTCCCTTCAGCTCTTTGCCACAGCGACGCTATCCCTGCCTGGTTGCCTCTGGCCTTTTGCTCCTTGGACCCTTGCCTTGCTGACGCCTTGCTCCATGGACCCTTGCCTTACCGACGCCTTGTTCCTTGGACCCTCGCCTTGCTGACGCCTTGATCCTCGACCCTTGGACCTTCGTTTTCGCCTCTGCCTTGCTCCTTGACCCTGTGACTGCCTGCTGCTGGACCCTCAGCCCTGCACCTGTTCCTACACCACCATCTTGCCTCTGGTCCTGACGTCCTCAGCCAGGGCTTCAACCGCCCGCTGACCGGACCATGACAGTTAGAAGTTGTGGTCCAAAACATCTGGAAGGCAGACTAAGGTGGGTGAAGACTGCTATAGTGCATCCTTGGAAATCACCTTCCATATTGAATGGCAGGTTTGACCCTTAAGCATGTGTGCTCATAATAAAGAAATGTAGTGCCTCAGCATGCTATAAAAGATTCCCCCACACACATCTTCATCTGAAAGTAACAAACTAAAAATCTACTTTTACTGCAATAAAAAAATACACTGATCCTGTTTCAACAGAGTGTGCAACAGCTGGAGATGCATGTGTACAGCCCATTCAGAAAATTGGCAATCATGCTGATTAGTTGCTCTTGGGGAGGGAGATGAACAGCTGGTCAATGTTAACACATATTTTCTAAGACGCATGATATATGCATATAGCCCCATTAGCTGAATCAGTGAGCTCTCTTCTGTATGTATTGCTTCTCAATCAGCAGGTGAAGGGGGGGGGCAGGACACACATATGGAAACCTGCTCCCTACAGGTGTACTCCCAAGCAGGATCAGAGATTTTTAACTTCAACTTGCCTTCATCCCTGTTTGCTACCCTTTCCGAGAACTACTGGCGAGGAACAAAGTCCAAGCTCTACCTGTTTCGCTGAATAGTTGCATTCTCCAGCATGCCAGAAATAAACAGTAAATTGCAAGAACTCGGGCCAGGAGGAAGATGAATTTCAAGTAAGCCTTCAAAAGGTTTTAGTTATGTAATGATAAGATGAATTCAAATGGGAATCAATTCCAGTATGATAGTGAGGCAAATAAAAATAAATCCCAGTGGAAAAAATCCCAGGACAAGGCCCTGTTTCGCCAATTCATACTTGCAAACATACTTGGTACACTCTGACCATTAAAACATTGCTGATGAAGAATTGGCAAAACAGGGCCTTGTCCTGGGATTTTTTCACTGGAATTTATTTTCATTTCCCTCACTATCATACTGGAATTGATTCCCATTGGAATTCATCTTATCATTACATAACTAAAACCTTTTGAAGGCTTACTTGAAATTCATCTTCCTCCTGGCCCGAGTTCTTGCAATTCACGGTGCGTTTTTGGACTTCACCAAGAACTCAAATTTCTACAGTTCTCCAGCATGCCATCATTTGTGTTGCATTTGCTGCACTTTTCTGTGCTAGAAGCTGATTTAGCATTATGTTTACGCATACACTTTATTTCGTGCTTCTCTCAGGCTGATTAGCGAAAATTGAATTTTATGCTAAGCAGACCAGTCAATTATTGCCCAGTTTGAATCTTGTGCCACTTCAAAACTGTCTTCAGCTCCTGGTCTTTCTTAGTGATGATGACACAAACATTTCAAACGGCAGTCTTTTGCTACGACAGGGTTGGCTGCCATTTGGAAACAAAACTGGAAATGCTTTCAGGAACCAGCAGTGCCCATCCTAAAATACTGGGCTCTACTATTGCCCGTTGGGAAGAATTATCATTCCAAATATCAGTTGCCCATTGCCTTCACTGAACTATATTACTGCATAATGTGAAGCATTCGGCACTTCACTGAATAAATATTTCTTCTACTCTCCTATTTTAAATAGCTTACATTATTTCATTTTTCTAACATCGTATAATAGCTAGATGATTGTCTAAAGCAGAGGCTGATGCACAAATTAAACTTCCCTCAAAGCAATGCTTTTAAAATTACAGGTATCTTGGGTTTTTTCTCTTTTGCGGAATGAAACTGTTGAAAAGTTTGTAAAATATTTAAAACAAAATGGTATCTCTTTATTTCACTAAGAAATCTGACAGCGTGTGGATGGCTTTCCCCAGTGCCTGCCACCAGCATTGATGCACTTCCAGTTTCTTGTTGCCAAGATATCTTTAGATAGTTACAAAGTGATGTGACTTTGAAAATGAATCCAGTGTGCTAGTTTTGCACTTACTTCAGAATTTTTAGCAAATGTCAGCTAGCCAGCCTTGTAAGATATCATATCCTGACTTGTCTAGCCGTCACAAAGGAATTGTGCTTGGCAATGGTGCTTTCTCCTGCTTCCGACACTGCCTACACAGCGAGACGCTGTCTCGGGATCCGGCCATTTAGCACAGATGAACATGAACTTATGTTGCAGTTATATAACCCAAAAAAACCTGGAAACAGTGTTATGTTTTCTGTATACCTCACCGTCATCATAGCAGTTTACAGCGGGGATGGGGAACCTCTGTCAGCCCTAGATTGGCATTGCTTATTAGGCATGCAACCACCACCGCCACCGCCACCACCCCAGCCCTTCAGACTGAAATGTCTGCACTCAGGCTTTGTCTCTGGACTTCACTGGTTGCCCTTTCTGCCTTGCTCCTTATTCATGTTTTCCTGCTCAATATTCTTGATTAGCAACTGTGCCAGTACGGGCCTTGAAAACAGAGCCTTTTATTTTTATTCTTAATCCAGTTTATAGCTCCACTCTTAAGACACAACATGTCATTTCTCTGCACCCTTCACAACTCCTTCCTGCCCCAGTTTTATTAATTTCTTTGTGTGTGGGGGGGGGGGGAGTCAGCTGCAGACTAAGCCAAGATAACTCCATTCGAGGACCATTCGGAAGGAGAGTGTTTAAGGCAGGGTGGTCCAAAATCGTGCACTCTTCTTCTTTGCAGGCTGTGTTTATTTACAGACTTTGGAAGAATCTCTACTAGTTTTGAATATTCTGAATTATTATTATTATTATTATTATTATTATTATTATTACCCCGCCTTTTATCCTGACAGGAACTCTACTACTACTTACTTATCAAACCTTTATTAGGCATTTTACAAATAAAACCATAAAAGAGAGAATCACATACAAGAGCCTTGAAATATATATAAAAAAGGCAGCAGTTGGCTACATAGACTGATTGTATGTGTATATATATACCGGTATATATATATATAGTAGAATCTGGGGTTTTCCCTGTTAACCTGCTCCTTGGAGGACTGCTACCAAAAACTCGGCCGTTACCCTTTGGTCAGCGTCAGATAGGCAGAATCCCACACTTTCACCTTACTGGGGTTCCAGACCACCCAAAAGAGGGGACAGCACATGTTGACGGAGCGTACTGTACAATGGACAATGAAAGAGAATATGCTCTTCAGACATTCATAGAACATCTGCAGAATCTCTTGTTTCTAGGAATGTTTTGATATCTTCCCCCTGACAGGAACTCAACACAGGTGCTTTTGTTAACAATGCAGACAACCAGTGGGATGTCTGAGTTAGACAATTCTTCACCAGTTGACCGATGTCCGCCTTGAGGTTGGTTGTTGACATTCGCAGGCAGCTCTCAAGTGAATTATCTACTAGGTTATTTTGAGTTTGGGACTTTATGAAGTTCATGTTTGAAAATGATTGTTCATAGTTCACCCACCTAACCTCTCTGGCACCAAAGTTCCCTTCTCTCCCCCGCCAATTGGTACACCCCAAAGCTCAAACTTCTCTGCATTGCAAAAGAAAGAAAGCAAAGTCTCTCTCTCTCTCTCTGGACCGCCCTGGCCCAGGTGATATGAAAGCCATATGAAAGAACCCATGTAATGTGCTCTCTGCAGACAATCACCCATAGGAACCTGCATTAGGAAATTCTCAAAGTTCACAGATATAAGCAAATAAGAAAAACAGGGCCTCCTTGGTTAAATAATGTTTAGCACAGAAAAATGGACCTAATTACTATGAAACAAAATTTAAGAAATCCTTCCAGTAGCACCTTAGAGACCAACCAAGTTTGTCATTGGTATGAGCTTTCGTGTGCGTGCACACTTCTTTTTTGTGTGCATGCACACTTCTTTCGTGCATGCACATGAAAGCTCATACCAATGACAAACTTAGTTGGTCTCTAAGGTGCTACTGGTAGGGATTTTTTTATTTTGTTTCGACTACGGCAGACCAACACAGCTACCTACCTGTAACTAATTACTATGAGTCTATCTTACCTCTAGGATCACGCAGCACTGCCATCAGAAGGGAAAACGCAAGAATGGGAAAGTGTTCAAAGTGGTCTGATTTTTACAACTCATTATAATGATGCAAATCTTGATGATTGGTTATTTTATCCTCCACTTCCTTTTCCTATAAAATGCCCATCTGTTTCTTGTACAGTAATACCTCGGGTTACGAACGCGATCCGTTTCGGATCACAGTTCATAACCCGAACAGTTCGTAAACCGAACGCGATGGGCAGCGCCATTTTGCGCATGCGCAAAGCGCGATTTTTTGCGCTTTGCGTATGCGCAGACCGTGTGTGTGTGCGCGCGCCGCTTCTGCGCACGCACGACGAAAACACTTCCGGGTTTGCGCAGTTCGTAACCCGAACTGTTTGCAAACCGAGGTGTTCGTAACCCGAGGTACGACTGAATACTTTTGCCTCACCTGCAGATCTGATCACATCCATTCACTGGCAATTTGCCCACATTCACCTTCTGAAACTCTCACTGTTCATTACTCACTTCTGCTCTGTTGACCTTCTATAAATGATAAACCTGTTTGACATACTGATGTGACCAGCATGTTCATGATACATGCTGTTTACTTTTTGTCATGGTATTTGAGCCTATGAGGTATGAAACTTTGAAGCTATGATCCACATTCATGGTATAAAATGTCATCTTTGAAAGAATATGCCTGTGTGTTATGTATGTTTGGCATTTTTATCTCAGCTTTTATCCAAGGAACTCAAGACAGCATACATGGTTCCTCTCACACCCTATTCTATACCCACAACAACTCTGTGAGATAGGTTAGGCTGAGAGAGAAAGACTGTCCCCAGGTCACTCAGCATCATGGCAGAGCTGGGATTTTAACCCAGGTCTCAGAGATGCTTAGGAAACAGGAATAAGCATCCCTTCCTGTTTCCTCTGTAAGACCTTCTAACAACGGCATCAAACCAGAGAGAGAATGGGTCGTTTTGCATACTTAAAAGGAGGCTTTGCTTTTGCTTCCCAGGGTAAAACTGGAGCATTCAGAGCATAAATACTGCTGAGTGAGTGCTTCTATGCTGCTGAGTCTGTCCAGCGGCTGTGGGGGATGGTAGATGCATGTACATGGTTCTGCTGTGTATATGTCTGCCTGCGTATATCTGTGCATGCAGGAGCATGGGGTGGCTGCAATCATTTTTTGGCAACACACGCTGCTGGCATGCAGCCCCTGGTAGCTCACTGGTAGAGTATGAGACTCTGAATCTCAGGGTCGTGGGTTCGAGCCCTACTTTGGGCAAAAGATTGATGCATTGCAGACTAGATGACCCTCGTGGTCCCTTTCAGCTCTATGGTGCTATTATTTCTATGATTGGACAATGGCGAATGCAGCCCCCAGGCCCTCTGCCCTGCAAGGCTAGTCACTCCTGATAAATATTGGTACATAAAACATGGTTTAGTGTTACATCTGAACCCAGCAGAGTGCCTTAACTATAGTTTAACTTTGAAAGCCATGATTTGTTGTTGGCTCAGTGACCTTAACTATGGCCAAGGGTTATGTGTAAACATGAGCACCTCCCTAACTATATAGTTTAAGTGACCCTTGTAATGTCACCCTTCCCAAATTGTCCACCAAGAAACAGACACCAAACAAGAGTGGCTGAAAAATGAATCCACTCTTTGTGCTCAGTTCCTCTCACTGGCACTTTTCTTGTAGTTGACATTGCTGCTAACTTTGCCTGGTAACAGGACTCTTTCCCCTTCTATTCAAAGCTGCAGCTCAAGCTGGATTTGAAAACTTAAAGGAAACACTGATGAATTTTTGCTTTGCAAATGTTTCCACTGTTGGGCACTGGAGTGATTCTGGTTAGTGGGTGGAATGATTTCTGGGAATGTGCCTCCTTTAAATTTGGGCAGGTTTTGAAGGAAAAACTCATTATGCATGAGCTTGAAATGAGGTTTTGTTCCTGACAGTCATTACAATTAACATATGAAACTACTTAAGTGTGCATTAGTCAAATCAGTCTTTCAGTACCCACCTAGCAGGAGAAGAACATAGAGAGGGGTCCAATGTAAGGAATGCTTACTTAAACCAATTGCCAGTTGGGGAAAGAAAAATAAAAGGCATGGTTGCAGAGGAAAGGAGTGCACTTTAAGAAACAACAAGTTGCAAAGTAGTGTGGGTGTTTCTTTCCTGGCAGAATGGAAAGAGGGAGCAGTTGTTTGATGACAGCTCTCACTCTCACAGCCGACCAGTGGAAAGGGAAATGGTGGCATGGTGAGGCGATGCCAGCAACTAGGTGCTGCAAACACTTAAGTGATGTCAGCAGGAGGGGCAGAAGAGAGTTAGAAGCCAGATGGGATGAAAGGGTGAAACAAACCAGAATTACTTTGATAATTTGCAGTTCATCCTTTGGTTTAAACAAGGTTCGTTGACTTGCTTAAATAAACCATGGTTTAAGAACGGTTTAATGTGATGGTGATGATGATGATGATAATAATAATAATATATTTATACCCCGCCCATCTTGCTGGGTTTCCCCAGCCACTCTCCCCAGCAGCTTCCAACAAAATATTAAAATACAGTAGTCCATCAAACATTAAAAGCTTCCCTAAACAGGGCTGCCTTCAGGTGTCTTCTAAAAGTCTGGTAGTTGTTGTTCTCTTTGACATCTGGTGGGAGAAGGGGCCTGAGGCCTGTTCCTCTTTACACCCTAACAGGGCAGTCCTTGAGAAAGACATGTGCTTTGAAGTCCGCCCTGTGAGCCAGAGGAGAGCAAGATCACAGCAGTTTTCAGGGCAGGACAGTGAGCTGAAGTCCCTCCCCACCACCTTGGGCTTCCTGCCTTCTCATTAACTCTATGCAAAACTGGTCCCCATTCCGTAGTAACTCTTCATTAGAACAACATTCCTGCAAGAGATATGGAATAACTTGTCACACATCGCCTACCTGTCAAACAGTTCTCCTCCTGTGACCAGCTCCAAGACAAGGCTGATTTCTGTGGGGGTTTCAAATATCTCCTTCAGTCTTATCTGAGAAAGGCACAAAATAAGGAATTTTTCAATTTCAGAGAAAGTATGTACAGTATATACTTTGAAGGTCAACAGCAAAGAAGTTACAGTGAAGGATAAATGTCTCATTTATCCCATTAACTTGGTCTTGGGGTTTGTTTGAACTCATTATTGTTTTTAATTACTTCTTAAAACCTCTGCTTTTCATTCTGCCTCAAGGTTCCACAATAAAACATCTGTATCACAAGCAAACAAGCAAACAAAAAATTTTGTTGTAAAAAATACCCAACTTACAATATTTGGATGTGAAAGCCGAAGTAGAACGCCTATTTCTGTTCGGACAATCTTCTTGTCTACCTAGTTAAAGGGGGGGGGGAATGCATAATAAGTTGTTGGTATTCATCTTAGACATTTTTAACTATTACTGTGCAATCCTAAACACATGTCCTAGAAAATGAGTCTTAGTGAAGTCACTGGGACTTACTTGCATGTTAAAGAACATTCAAAGATTTCAGTGACTTTTCATACAAAATTATGATGGAAATTTGATCAGCACCCAATGTTTCAGCTGACAGGAAATTCCACTGGATCAAAAAGTTTTCTATCTGCAGACGGCACAACCTTCTACAACCACCTCTCTCATTCAGCAAGGCTACTTTTTTTAAAATCTTGCATTACTATTCAAACATCCTATATATTTACACAATACTGCATATTAGAAACACATTATTATTCTGAAAGCTGCCTTGTGCCCAATTACCTGCTGAGCACAGTTCCAATGACATCAGTGTGACTGCAAAAACCAATATAAGAAAATATGCCTTCCTTTCTGGAGTTTAATGTCTACATAAAAAGACAGTATGTTGCTAGCACATTTGCAAAGCTAAGCAGGGTTCAGCATGGTTTCAAAGTGGATGGGAGACCGCGTGTTGAGATTCCTACATTGCAGGGGGTTTGGGCTAGATGACCCTCAGTGCCCCAACTCTATAATTCTGTGAAGTGGAAGGCAAGAAGTCTCAGGGGGTGGTGGAAGGAATCTTGCTAATACCAGTGAGGGGAGAAAATGCTCCAGGCATCGAAGTCAACATCACTGAAACCTATATAAGGAAAATAAATCATTAAAAAAATAACAGTAGGTGTGATCAGGGGCATGAAGAGGTCTGAAGTCTGAAACAAAGATGATCAGCTATTTTAGACAGATTTGAGAATATCGCAAGATACTGAGGAGACAACGAGAAATAAGTTTACACTAAGTTGGGGGGGGAATATGTTCAAGAAACAGAAGCAAGGTACATGAAGCAAGGCTTCCCTTTGTTTTATTAGGTTAGTAAGCACTCCCTGCTGGCGAATATCTGTGCCCCCAAGCTACTTCTGTGTGAGGCAGCAGTGACCCTCTAGTGCCAGCATGTCACAGAGGATTCTCTTTTTACAACACTACAAAGTTAATTTTAGAAATGTGCTCAAAGACAGAATTTTATATCACTTGTTGTTTACACATTTGGGAGAAGGGAAAGGTTTCCTCTGCGCTCTGAAAAGACCCAGCAAGCTAGCTGAAACAAGAGGGTAAGGAATAAGTGCCTGGAGGGTAAACAAGAATGGAAGAAAGGAACAAAAATCTTACTGTTTTGTAAGCTCCAGTAGTTTTTCTGACTGCCTCTCCACTTAAGATGAATGTTGCATGTTTCAGCAGAACTCACCACTCAGTTTTATAAAAATAAAACATTAATTACTCAGTCCTTCAGTGCACTCTGCCCACCCAGCAGGTTTTTTTTGTTTTTGTTTGTTTCCAGTTTCCAGTTCATTCAATGCTCAGAAATTCCATTTGCCAGTTTCCATCCTTGATTTGCCAGTATGATATCTACACATGTTCATACCACAGAGTAATAGTTGGCATTTATTATTGTCCTACTTTAACATTTTGAAGTCTCAGGACAGAATTCAACGGCAAGGTTCCATCTGCAAGCATATTTGCTTGTCAGATGGAACATCCCCCTCCCTTTGCATGCTGTTCTGGGGGTTCTCCTGACCCCCTCAGATGCAATTTCAGGGCAGGGGGGGCATGTTGGGGAGGGAGAAATGAGGAAGTTGCATTGCACAAGTGGAAACTCTTGCATAAAGCTTCTGCTGGCAGGGTTCATTAGGTGAATCCCGTCCTTAATGTTTGTTCAAAATTGTTACATAGACTTAATGACCAATAGTTGCAGTAAATGCCATCTACCAAGCAACAGCTGCTGCACACGTTATTTATTTCCATGCAGAATGAATGCTGCGCATTTAGCTGAATGTGTAGCATAAATACTAGGCGAAATGCACTCTTTACCATTACAACAAACAGGCCGCTGTCCAGGTTGAAGGGACAATGTTCTTCTTACTGCTCCTCCCTGCTATATAGTCAGAGTAACAAGGATAGTGACTGATTAGGGATAATTTATTTACATGAATGGAGTTGACCTAAGGCTGCTTTTAAACACAAGGCTTCGAATGTGCGACTCGGTGTGTGTGCAGACATCGAATTCCTGCGTGAATTAGCCTCTCACTTCCCATGGAGCAGGCAGCTCAACATCCATGAAGAGAACAGAAAAATACTGTACTTAGAGAATTTCCTCTGCAAACAGATCTTCTGCTGCATGGGATTACTAAACTGGGCGGGTATATTTTTTGCAAAAATAATAATAATTCCTTCCAGTAGCACCTTAGAGACCAACTACGTTTGTCATAGGTATGAGCTTTCGTGTGCATGCACACTTCTTCAGATATCTGAAAAATCTGAAGAAGAATCTGAAGAAGTGTGCATGCACACGAAAGCTCATACCTATGACAAACTTAGTTGGTTTCTAAGGTGCTACTGGAAGGAACCCCCCCCCCGACTACGTCAGGCCAACACGGCTACCTACCTGTAACTAACTTGTATTTTTGCAGTTCTAGTTTTTCTGAAGCCACCTAATACTTTCTTCCTATTATCTAATAGATATAAATATAGCAATACCTTTTCTTGATACAACTTCTTTAGGGTTGCACAGAGCTCTTCAGCAGGCAACACCTGAAATAACATGTTTGTTTACAGATTACTATAACAGCTTTACGCCCAGTTTAGCCTTGGCCCAATGGATACATTGGAGCTCATGGTACAAAAAATAGTATATCCTTATACAGTGCTATTTTTCTAGAAAAAAAGGTGCCGGAACTCACCATGAACGCCTCCCTTGTTGTGTTATAACAACACAGTTGCCGGAATTCTGGTCTGCCGAGTTCTAGCTGGGGAAAAAACCTCTGTCTTCCCTAGGTCTTGCTAAAAATGTATCCAATCTCTAGACTTTGCTCCGAACACACGTGTGAATTAATGTTTGTGAAACATGCTACCTATGCTTACCCTTAAAATGTTTTAGTAGCTACTACCATGACTGGGATGCAGGTGGCGCTGTGCGTAAAACCACAGGGCTTAGGGCTTGCCGATCAGAAGGTCGGTGATGGGGTAAGCTCCCGTTGCTTGGTCCCAGCTCCTGCCAACCTAGCAGTTCGAAAGCATATCAAAGTGCAAGTAGATAAATAGGTACTGCTACAGCGGGAAGGTAAACGGTGTTTCCGTACGCTGCTCTGGTTCGCCAGAAGCGGCTTAGTCATGCTGGCCACATGACCTGGAAGCTGTATGCCGGCTCCCTTGGCCAATAACGTGAGATGAACGCCGCAACCCCAGAGTCGGCCACGACTGGACCTAATGGTCAGGGATCCCCAGTGGCGGAGCTTCATGTTCCGGCACTGGGGGCGGGGCTGGCCCCCATTCTGGGGGCGGGGCACACGCTCCAGGGCCGTGGCGCGCCTCCCGGGGGCACGCCGCATCTCCCGGAGGGGCGTGGGGTGGGATGCGCCTCCTGGAGGGGCGTGACATGCGTTCCAGGGGCGGGGCGCACGTTTTGGGGACGAGGTGGGCAGCCCGCGATGGCGCCCCTTGGAGCCCGCTGCTCGGGGCAGCCTGCCCCTACTGCCCCTATCTTCCTACGCCACTGGGGGTCCCTTTATCTTTACGTTTACCATGGCTTTAGTGAGCTTTTCGTGTCATGACAACAACTCTGGTAAATGTTTATGAGGATACTCACTGGTATCTTGCACTGCAGTGTTTCTGTGTCTCAACATTGAAGGCCACATTTATTTGATACTTATTTGTTATATAATTTATAAGTGATAAAGTATGCATCATCATTAACAGTCCATATGTTTAGGATAAAACCTTGCGGGGGGCGGGCAAATCAATAATCTGGATAAAGTAATAGGGACCCAGGTGGCGCTGTGGTTAAACCACTGAGCCTAGGGCTTGCTGATCAGAAGGTCGGCGGTTCGAATCCCTGTGACGGGGTGAGCTCCTGTTGCTTGGTCCCAGCTCCTGCTTTTTTTTGCATATTAACCAATTTGCCCAACTTTTAAAGATGAGGGGGCTAGAACTATGCATATTAACTCCAGACAGACAGATAGTTGCAACATGGTCGCATAGCTCCATTGCACTATGTTTACGCTTTCAACAGTGATGTCAAAATATTTTACTCCATAGCAAACAGCTACATCTGAGGCTGAAAATGAGGAAAATGAGGTCTCAAATAGGAATATCTGCACTGTGCTAAATTTTCAGCTTGCAACTCTAGTATTTCAAGCCCCTTCGGCGAGAACACAATAAAACAATATTAAAGTTGTTGTTTAGTCATTTAGTCTTGTCCGACTCTTCGTGACCCCATGGACCAGAGCACTCCAGGCACTCCTGTCTTCCACTGCCTCCCGCAGTTTGGTCAGACTCATGTTCGTAGCTTCGAGAACACTGTCCAACCATCTCGTCTTCTGTCGTCCCCTTCTCCTTGTGCCCTCAATCTTTCTCAACATCAAGGTCAACACCTTGACATTGGGAATCTTAAAGTAGGACTCCTTAAATTTATTGTCAGAACATTTTAATATCTGGAGGAGCTACTGTTGAAAATACAGTGGTACCTCTACTTACGAATTTAATGTGTTCCGAACGCACATTCGTAAGTCGGAAAAATTTGTAATTCGAATCCTATAGGAATGCATTGGGAGAAAAAATTCGTAAGTAGAAGCAACCCTATCTAAAAATTCGTAAGTAGAAAAAATCCTATCTAAACCGCATCCAAGATGGCGGACGGAGCTCCATTCGTAAGTAGAAACATTCGTAAGTAGAGTTATTTGTAAGTAGAGGTACCACTGTAACTCTAAACTCCATGAAAGATGGTGTGTAAGTAGTGCTTGAACCTCCCCTGGTAAGATAAGAGGAACAGAAAGAACAATCCTCTTATTTGGTGGAATAAGCGGCCTATAGTGATACAGTTGGTACAGACATGCTATTCCACATACCGAAGAGCTCTTTCCATTTGCAGAAGTGACTTGGATCTCCATTGATACAAATCTCATCCCCTCTACTTACCCACTGAAGCCTGGAGAGGTTTTCACAGTCAATATGGCTAGATCATAAAACTGTTGTTGTAAAGGAAATGCATCTAGCTTGGCCGATCCCCCCGCCCCAAATTCTCTCCCCCCACCCCACCATTCTGCTTACTAATTTGAAACTCCATAACTTACATGTATTTCGGCCTCAAATATGATGCTCAAATAATAGCAACTCTTTTGAGAGAGTTGCAGGTGCTTATGTAATAACCACCCTAAATGAATCTCCTGACTGTACTTCTTTTGAATTTTTCAATCCTAATGCTATTTTTATAATACCATGAAATGTTCATCACTCAGAGAACATGGCACAATGCAGAGTTCTCAAAGTACGGCATGCTAGCAAAGTTGAAGCAGCACCTGCCATTAACCTACTTACAGTAGAAATTAGCAATTCTCTAGCAACACACATAAACAGTTTTACTCTTGTTTTAAACCTCTCTTTCCTCCCCCCTGCCGCCCATCCCTCTCCTGAGGGCTACATTGAGGGTTGGTCACCCCCCTGAGTCAGAACTATTGCTCAGGTACAACTGCAGCACGAAACAAAAGGTAAGGTTGCTTCCTTCACAAAAACAAGAACTGTTGTATTCTTTCTGGCATGTAGTCTTGGGGTGATAATCTCTTTCTTCTTCCCCCACCCTCATGCCTCTGCAGAAGATGCTGATTTCCACAAAATGCTGAGTTCAAATCAGGAAGTCATACAAGATATATGGGTTAGTTTGCAGAACCTCTTGTTTTTTACGTCCATTCCATGGTTTCCTACTGCTTTGTTCTCATCAGGAATTCATGCACTTGGTGTTTTCTAAGTATACATTTTCTACTAACCATTTTACAATATGCAGATAGAATAGTAATATACAAAAAGATAAGTAAATGCATAGCGTGTCCTCGGGAATAATTTCCTCTGAAGGCTGCTGGTGTGCACATCATGAATTTAAATCAAACGAAGCTGGAAAGTCCTCATGGGTCAGACTGTGCAATTAAAGCCTAAACACATTTGCAATGGATCCTCTGAAGAAAACCTCTGTAAGAAAAATTTGAGAATTGGGGGGGGGGTGAAACTTACAGTTTTCTGCAAGATTTTGACAGCAAATGGCTTTTGTGTTCCCTTCTGCCTGCATCTGTAGACAACAGATGTTGCACCCCTGAATAAAACAAAATATAAAGTTATGTTCAAATATGTAGAATATATTCTATTCTATTCTATAAAATAAAATAAAAATAAAAAATCCTTCCAGTAGCACCTTAGAGACCAACTACTGGAAGGATTATTATTTTTTGACTGCGTCAGACCAACATGGCTACCTACCTGTAACTATTCTATAAAATGTTATTTCTCTGAAAACTGAGCTTGCTTTAAAATTTGAAATTTAATTCTTGGAAATTAAAATAAGTTATGATTTTTCACTGTACGGTTTTGATTTTCAGTTTTGATCAAGTACTTGCTTGGAATTTATTTTGGCTATATTCCGACCTCAGCAATGTAACACCTACACAAAGTAATTCTGTTCATTATTCCAATTCCATTGCCCAGAGATATTTAACTACAGGACTGTACTAAGGAATCGTGAAAAGTAAACAAATAAATAAAATCCAATAGTAGCGACATTGTAACACTCCTGCAGAACAGAAAACTGTTTCATTTGTAGCTCTTTCTATTCCACAGGAGAGTTGTTATTTCACTGCTGGAATGACTTTGGCACATTGGAAAATGCAATCTTCAGCTGTCAGTCTTGAAAATTTCTTCGCTCTTTTCAGTATTCAACTTTTCAAGCCAATGACGACAGAATTAGGTGGTGTGTTTTCTTATATGGAATATTTATACTGCAGTTCTAGAAGTGCTGTTTGAACTCTTTGAACATTAATTTAAAAAAACAACAACAACAGATGCATCCACCATTTGCCTAATGCAAAATGTGTTACTCTGAAAAATATTTTAGCAAGACCTTCCAGTTGCCATTTGTGTGTTCACACAAACTTCTTATCTACATGTGTAAGAAGTGAGGGAAAGTGATGTGTGAATTGCATCTATCCTGAACATATCTTCACTGAATGAAGAGCATCCATTTCTAATTAACACATTTGTAGTATATATTATAGAGAAGGAAGGGTAGTTAAAATAATAGAAAATGCAATGAATGTCAAGTCGACCTGACCCAGCAGCATCCTCAGAACATTTTAAAGGAAGTTATGGCACAAGGCACAAAACGAGAAAGAAAAAAAAGATATCTGAGTAACGGTCCTTTCATTAAAGGTGAAGGAGCCAATAATTCTGGGGCTGCTCAAGAAACTGTCAGAATTGCAGTTGAGAAGAATCCTGTTATTATGGCTGAACTTTCTTCCATTCCCATCAGCAACTCTTCCTCCTTCTGGGCATTGCTTGACAGACAAAATTCTTGCCTCAAATGTTTCCATAAGTGTCTCATTTTTCACCTATTTCAGGTTCTCTGAGAAGGGTGAACAGGGAGTGGAGGTGGTGCCAGATTTAAAAGGGGAATGGATTTGGGAACTATGGTACATGCTAGGTCTACATCATGGGTAGGCAAACTAAGGCCCCGGGGCCGGATCTGGCCCAATTGCCTTCTCAATCCGGCCCACAGATGGTCTGGGAATCAGCGTGTTTTTACATGAGTAGAATGTGTCCTTTTATTTAAAATGCATCTCTGGGTTATTTGCGGGGCCTGCCTGGTGTTTTTACATGAGTAGAATGTGTGCTTTTATAATAATAATAATAATAATAATAATAATAATAATAATAATAATAATAATAATTAATAATAATTTATTATTTGTACCCCGCCCATCTGGATGGGCTTCCCCTGCCACTCTCTGGGCATAAAATGTATCTCTGGGTTATTTGTGGGGCATAGGAATTCGTTCATTTATTTTTTCTTCAAAATATAGTCCGGCCCCCCACAAGGTCTGAGGGACAGAGGACTGGCCCCTGCTGAAAAAGTCTGCTGACCCCTGGTCTGCGTGAACCATTTGAAAAACAGTACACAGCCACATGGTGCCAGCAATGCATGCATGCGTAATGCTGAATAAAGTGCCAACTTGGCTGCCCATCATTTCCCTCTCTCCATCCTTCAGTCAGGCTGTATACATTTTTATTTTTAAAAGCACCACATGATGCATTTCTGTGCTCATTCATTATTAATATTTTATACACTTTTTTTAAAATTTAAGTGCAAGACTGCTCCAAAGTTTGAGGAACCAGAGAAGTTTTTCTTCTTGGTATGAAGCCAGCCAATGAGCACCATGCATAGCTGGTTTCTGCAGAAAATTTGCTGAACCTCTTTTGTTTGAGTTCAACAACGGAAGGGAAATGTGGATCAAATGTAGTAAAGGGGTTTCCAGAGTTGCTCCACTGTTCCAAAATGTCGCATTTGTCTTTGCTCTACTGTATGTTTCACAAACCAGCTGCAGCACATTCAGAAGGAAAGGAAACGTTTTGCTTAATAAAGCTAAATTGCACTATGTATCTTTAAAAAAAGAATCAGATCAACCCTGTACAGTACTGCATTTCAAATACAATAATCACCACCACAAATCCAATCCTGCCTAAATTTGAACTGGATAAATTATTCAAGTCTTAAACAGGTTTGTGTGAGTATATTTTCAAAATCCAATTTCTATTTTATCTAATCGGAGAATTGCTACCCAAATCAAAATAAAAGGATGTAAAAGGATGAAATGAACATGGGTAAATGCTTTGCATGAAATGGTCCTGAGAAGGTACTGGATCCAATACTATAAAGGCTAACTTTTTCTACATGCATAAGAGATTAGGTATGTAATTTTGTAGGACCATGCAAAATTGGTAGTCTGCACTCCACAGTAGTCAAAATTCCATATAGAACATTCAGAGAATGTTGTAGTCTCAGAAACCTTGTGTGTGCACGTGCAACTCCCCCCCCCTCCATTTATTTAATGTCCCTGTGGGGAAGGCAGCATGGCCTCTCACCACCTAAGAATACATGGCGAGTTGGAAAATCTGGCTTTGGGCAAGTTATTTCTAGTTGTTGTTTCAGAATTTGATTCTGTTCCTTTCCCCTTTTTGATCCAGCCCCTTCCCTGCCTTTAATTATTATACATTCCATTTCCCCTATTTCTTCTCAGGACAAAGTGGATGATTTATTTTATCATTTAATATTACATCCATAGCTCACATTTCCTCTAAGGTGGCATAGTTTCAGTGCTTTTTTTCTGGGCGTACTCAAGGGTTCACAATACTGACAGCTTTTTTCAGATGTTAAAAGTGTGGCACTTACTGTAATAACTTCATGGTGAGTTCTGGCACCTTTTTTCTTTTTTTAAAAAGAGCACTGCATAGTTCTCCCCCTTCTGTTTGATCCCAACAACAAAGCTCTGAGGTAGGTTAGTAGCCCAAGGTCACCAAATAAGAATCATGACTGTGGGGGGATTTGAACCCCAATCTCCTACCGGTAGGTCCTAGCCCAACACACTGGCCGCTATACCACATCAGCTCAATGGCATGAGAGATCCAGGAAAATTATCTCCTGCTTATTTGTTTCATTGATAGCAGCTGTGGAGGAACAGGCCCAACCAAATACATTTGGCTGACTGAAGCAAAGGACAAGATACTGTCTCCCCCACAGGGATGTCAGAGAATAAAGAACATGAATGCAGGAGGGAAGGAGGGAGGAGTTAACCTTTCCCACATGCCATTTTGCTGATTGAAATCACACACTCTGCTAACATTTGCAAACCCCTGCAAATATAACTTTGCTAGAGTTTTTTTCTGCTTTCATTTTGCCAAGAAAGAACATCAGTGCACTTCTAGATTTTGGATCTATGTCTTTTAGCTCCCAAATGGATTTTTGTTTGTTGACTTGTTTTACTTTTGGGTCTGACAAGTGAACCTATCATCAACACTGGTTTATTGTGCACTACTTTTCCATCATAAGCCATGCCCAAAGGAGCTCACCACAATTAAAAGTCTACTCTAATCTGTGTAGGCTCACAAACAATAAGGGGGAAATGCTCTGAATTGTCTGCACATAAAAGAAACCATGGCTGGAAAGCAGAACATACAAAATTGTTGAGCAAAACAATCGCTTCCCACTTTTCCTGTCTATCTCCTTGCAATTAGGACAGCGTGATCTCTAAAACATGTCTGAAAATATAACCAAATTGGCATAGTTCATTTTTTCCCTTTACTTCTGCAGAATCAAATACTTCACCAAGCCAGCTATTTCAGCATTAGCCTAATGATAGCAAATTTATTGCCAGGCTCTAAAGAGTGTCCAGGCTTTTCCTAGCCGGGTGGAAAGTTTGTTTATTTTTCTGCCTTGAATAGCTTCCTACCCTACTTGCAGCCACTGTGCCACATTGTGAACTGCTTTTGAAATGCTGTTTCAGTATTTGTTTGCCATACAGCATAGGTAGTCCCTTGCCAGGACAGCCTCTTCCTCTGCTTCTGACATGTCCTGCACTCGCCCCTCTGCCTCAGACTGCTCTGACCTGTCTTCTTTCCCCCTTCCTGACTCTTGCCTCACGCGGACACCAAACCCCATAAATCATTGGTCTGCTCTCCTGTGTCAGCAGCCCCCAACCCCCTGCCTCCACAACTCACTCATAAGCGCCCCACCAGTCCCTGACAATCATCCCTCAAAATTTGCAGTTCTCCAAATTTTGCAATGCAGTTCTCCAGCCAAGAAATAGGTTAATACTTATAATAATAACAATAATGCACAGACTAGGGTAAAGTGTGCATAAAATGATGTTTTACTGAAAACATACAAAAATGTTATTTTTGTTTTTTGCAAAATTGTTTTTGCAATTGTTTCGCAAAAATGTGTAGTATATTAGGTAAATTTGCATGCATTAGGAAAAATTCACATGGAAATGCTGACAAATGCACTTATTTCTACATATGCACATATGTATTGCCAAGAAGCCCACCACAGTGGTACCTCGGGTTACAAACCGTCCTACTTACGAACGCTTCAGGTTAGGAACTCCGCAAACCTGGAAGTAGGTGATCCAGGTTGCAAACTTTGCCCCGGGATACGAACGTAATCCGCTTCCGGGGCCGTGGGAGGCCTAGGTAGGGAATGCGCACCTCAGGTTAAGAACGGACTTCTGGAACGTATTAAGTTCGTAACCCAAGGTACCACTGTACTGCAAATGAGGAAAGCAGCCACTTGCTGTTTGAAAAACTGAGGCAATGCAGTGGGGGGGTGAGAAAAGGGGCATATTATCTATATCCCTTCCTCACTTTGTGACCCTCTCTCACTGTGGCACATTCTGATCCAGTTGGGCCTTTCAATTCCTTGTGGCAAGGGAGTCTATATGACAATCATTGTGCATGAGTGTGTGGTGCTGCATATAAAATGAGAGCCAGCTGCTTAGCAATTCACATGGGTCAATATTGATATAGATGTATATACATGGCTGTGAATTTATAATCACAAGGAAAAAGAAAAGCTGTTCCTGTTGGGTGGCTTGCTTCCTTTTACTCTCCCCCTCCCCACTTTTCTGCAGAATCTTTAACATATTAAAAAAAACTAGATATAGAACAATAGTACCTAATTAATAATATTTAATTTTAAAAAAAATCACATGGTGGAATAGCAAAGGTACAGGTCAGACAGATGTGGTCGTTTATAAAAATGAACAGAGGACATATGCACAATTGTCATACAATAACAGAGCAAGCATTGAACAGAAGGGTAATGTCAACTCTACACATGCAAATTATGATAGTTATGAATATGGGCCTCTGGCTATAGATGTAAGCTCTGTATTCTAAATCACACTTCCACAATCCTCCAATGAATCATATTTCACCAGCCGGTGTGTGTGTGTGTGTTTGTGTTCCGTAGAACTACACAAGTAGAAATACCTACTGTGGGTTATTAAATCTACATCAGCAGCAGAAAGCCTAGTAGATTTTGTGACAAAGGACAAAACAGGTCTATAGTAAACGTGAGTAACATATAGCAAAAGTGAGCATAAGCGTGTGCGCACACGCGTACACACGCGCACACACCGCCTACAGATGAAGCCAGAGATGTGGCAAATAGAGCAATTTAAACAGTAGGAAGCCAGCAGAACTTATTCTAGGGTCAGGGCTGGGATTTATGCCAGCTGAGCCAGGATGGGGGATTTATACTGGCTTAGTACTGGAGAGCCAGTGTGGTGTAGTGTTTAAGAGCAATGGACTCCTAATCTGGCAAACCGGGGTTCGCTTCCCCACTCCTCCACATGCAGCTGCTGGGTGACCTTGGGCTAGTAATACTTCTCTGAAGTCTCTCAGCCTCACTCACCTCACCTGTTTGTTGTGGGGGAAGGAAAGGAAAGTAGATTGTTAGCCGCTTTGGAGACTCCTTAGAGTAGTGATAAAGCGGGATATCATATCCAAACTCCTCCTCCTCCTCCTCCTTTGCCCCAGCTCAGCTCACAGTCCAAGATCT
This sequence comes from Zootoca vivipara, assembly GCF_963506605.1. NCBI lineage: Eukaryota > Metazoa > Chordata > Lepidosauria > Squamata > Lacertidae > Zootoca > Zootoca vivipara. The sequence continues at coordinate 21,641,952 of NC_083286.1, forward strand.
GCTGTATACAAACTTCTCCATTCAGGTGGAGCTGAGATTTGGATTGTGCAGGAAATTGGCAAAGCTACCAGCCCCCCCCCAAAAAAACCTATATAACCTCACTCACACACCTGAGTTTGGGATCTCTTCAACCATATTGTATTCTTGCATTCCATGATGTGGTCAACCTGGGATTTTACCAGAGCAGGTCAAGGCAGCTCCAGGTCTGCTTCTTGTTGGGCCCACCCAGAGCAGTCCAGGGCTGCTAAAAGCAGGGTGCTCAGGCAACCACATGTTTAATCAGGATTTAAAACACTAGTTAAAGATAGGGTTGGTGGAGGGGGGAAGATGACATAGGCAGACACTCTCTTTTCCTCCCTCCCTCCCTCCCCTCCTCACTGCCAACTGGATGTTTAATTAGGGTTTAAATCCTTAATTAAACATGTAATCAGGTGCAGGGAGAAGGAGATGGACACATCAAACATTAAAAACTTCCCAGTACAGGGCTGCCTTCAGATGTCTTCTAAAAGTTTGTAGTTCTTTATCTCCTTTGCCATCTGAAGGGGGCGGGGGCGTTCCACAGGGAGGGCACTGCCGCCGAAAAGGCCCTCCGCCTTCTACTTTCCCTTTCACTGCCAGTCAAATGTTTAATTGGGGGTTAAAAGCCTAATTAAATAATGAGGGCTGTACAAGGCCCCTCTGTCTCTCTGTATATGAATAGGTGTATCTATATCTGTACCAGCTGTATATCTGCATTTGACTGAAAGCGAGGAACAAAACTGGATCCAATTCCAGGGTGGTGGCAGTGATAAATGCTGTAAATGTGTAACAAATGAGAAACGGATCTGTAATCAAACTAGTGTAGTCCATTTCATTTCTTAGGGTAGTAACAAACTTCAGGCAGCTTCCACAGCATTCATAATATTTATGCTACAATCTCATGATTTTACGTCCTTCATTACAGCGGAAATGGAACAAACTCAGTGGTTTAGACCACAGCGCCACCCATGTCCTACCCATGGTCTAAAGTACAGTCCCTTGTCCTGAAATGATGCTACTGCTCATATCCTATGAGAGAAGGAGGCAAAACCAGTGCTGCGTAGGGCTTTCCTGCACTGACAGATATACTATGGAATATGCATATAACTGGATGGTTTGGATTGTTCAAATAACCATTTTGCCTCTCATTCTGCACAGCTTTGTCCTAACACACGGTCCTATAATCAATTTTTTTTCTTTAAAAAAATCAGATTATGGAAGCATGTTACAAAAACCATTGCCATGGCGAAACAGGAGGACAAAAAGATTGGCATCAGTCACATCTATCTCATGTCTAGTACAAAGTTTTTCATCTTTATCACTGGATTATTTTGCTCCCATTTTTGTTACAATATGTGTACTGATAATTAATTTGACTATCCTTTCATTGTGTTTGCACCACATCCTCAGACATGTTCACAGGAAAGGTGTTCTGAGATTTATCAACTGTACAGGCATAATTTTATCAGTCTACCTAACTTAATACAAGTTTTTGGATAGTCTGGGACTTCCGGTCTGGTAGCCATTGGGATCGGCGGGGGATTCTCGATCTCCGAGATCCCCGGGCGCTGCAGGGGGGGGAGGTCATCTGAGCGAGGTGGCCCCCCCAGAGAACCCCTGGACTGGGCTGTCCAGGGACATGGCACCCGGCAGAGCTCCCTGAAGTCGCGGCCGCTGCGAGTAACCCCTCTTTTTTAGGGGGCGAAGTCAGCAGGCGGCGCGCGACGGAGCCTCGGGACAATACGCTCACTCTGCGGCGCAAAGCTCCGAGCCGACACCAACTGCGCACCAGATGCCTCCAGAATCAAAATTGGATTATCAAGTAAGATTTTGCATTCAAATTGAAAATAATTTGGACTTGGGGGAGGAATTTAAAGATGACGGAGGTCGTTCCCCCCCTTCACTGAGACTCTCTAGATGCAATTACCGAGCCTGCAGCTACTAAGCTGGAACGGGACTTGGAATCTCCCTAAAAATAGCAAGCAGGAGCTCTCCCCTGTGGTTAGCAGAGCCAAGGGGGGGACGATTGTATGTTATAAGACTGGATTTCTGCTAAATTGGATTTATTTTGCTACTTGACGACCCCTTTGGAAACCGGGGGCAGGAATCTGGAGCCCCGGCTGGCGAAGTTTAAGATACGTCTCCGACACTTCTGCCTGATCGCCATATTGAAATTGGAGAGGACAAAGGAAATCCCTAGACAAAACAACATCACAAGATGGGAGAGAATGGGATACAAAGAGTCTGGGAAAAAATCTACGAAATCTTTGAAGGAGTAAAAGAATATAAAAGGATTACAAAGTCATGCCTTGAGACACAGCAACGACTTCTCTCCATTGACAAGGAAGATGAACAAGAGGACAAATTAGAGGATGATAAGAATACTGATACAAAGTTGACAGAACAAGAAGAGGAAGAGTTTGAGATCGAAGTGCAAGCGGTGAGAGAGTTTGCACAGGACCTAGACTGTTACCAAGGAGCTCCAATGCCTAAAAAAATCCAGGAGCTGTCTCTCCTAGTGAGAGGAGGAGAGTTGGCTCCAGGAAAAAAGAAGCAAGCGATGGCCCGGATTCGAACCTCCTCAATGAGAGAGGGGAGGGTAGGTCCGGGAGAAGGACATGAACAATGGGGGCGACAGAAGGGTTGCTGGGAAGAAGAGAGGGGGTTGGAGTGGGTGAGAGACGGAATAGGTTGATTGCCAGAGGACATTATAAATAAGAGACGGATAATACGGTTGAAAATTGGACTGTTAAAAGATGCTGGTCGGGTCATCCAGAGAAGGGCACCCGGATGAAGAAGGGTGATCTTTTGTAAAATAATAAATGTTCTTTTTTGTTAGAAATTGTTAAAAATAGAGATTTGAGGAGATTTTTAGGGAAAGCATGAGGCTGAAGGGAATTATTATAGAATTAAAGTGTGGGGAATATAATTGAAGGGATTGTATGTAATTGGATATCATAAGGATTTAATTGAGATATGTGGATGAGTGTAAAGTATCAGGAAAATTGCCAAAATGGGATATTAACAAGACTCGGGAAGGACAGAATGGGGAAGTCTAAGTTTATTACAGTGGTTTACATATTAGATGTTTAACTGTTTTTTATTTTTTATCTTTTTTTCAGTGTGCTTTTTTTTCCTCTCTTTTTTGTATTTTTCTTTTTTTTCTTTTTTTCTTATTGTTGTGGTTTTTTTTTTCTTTTGCTTTTTCTTTGTTGAAGATATTGATTTGTATTGTTGGAAAACTCAATAAATATTATTATATAAAAAAAACAAGTTTTTGGATAGTCTGATTCACACACTATTATCCTGAATCAATTACAAAAAGAAAAAGTATTCTGTGCCATTAGAACCAAGCCTGAGCAATGGCTAGATAGCCATTTAGAAAGTGGTGATTCAGAAAGTGGTGATTCAGATATACTTCACTTACGGGACAATATGGAAGTCTACGGAACTCAGAACCGTTGTGTTAAATGGGTCTTCCTCTCACATTAAGTGTGTATCTGAACACAGCTTTAGTTGCAATCCTAAGCAGACTTAACAATGAATAAGTGGGACATATGTCTGAGAAAACATACAAAGGAGTGTCTTGTTAGGCATCATTCACATAACAGACGTTAGTTCTAACAGTAAAACCATTGGGAAAGAGAAAATATTAATTATTAAGGTATAAACACTTTCTCCCCCAACATGAATTGAATGAATATTAAGGCTGTTTAATACAACACTGCACTGCAGTAACTTCCATGTAGGAAAAAATGTATACAAGAAGATGTGTGAAAACGGCAGGCTGTTATATTTTGATGCATACAAACACCTAGAAGGAACTTCATGTACTGGTTTCTTAATCCCATGTAGACATAACAAAATAAACTATGGCATGATTTTCACACATGATAATGGGCTGTATAGTTTTTCCCCCTTGACAGTTCTCTATTTAGGAAAAATCTTATGCAAAGGATTTTAATTAAAACATATTTGGAGATAACATATTTTTTTGTGTTTTTCAGACTGAGTAATTCAAGTAACAGAAGTTGTCAAAAATAAATGACTTAACCTGGATAATTACCAGCCGTGAGAAACCCATTCCGTGTTGCAAATATGATTTTTGTGACAGCAGTAGCTTCCCTTAGACAAGTGATATGATTAGCAAGGAGAAGAGTAACTCCCAATTGTTATTTTCTCTCGGATGGGAGAGAAGGAGAACTGTACTTTCTGAAAAGAAACAAATTACTGTGAAGGAGTCAAGGTTGTGCCAAGAAAAAAGCTTTTGCAACCTGGACATATGGAGAAGGCCACATTTAGGGGGGGGGAGTGAAGTGAGCTTGCCATATGGAAACAGTCTCCATAGAGGAAAAAGTTGGAAGACGACATCCAAAAAGGTTACTTTGACACAGAACAGCGGCATGTCTCCATCTGATTTATCTGGGTCATAAAACAGCTGCTGGCTTGTATTGTTTGATTGCCCTCAGTGGGCAAGCAGGTGTGGATGGCCGATATGATGCATCTGCACATGGAAAGGAATAGCGCAAGAGAGGGAGGGGTGGTCAAAGTTAATAATTTTGCTTTGAATTGCCATAGAAATGTTAGAAAAGCTATTGTTGTATAGACTTTCAGTAACGGGGGAGATAAAACAAGAGATAATTAGCATGTTCTGCATATCTATATCTATAAAAATGTAAACTTGGTATGTTCCTTCGTCTCCAATGTTCAACAAAACTGCTTGACCGATTGCGTTCAAATTTTGACACAACGTCCCAAGCGAATGTCCGAAGGTTCTCATAAAGTTTGCTAAGACAGATGTCACACCTGTGGCAGGTAAAAACCCCCAAACCCTGTGTTTCAAAACACACCACTCAGACGAAAGTGCATGCTGGGAAAAGAACTAGGTTGCGAACCAGCGCTCTCTAGCGGTGGCTACACTGGTACTACACCTATAAAACCATCCGTCTCAACAGCATCTAGGCTCCTGTTTACATACTACGCCGAAGCCTTTACAGACTAGGCCAAATGGAGGTAATGATTCGCCTGGGTGGGGGTTTGGGGGAGGAGGGGACGGGATAGGTCGGGACACAGTGGGACCATTCACAGGGATGAACCGGGGTGGGGGGAGAAGGGGGGTGTGATACGTCATGGGTCAGGACAGGGAGAGGGAAATCACAGGGATAAGCCAGGGGTAGGAGGGGCCGGGTAGGGGCAATTACAGGGATACGCCTGTCTAAACAGAACACGCATAAAACAGGGGGACTCTGAACCTCCATTTAACAGACTGAGCCACAGCTCAGGGCCAGCGTGTGTGTGTGTGTGTGTGTGTGAACATAGCTGCTTTTTAGGTTTCAAACACTTGTCCCATAAATTATTTATTTATATTTTTTAAAAAATATTTAATTCTTAATAATAGTAATATTTACTGCTAATAATAATATTCAGTATACAGTGGTACTTCAGGTTACGAACTTAATTGGTTTCAGAGGTCCGAAACCTTTCTTAACCTGAGGCATGCTCTCGCTAATGGGGTCTCCTGCTGCCACCGCGCTGCTAGCACATGATTTCCGTTCTCATCCCGGGACAAAGTTCTCAACCTGAGGTACTACCTCTGGGTTAGCGGAGTTTGTAACCCAAAGTGTTTGTGACCTGAAGAACCACTGCACTCATAAGGCAATTTCTAGCTCACCTTTCATCACATGATTCCAGAGCAGGTTGCAATACCATAAAACCCTAGAACAGTACTGCAATAAAACTGAATTTAGTACCATTTATAAAATCAGATAAAATTTCACATGTTCTTAAAAGCACACAAGGAGCCACAAACCAAGCTCCTAGCTTGCGGCAGTGACAAAACTCCTAATTAGCTCTAAAAAGTCGAGGTGAACACAAGAGTTTTCGCACAGTGCCAAATGACAAAAGTGTCGTAGCCAGTTGTGCCTCTAGGGGGAGGACATTCCATGGGGGGGGTGCTTTTGGAGGGCACAATGGGCCTCATTGGGTCCTTCATGCCATGTAATGTCATGTGCTCGCTGTGTTGGGTATCACACACATGCGCGGGGCACCCCCAATGGGGGGCAGAACTCTGCATGCCTGCTGCTATTCTTTTTTATCAACACCCCCCCACACACACATATCAGCATGCAAGGGTAATCAGTAGCTTCTTCACAGATTCACATATCAAGATACTAATGCTCTCTTTCCTATATATTCCTTAGAAGCTTCAAATAAAGCCAGCAGCCAATAAATATGTCTTGTTTAACTGTCCGTCTTTATGCCAGAGCTACATTAGTGCAAAGTGCTGAAGCGGAGCAGTGCCCATTCTTATTTAACTCAATCAAATATTAAAGCACTCTAGTTAACCCCCCCACCCCCACCCGCCACAGACTTTTGACCCCAAGCATTTCAAAATATGCTAAAGTGAGGGCAGGGTACCATGACCTAGATTATAATTTTCAAGAACTCATGCATGCTTTATCTATTGATTCCAATGTGCAATTCATATATTACTTTGAAAAGTGAGATTATGAATCTTACTATGACTCAAAGAGCTGAGCTTTAAGGTAATTAGTGATATTATATGGGTCAGCTTTTGACAAATCAACTTGCAGCAAAATCCTATGCGTGTCTACGCAGAAGTCAGCTCCATTTAATTATGTGGAAAATCAATCTTGGGTAAGTTTGCATAGAACTATGCCTGTTAGTGACCAGAATTAGCCATTTGGTAAGGATTGTGCATATCTCATTGTGGAGCCACATCAATCATGTTTTGTAGGTTTTAGGGTTCATCACATTCTCCCTAATTTGTATGTTAGAATCTTAATAACTATACTGTAAGAAGCATAGAAAGGTTAGGTGAGTAAACTCACATAGCCTTCCAACAGTATACAGTACTGTAATCATATAAACTCACATAGCCTTCCAAAATTATTAGCATTATTTTTTAAGTAAATATCTTTATTTTGCTTTGTAACGTTTTAAAGATTCCACTAAAATCCACTTTAATACAAATAGTCTGGGATTACATCAGGTGGCTTTCTGTCAAGAAGTGTATCTTCTTCACAGCTTTTGTTCTTAGTCTTAAGCAAAATCTTTGAGGAAGAAAAATGATTTATACTCTTTACGTTGGCAGCATTAAGATAAATTCGGCAGTGTAAACAAGTTTTGATGGATGCAATAATGGATTACTGAATGGTTTAGTTTATGTAAAATATGCAGGTTTATGTAAATATATGCAAAATGAACCGTGGAAAGAGAAGAAGGAAAGTCATTGACGTTTTAAGGTTGTTTAAATGAATATTCTCAATTGTAAAACAGAAAATTTAATAAAATTATGCACAAAAATGATTTATACTCTTTAGACATAAAAGACAAAAGGATTAAATCTGGAGACGATTCCGTTTGTATTTCTGAAACAGGTATTTGTTTAACTGGAAATGTTGTCTATTATACTCAATTTCTTTCCTTCCTTTTTAGTTTATATTCAGTAGCAATTCAATTATTTTGAACAGATGGTTACCATGGCCTTTATTTAATGCATGTGATTTCCTGGTACCCCTTTCTGCTTGTGTTTCATGATCAAAATGGATTTCCTTGCATATTAAATTTTAGTCTCTGTGCCATGTGCATGTTCAATAAAATTCTCACCATGTCATGTTTACAGGCATAAATTCCCATTGCATCACTTTATTAATATTATATGACTTGTTTGGTCAGCTTTAATTGGCCCAGGCATTGTAATTGTGATTTATTTATCTATTTATTTTGTGCTGTAACAATGATGTTCCAGTATGTTTATTGCTGTTGCTTCTGATTGGATGTAAACCCTTTGAGGATTCACATGAATATGAAGTGGCATAGAGATAAAACAAACGAGTAAATAATTAATCAAACCAGAAACTAAAATGCTAAATGGCAGAACTGAGTGGCTACCTGCTACAAACCACTGTTCCTTCCACAATTCTGAATGTTCCCTAATGCTTATTATTCCTCCTGGAAAATCAAATATTTAAACAATATCCCTTTGCCAAGAATTATTGCCAGGTTTTACGCTTTGGGTTTCCCGATCCTGCCACCCTGTTGGAACTTCTACTCATGAAGCTGTCATCTGTGCATGGGTGCTCATGTGGACATGCACAGCGGCTTTTAAGATATGTTCACATTACCTCTAACTTCACATCCAGTTTTCTAGTTGGATTGAAGTTCATTGGAGGAAAAATATCACATCCAACAGCAGTGCTGGTCAAGAAATGGGAGGATCAATATGAATTGTGGCTATCGTCATATGCAAGTGCACTGAAAACATAGTGCGCGGTAATGTGAATATACTCCTAGACAGTTCATCTTCCTCAAATTAAATTGGCCAGTGACCTTGTGGAGACCTAGGTAGCTTAAACTTTCACATTTCATCACCTGTTGTTGTTTAGTCGTTTAGTTGTGTCCGACTCTTCGTGACCCCATGGACCATAGCACGCCAGGCACTCCTGTTTTCCACTGCCTCCCACAGTTTGGTCAAACTCATGTTCGTAGCTTCGAGAACACTGTCCAACCATCTCGTCCTCTGTCGTCCCCTTCTCCTAGTGCCCTCCATCTTTCCCAGCATCAAGGTCTTTTCCAAGGATTCTTCTCTTCTCATGAGGTGGCCAAAGTATTGGAGCCTCAGCTTCACGATCTGTCCTTCCAGTGAGCACTCAGGGCTGATTTCCTTCAGAATGAATAGGTTTGATCTTCTTGCAGTCCATGGGACTCTCAAGAGTCTCCTCCAGCACCATAATTCAAAAGCATCAATTCTTCGGCGATCAGCCTTCTTTATGGTCCAGCTCTCACTTCCATACATCACTACTGGGAAAACCATAGCTTTAACTATATGGACCTTTGTCGGCAAGGTGATGTCTCTGCTTTTTAAGATGCTGTCTAGGTTTGTCATTGCTTTTCTCCCAAGAAGCAGGCGTCTTTTAATTTCGTGACTGCTGTCACCATCTGCAGTGATCAAGGACCCCAAGAAGTTTTTACCTCCATTTCTTCCCCTGTTATTTGCCAGGAGGTGATGGGACCAGTGGCCATGATCTTGGTTTTTTTATGTTGAGCTTCAGACTATATTTTGTGCTCTTCTCTTTCACCCTCATTAAAAGGTTCTTTAATTCCTCCTCACTTTCTGCCATCAAGGTTGTGTCATCTGCATATCTGAGGTTGTTGATATTTCTTCCGGCAATTTTAATTCCGGCTTGGGATTCATCTAGTCCGGCCTTTCACATGATGAATTCTGCATATAAGTTAAATAAGCAGGGAGACAATATACAACCTTGCCGTACTCCTTTCCCAATTTTGAACCAATCAGTTGTTCCATATCCAGTTCTAACTGTAGCTTCTTGTCCCACACAGAGATTTCTCAGGAGACAGATGAGGTGATCAGGCACTCCCATTTCTTTAAGAACTTGCCATAGTTTGCTGTGGTCGACACAGTCAAAGGCTTTTGCATAGTCAATGAAGCAGAAGTAGAGAACCTAGCCTCTACTTTATCAAGAACTCTTGCCCTGGTGCTTATCTTGTCATTGAAATTCTACTCAATGTTAATCCAGAGCAGATTCCAACATATAGTTAGCAGAGTAACAAACAAAAAAATTGAACAGAGGCAATTATATTTCATCCAGCAGAGCTTTACTGCTACTGAAGGCAAATGGCCACAAATCCAATACATTCAGGATTGGCACAGTCCAAAAGAAATCCAGTTGCAGCAGACTTAACTTAAACTTACAATAACTTATAATAAGTCCAAACCTTAACACCAAGCATACTATGTACAGAACACCACACCAGAAGGAAAAGAGATAGAAAGAGAAACTGAAACACAGGCTCCTTCCGGCCCTACTTTTATAGACAGCATGACCTTGACAGAAAGAGATAAGAGAACCAGTTAAAGCCAGCTGTACTCAGCTTCTCAGAAGGAATAACCCAAACACCATTAACCTTCTGCTTGTTTCTTTCACAAAGAGAAGCTTCCATAACCCTCTTGAATTAATTAGAATAGGAAAGATCTCTACACATCAGATCAATGCTTTCTGTACTAAGAAATGCAAACCAACATATCTATCCCACCAGTTAGCATCACTTCATAAGCACCTGCTTGGTTGGCAAAGGTTTCAAGGCTAGTGGGAAAGAAGAAAAATATATATTCTCTTACCTACCCCATCCTAAAATCTCCCTGCTCCCACCATCTCATGAGCCCTAAACAGTACTGCAAGGCTCCTGTACCAGGCTTATATAATCTGCATTGGCAATTAGAGATGTGTCTTGAAGATTATCTCAGGAATGAGAAGATTTAAAAGTTCAAACACCTTATGTAGTCATCCTTTATTAAAAGAAAGATGTGGGCAGAACCACCAGTGGGCTACATGGGCATGTTTCTAAGTATAGAAGAAGGATGAGGGTTTTGAATGACAGGTAAATAAATACTGCTACACTTCACAGTATACAATTCCTAGACCTTTATTGCTACCCAGCCTCCTCAAAACCACCTCCATGAAACTATTTTTCTGCTTTCTGCACCACACACCTGCAGTTCCTCTGACTTCACTGCCTATTTAAAAATGCTTGTGTTTAAATAGTAATTCTTACCAATTTATCTTTCATCTTAGAAAAATAAAAGCAGAACTTTAAAATCAGGAACACTGATAAACACTACTGAAAATTTCAGTTGGCTCTCTTTTCACGTGTGGCTTGTGCGTATTCAGAAATCAAAACCATCCATTAGTATAATATAGTTTTCTTGATACAGATTACTTTCAAGGCTGAAACGGTGCTTCCACAATAGAAGCTTACTGAGAAATTGCTGTGGTTTGTTCACTCACTTTTTTTTGCAGGGCATCCATACAACACCATCATGCAATTACAGTCTTTCTGAATTTCCTGTGTGGTTCTTCTATCTTCTCTCAGACCACAGAAACTCTGACTTTTTTTTAGAAGGATGGAAGAGTTTTGCAGTCTCCATTGGTATAAATGCTGTTAGCACTACTATATTTTTAATGACGTGTGGTTTTGAGATGGGCAGTGATTAATTAAAAACAAAGTGCAATGGTTTGGGCATCACACTAAGTCAAGGCTCATGGTTTGCTGCTCCTTGCTAGACAAAAGAAAGAGCAAAATGAGAGCATTTGAGCTGTGTTATTGTGCACATTGTGGGTTAAGCAAACCACACAACTTGGCTTAGCTTTATGTGTGAATGTGCCCATTGTTTCAGTTATTTAAAAAAATACAATAAATAAATGTAATTGAGTGGTGATAATAATTTCTACACATCATACAAGCCTGTGCTGTTGGTGAAAGTCTTTTTGAGCCTGACTGGTTGTTTTCTTCAAATGCAATAAACTGTTTACTTACAACGAAATGTTCTTATTAACATATGGTCTACCTAACAGTTGCAATGCTGGGCAAAATGTTCTGATTTAAATATAGCATGTTATATATAAATAATAATAATACCAACAGTAGCAATTACAAGATACATCCGTTTAACTTACAAGCATAAAAGAGGATGCCAACAAAAGTGTATTTTCAGTTTTTTGGAAACACACATAGAAATAGAAGTTAAAACAAAAAGATACTAGAAGAAGTGGAATAGCCCAGTTGGTAGAGCATGAGATTCTTTCCTTTTTTCACAATAAATTTTTATTGTTTTCTTTTTTGTACTTTCCAACTTTATACAGAATATAATTAACATCTATACAACATATAGCTTTGCCAAGCTCTGACTTCCCTCCACCACCACCCCAAGCAGGTAAACTAATCTTCATCCACTCCCGTATTTTCTAAACTTCCCACAACATCAAAGATCTAGGATTTATCTCAACCCCGCTAATGTTTTCATACCTTTATAATTTTCTTTTACATATTCAACATATTTACTCCACTCTTTTTGAAACCTCACATCATCCTGATCACGTATTCTGCAGGTCAGTCTGGCCATTTCCATATATTCTAGTAATTTCGTTTGCCACTCCGATATGGAAGGTATTTCATGTGATTTCCACTTTTGGGCTATCAGGACTCTTGCCGCCACTGTGGCGTACATAAACAGTCTGTGATCTGATTTTAAAATCTCTTTACCCATCAGCCCCAATAGAAAGGCTTCTGGTTTTTTAGAGAAAGTATATCTAAATATTTTTTTTTAATTCATTATAGATTGATTCCCAAAATATTTTTATCTTATCACACGTCCACCACATGTGGTAGAATTCACCATCTGATGTTTTACATTTCCAGCATGCCTTATTTTTCATTCTATACATTTTTGCTAACCTTACGGGTGTCAAATACCAACGATATACCATCTTCATAACATTTTCTTTTAAAACTGTACATGCCGTAAATTTTAAATTATCATTCCATAATTTTGTCCAATCATCAAATTCAATATTGTGCCCAAAATCGATTGCCCATTTAATCATTGCTTCTTTCACCATCTCATCCATAGTAATCTCAGGGTCATGGGTTCGAGGGTTGCCCATGTTGGGCAAAAGATTCCTGCATTGCAGGGGGTTGGACTAGCTGACCCTTGTAGTCCCTTCCAACTCTATGATTCTATGATTCCAAGTATCATGCTGGACCACACAAAAAAAGGATAATGTGAGCCAGCACTAAATATCTCACATGGCCATTGAGATGCCCCAGGGAAGCTTACAAAGATTGCACAATAGAGAAAGTCTCACAGACCATAGTGTGCTACAAGGGTTATTGGAATGTGCCTTGAAAAAGTACACCATGTTAGACTCATCCACTATTCTCTCTCTCTTATTTTAGTTATAAGTTAAATATAAAAGATAGGGGGAAAGTAGAAACATTTTAAAATGAGTTTACAGAATATTAGGTATCAAAGACTACATACAAAATCCTAACAGGAAAAAATAGGCTGCATCTGTAATCTTATACAGACTTCTTAGGGATTGACTTCTTAGTAGATAGGTACTGACAGAGACTTACCATAGTGCATGTCATCGTCATAAATCAACTTCATACCATAGAATCAACCCATTTAACTGGGTTCTTGAATTGTACCATATTTTGGATGTGGTTGGGTGGTGTCTTGAACCTTCTGATTTTAGTACATGCAATGTCATTCAAGTATACTTAAGGTACACCAGTAATGACTTACAAAGCCCTAAACAACTGGACACCTATATTGTTGAAGGAGCATTCCTCCAGCATGAATCTGTCCATGTGCTAAGCTCAGCGGCTGATACACTGAATTCTGGTTGTCCCACAGTATAAGGAAATCTGAAATTCAGCAACCAAATGGCCTATTCTGCAGGGGTATGTGGAATGTCCTCTCCCACAATTTACCACTGGCATGGTGATAAGATTTCAGCATCTCTTGAAGACTCATTTGGTTCAGTAGAACCTTATAGTGCATAAATGCCTGCCTATGTTTTGGTACTATCACGTCTGACCAATATATTTTGCTGACTGAGGCAGAGCAACAGATGACGACTCCCTTTGCAAGTCAAGGTGCATGGTAGGAAGAAGAAGAAGAAGAAGAAGAAGAAGAAGAAGAAGAAGAAGAAGAAGAAGAAGAAGAAGAAGAAGAAGAAGAAGAAGAGTTTGGATTTGATATCCCGCTTTATCACTACCCGAAGGAGTCTCAAAGCGGCTAACAATCTCCTTTCCCTTCCTCCCCCACAACAAACACTCTGTGAGGTGAGTGGGGCTGAGAGACTTCAGAGAAGTGTGACTAGCCCAAGGTCACCCAGCAGCTGCATGTGGAGGAGCGGAGACGCGAACCCGGTTCCCCAGATTACGAGTCTACCACTCTTAACCACTACACCACACTGGCCCATAGCTCAAAGACAGGGCATCTGCCTTGCATGCTGAAGGTCCCCAGTTCAATCCCCAGCATCTTCAGGTAGGACTCGTAAAAGACTCCTTCATGAAACCCTGGGCAATTGCTGCCAGTCAGTGTACGCAATAATGAGCTAGAATAGACGAATACTCCTCCTCAGCATAAGGCATTTTCCTATATTTTCTACTGTTTATTGCGATAATTTTTAGGTCACATAGTGCAATGGTTTACAGCATTTTTATTTTATTTATTCATTTAATAAGAATGCTTTTAGGCTGCCCTTCATCCTCACAGATACAAGAAGTGTATATGTTTTTTAATCACACCAAACCATGAGTGCAATAAAACAGTAAGACGAAGCTGTCATTAAACCTTATGAAAGACTTTGGAGACCTAACTTATTTTCCTAGTTGCATATTATATGGAAAAAGGAAGAATCCATTCTTGAAAAACAAAAACATCCACGTCAACAAGATTCACGTTTGTCCCTTCAATATTTTCTTGCTCTTCTTGATTCTTTTAAACTTTCCTGTCTTTTATTCACGTTTGCACGGCATGCTTTGAATCTAGCTGTATCCCCCACTCACCCCTGCTCACACTTGCTCCTTGTTTGCATTTCCCCCCATTGTCTGTTCATTTCTAGTTTTGGCTGTATTTCTAATGTCTACCTCCTTTCTTTCTTTCTTTCTTTCTTTCTTTCTTTCTTTCTTTCTTTCACCAAGAGAACATGGTCTATTTTATTATATTTTCTTCTTCTCAGATTTCATCATTTCCTAAGTTTCACTGAGTTCACTTGTCAAATATTGCTAACATTTGCTCTTTTCTTTCTGTTTATTCTGCCCACAATTTGGCTCATTCTCTTATTTTATCCTGATTGGATAATGGTTATGCTCTTTTAGTTGCTTTTTCCTTATGCTCACCTTAAGCTTTTTGTTTGTGTTTTGCATTCCATTACCTACCTTTTTTAAAAAAAAAATCATGTATTCATTCTCGTTCTCTAGTTCGGACTTTTTTTTTTTTTTACTTTGTAAATGCTGTATCCTTCCCACCACTTCATGCTTCTTCCTTCCTTCCTCTCATCTATGGAATGCTTTTACCAGCTAATTTTCTCACTTAATTAGTCTTTTAACATTTCTTTAAATGTTCCTTATCATTCCTTAATAAATAAATAAAATCTTTATGTCAGTTAGCTTATGCCTAATTATTTCTGTTCATCTGTTCCTCCTCCAGTTTTCAGTCTCTTAGTTATACTTATAGTTTTAGTTTTGCCTAATTAGAATGCAAGCCCAATGGACAAGGTCTGTCTATTTATATGCACTGCATCCGCCCTAGATTCTTTAGACACTTCACAATTATATTGTTACAATATCACCTGCAACAAAATATTGCTGTGTATCATAAGGTGGCTACGTGTGTATCACAAAAAAAGTATTTTGGGGGGCAAGTGTGCTGAGTTCAAAAGTTGGGTAAGAGTGTTGAGTTAGAGCTCAACCCACTGGGGCAGCAGAAAGCAAATGTGTTCCAACGTCTATGTGACAGTTCTTCAATACAGTTGTACCTTGGATCCTGAACGCCTTGGTACTCGGACATTTTGGCCCCCGAATGCTGCAAACCCAGACGTGAGTGTTCCGGTTTGCGAACGTTCTTTGGAACCCAAACATCGGACTGGACTTCCGCGGCTTACTGTAGCCAATCAGAAGCCGCGCTTTGGTTTCCGAACATTTTGGAAGTCGAACGGGCTTCCGGAACAGATTCCGTTCAACTTCCAAGGTATGACTGTATTTGAAAATGGCCATCATATCACCTCTTAATCATCTCCTCTCCAGATTGCACATAACCAACTTCTTCAATATTTACACATTCAAACATACAGTATAATATTCCAATATTTTATTCCCAACTGGGACAAATCATGCTACATTTACCTTTTGCTTATGTAGCTTTCTTTCACGATGCTAATAGCTATGCACACTTGCCTTCACAGCCCCCACCCCACCCCCAATTCGGGAATGAAGACTGCCATTCCATGGGGAAGGGGGTGTTAGGGGGAAAAACTCTCAGAGATTTCACTGCACTTGAACTAAAATCTGTCCGACAAAACACCTGCGTTTTCAGGTTGCCATCCCGTTTGAAAGGGCTTTCTTCCACATGAGCAATTCCTTAACATTGCTCACATAGGAGTTTCCCTTTCAGAGAGTCTGGACATTTAACAAGTGGGCACAGTCAGAAGCCACTGCACAGGATCACTTGGTGTCTGCCTTTGATAGCATGTGACTTTCTCTTTGATCAATAGAGCAGAAGAAGATTTGGTAGCATCTTTTCTATCCACAGCTGCTGTTAAAAAAGACCTCTTTCCTACAGAAAGCTGGGCTGCAGGTTCATGCTTTATAAATGAGCATGTGTGTAAGAAAAACAGGGTGCATTAATTCTAGAGCTGGACATCTGGTGGAGAGCATTTTGCTAGAATGTGGGTTTCCTTGGGTAATTGTTTAGAACCTCAGAACTTCAGCGGGACTCTTCAATAACATATGTGCTTTGAGTCAGTGATGTTTTATCATGCACTGCAAGGCTTCAGAGGGGAAGTCAGTTCAGAAGAAGTTGCCTTATGCTACATGTTCATCTAGCTCAGCCTAGTATTGTCTAAGGACCACCTGACTTCTTATGCTTCACCTGTATTGCTGAGGTCTTCCAATGGGGCATTCTCAGCAGTCCCACATGCTCCTGAAGTTTGGCTGGCCTTTCCCAGGGACTCACAAACCTTGCTCTGTGGAGCTCCTTGCCAACAGAGGTTTGGCAAGAGTCATCCGATTCCCCGCTCTCTTTCATACGTCTTTTAAAAACTGCATTATTCAGACTGGCCTTTCAAACCTGAGGGTTTTGCTTTGTTTTGTTTTGATCCAGCTTTTACTGGTGTGTTTGACATTTTTATTATATTTACTGCCATATTGCATTTTTAGGTTGTCCACTACCTTGCGATGTTTCAGATGAATGTGTGGTCTATGAATATTTAAACAAATAACATAATGACTGTAAGTTCATTTGAGTCTCTCCTGTCTTTTTGTTACCTAATCCTTTTAATTGGAGAGGAGAGGGACTGAACTTGGGACTGAGTTTGTGAGTGCCACTCTCCCTCATGCCATGAGTTTCTGGGTGCCACACACTGAACCCCTGGATTCAGCTAATGTTAAAACATAAGCCAGGCCAGTTTCCTGATGAGGAAATCACCTGGGGTGAAGGTGAGGAGGGGCTCTGTGCCAGACAGCACTCCCCCCCCCCTCAACTCATGGTTAGTTTTTGAAGACAAAGGCAGAGTTGGAAGAAAGGTTTTAGAGTTGGGAGATATGTGACTGGGAGAAGCAAAGCAACAAGCAGGAGAGTCAGAGAGACGTTTGAGAGCAATGGTTGAGGTCTGTTTGAATCCAAGGCTGTGGCTATGGGAGAAACAAGTCCCTCTTGGGGTGCCAGTGCTGTGAACTACACTATAGACTCAGGTTATATATGTGTGTTGTTGCTGTCATTGGCATCCATCTGCCTCGAGAGACAATGGAGGGCACCTCTCCAGTGGTAAAGTCAAAACACTGTGTTAGCAGCACCAAAGTGACCTCCTTGGGGCACAACCTGAGCTTGGAGATCCTGTGCTGCCCAGGTGACAAGACATCCCCCCCCCTTCTTGGCCTCGCTGACGTGGTCCAAAGGAGAGCAGAACAATACGTTTAGCACCAGCTTGTTGGCAGGAGTTGCCAAAAAGAAGCACACAAGGCATAAACCAGAAGTCATAAATACACCACAGTCCCCACAGTGCCTCATTTCCAAAAGGAAGCATGAACCCTGCGTAAAGCACCTGGAACCCCCTGGAATCTTGCACTGCTCAGAAATGGGGGGGGTGATGTGCAAACAGGACCCTACTGCATGTACAGCATATGCTCAACTTCTATGGTTCCTCTCCACTGCAAAAGAAAGGTTTTCTCAGCAGGTAGAGCCATATGCACAAAGGTACACAATGCACATTTAGGCTGAGCAAATAAGAGTCTTGTGGCACCATAAAGACTAAATTGTTGCACTGCAGATTGTTGCTCAATATAATAAGAGTTAAGGATAGCCCATTAACATCCATTTAGCATTGCATTTCATGCTGATCAATCTCTAAGGGCTTGTTCATTCACTTTTTAATATATTGCAAGATTTATGGTTCCCCAGATAGCACTGGCCCAGTTTCACAGTCTCCTTCAAGAGGTACTGGAGATCTTGTACAAGCTGGAAGCACAGTATGATAAAACAGAGGCAATGACTACAGCTATTCTTATCTTATAGCCATTCAAATTCTTTCTTTTATAGCTGTACTGTGCACCATGGGTAGGAAAAATCAAGAAATTTTCAACTATGACGCCCACCAAGGTATTGAAAGATATATAACTTGAACTCAGCAGAAAAAACAGGAAGTAACTCACATGGAAGTGAGAGAACCGCCTCTGATATACTAATGGTGTCTTGGAACAATTGTACTTCGCCTTCCATTTTCCTTCTAATACTTTTTACAAACTGTTCAGTGCTGCTTCATTTTTAGAAACCCAGATTAGAGACCCAGATACTCAGAGGTAACACACGAAAGGGAATGAATACCTGAAAACTAAAAGGAACTAACCTATTTTTTGTTCCATAAGACACACTTTTTTCCTCCTAAAAAGTAAGAGGGAATGTCTGTGTGTCTTATGGAGTGAATGTGTGGTCCCTGGAGCCGAATTGCCCAGGGGCTAAAGGCAGAGCATGCTTCTTCTTTTTTTTAAGAAAGAGCTAAAGGCTAACAAGAGGGAAAGAGAAAGGAACCCGCTCAGCAGCTGATTGCAAGAGATCGGAGAGGGAGATAAGGGAGCTACGGTAGCTCTCTTCCTGGCCCCTCCAGGCCCCTTGCCTAGGCCTCAATTGTTGTCTGCAGAGGGAGACATGTGACTGGCTGATTAGATTATCTGTCTGGAAACTGTAGAAATGCAGAGAAGCTAGAGAAGCTGCAGAACTGTGAGTTGAACCCCATAAAAACAGGATTTTCCCCCTTTGCAAGGAAACTCAGCAACTTTGAGCTGATCCTTAAAAATGGAGCACAACACTGAGCTGACCCCCCCCTCCAAATGGGGCTTTTCCCATTTGCAAAAAAAAGCTGCACAACTTTGAGCTGATCCTAAAAATTGAGCTTTCCCCCTTTGCAAAATAAGCTTCCTCGAATATTTAATTGGGGGGGGGGCAAAGGCACCTAGGCCTCTAGGAGTTGGCTGCTGTGCTTAGGACAATTCAAGAAAGCAAAATATTTTTTCTTGTTTTCTTCCTCTAAAAACTCTGTGCGTCCTATGGTGCGAAAAATACGGTAATTAGTTGTTTAATTGCTGCAGTGATGGCACCAGAGGTATCCTAGTTTACAGGAAAAACTTCTAATCTTGAGAATTTGCATTAAGTCTACTGTAGAAAAGGTAGAGACCTTCTTTGAAGTGGATGGTGTTAGCTTTGGCCATGATCCAAAAGACTGGGTGTTTGAAAGATGATTTACATGTGTCCTTTGAAAGCAGCTCTTTACCTTTTCATAACCAACTGCAGAAGCACCGTGGATTTCCTGTAGACTACTGTCCATTGCTATTGCTTATATTAAGACAAAACTGAAGCTGGATCTACACAAGTTAGCAGAATGAAATGATGGATTCCTAACATAGCTGCCAAGTTATCCCTTTTTTAAAGGGATTTTCCCTTATGCTGAATAGGCTTCCTCGTGAGAAAAGGGAAAACTTGGCAGCTATGATTCCTAAAGTGGTAAGCTATACATTAGATATTGTAACCCAGCCTTCTCATGTGGTTCTTTTTTAACATTTGAGATAATTAAAAAATTGTATTTGGCACCCGCTACCTCCAGACTTGATACAATTCTCTCCCCCACCTCATTCTGCTGCACTTGAGGCTAATTCACACAATATTTGCTACATGTATACTAAGCATTATGACAAGACTTCCAAGCATACAAGCTTCACTTAACTTGTATGAGCTCATTCAAACCAAATAACCACGCACAAGCTGACGCCAATTTGCCTTTGTTTTTAGCGCATGTGTAATGAATCGGGTCAAGTGCATGCATCTGTGTGGGTATGAGGTGAATGAATGAAATGAGACACTACAATACAGGGAGCTGCTTAGCACAGGAATTGTGTAGAAAAAGATTATTGCTCCTGAAGAAAACACTATATTGCATTGTGTTGCTGCTCTCAAATTATGAATTATATGAGCTTTGTGTTTACAGGGTGCTGTAATATAGGGTCATGGATAAATGTTTGCAAAAAGAGAGAAGAAAAAGGTCTCAATTTGTCAGAAGACTAGTCCTGAAAAATGAACAATAATTACCTATCCAGCCATGTTGTGTATATCTATCTATATATAAATGTAAACTGGCCATGTCCGTTAGTATCCACGTTTTACCAAAACCGCTTGACCAATTGCGTTCAAATTTTGACACAGTGCCGCATGCGAATACGAGAGTAACCGTTTTCAAAGACAGATGTCACACCTGTGCCTGGTAAAACCATTAGGGTTGCCAGACTCAATAGAGGACAGGACTTCTGTGACTTTGATTGCCCTGCTCTCTTTTGAGTCTGGAAACCTTAAAGAGAAATCAGCAGACCCTTTGCTTGGAAATTTAAAAACCCCGTGTTTCAAAACACACCACTCAGACGAAAATGCATTCTGGGAAAAGAACCAGGTTGCAAACCAGCACCCTCTAGCGGTGGCTACACTGGTACTGCACCTATAAAACCTTCCCTCTCAACAGCACCTCAGCTGCTGTTTACATACTAGGCTGAAGCCTTTACAGACTAGGCTGAATGAAGGTACTGACTCGCCTGGGTGGGGGTTGGGAGGAGGAGGGGACGGGATAGGTCAGGACATGGTGGGGCCAGTCACAGGGATGACCAGGGGGTGGGGGGAGAGGGGGCATGATACATCATGGGACGGGACAGGTTGGGGGGAATCACAGGGAAAACCCGTGGTGGGGGGAGGAGGGGGCGGGATACGTCATGGATCAGCACAGGGTGGGGGGAGTCACAGGGATGCACCTGCGTAAACAGAACACACGCATAGCTGTCAGGTTTTCCCTTTTCTTGCTAGGAAGCCTATTCAGCATAAGGGAATTTCCCTTTTAAAGGGAGAACTTGACAGCTATGAACACGCGTAAAACAGGGGGACTCTGAAGGTGAGGGGAGTCTGAAGAGGGACTCTGGGTCTCCATTTAACAGACTGAGCCACAGCAATGCGTGGCAGGGCCAGCTAGTATCTTTTATATTCTAGTTACTGGCTATTGTCAAGCAAAAGAGTTTAAATTCCAAATTAAGCTATAAGAGGGTGAGGAGGCATAGTTGAGACACTTCCATTGCCATGAAAAAGAACAAACCAGACTTGTCCTATAATTATACTTACTTACTTACTTACTTACTTACTTACTTACTTCACCAAACCTTTATTAGGCATTACAAATATAGGTCATCATATAATCCATGTATAAAACATCCATGTATAAAATTTTAAAATATATACAAATAAACAGCCATGTAAAAATATGGCTGGATAGGTAATTATTGTAATAACAAGGGTTTTCATACAAGTTTCTTCCCCCTAAATAGTGCCATTCACCACTCTTAGAGATACTATTGATAAAAACTCAGCCACCTTTGCAGTTACTTCTGGGTTAATGTCAGATAGATAGAATCTGATATTTTCATTATGCTGTGATGTTAGACTATCCCCCCAAAAAGGGATAGCATCCATGGGCATAGCTAGTTGAGGCGGATACGAGAGAAACAATTCACTTGTGTTTGGCCATTATTATTAGTTCAGCAGAACATTAAAAATATGCATAAATAACATATACAATGAAACAAGCCTCTTAAAATGCAAAACAGTTCAAAAATCAATTAAAGCAATTAGATCGGGAAGTTCTAAGGGTGTCTTAGAGAGCTGGCAGAATTTCCGTACTGAAGGGAGCCTCTCATAATTCAGCAGGGAAGGGATTCCACAACGCAGCACCCGTTGTTGTGGGGCTACAACTCCCATCGTCCCTGGCCATAGTCCATACTGGCTTAGGTTGATGGGAGTTGGACTGCAACAACATGTGGTAGGCACATTTGCTATCCCTACTCTAGAAGATCTATTATATCTTGCCTTTATCCATGAAAGAGAACAAAAGTTACCCAGATAACTCACATACCTTCTAGCATCTAGCTTAACTTCAGCTGAATATCTAGTAAAGGAAAGTTTTTGCCTGGCTGAGATCCTGGGAAAGTTCTCATTATCTCTTTCACTCTCTCATGTACGCTCTTATCTTTCTGGGGCATCAGAGGCCACAATGGTAGGATGAAAGTGAATTATAGTGCAATCTTGTACATGTTGTAGGTAATCATCACTTCATCCCAGGTAAACGTTATGCATCCTTAAATGTGAAGACAGCATCCTTACATGTGAATAAGATTTCTAAATTACTTCCTGAGTCAATTGCAGCTTTTTTGTTTTTCAGGCAAATTTTCTTACTGGAGAACACAATGTTGTTGTTATTGCCTACTTTTGCTACTCTGTGATCTGATGTGTGCAGCATTGATGTGTTGATTGTCATGTTTTGTGACCAGGGTTTATTTTTTTAAAAAAGCATTCTGGTCCTTCAAACACAACTGGTGACACCAATAATAAACCATACTTTGAGCTTCTACTAAGATCATAAGAATAGCTGCATCAGGCCACCACCACAGGAAGCTGGACTCAAATACAACAACACTCACTCTCGGTCAGTAGTGTTAAAATGGGAGGGGGGGAAACAGAAGGAAAAACGAATGGGCATTCCAGAAATGTAGCTTTCCTTAGAAGCAAATTGCATTCTCATGTATAAAACAACTTACATTTCAACAAAACCTTGCCTGGGATTGTTCAACTCCACTCTGATATGACTGGCTTAACAATAAGCTCCAAAGCAAAATAAATCAGAACTTTTTATGTATCTGGCATTTCTGGAATATATTGCTAAAGTGTTTCGCAAAAGGCGATTTTGCTAGCAAGAAATAACTTCATCATAACTGTGTAAGATAGATGTACACTCTAATGTCTTCACCACTATTCCCAGAACTCTGTGTGCTTTAAATATTAACACCATATTACAGATATATACGACTAAATTATGAATCCATGTAAAACATTAAAATATGAGCTATAGAGCTTTGAAACTTCACCCATGAAAGTTTAATACCTTCTGGAATGAATAAGTCAAGTAACTGTGCCAGTTCAGATTTAGTATGGCACAAAAATTTTACTGTCAGATTGTTTATAGGGAGAAAGAATGGACCTTTTTAAAAGCACTCTCCTTGATATAAAACACTTTTATATTTTCATACATAGGTATTTTTTTCGTTTTTATTATTCTTTTAAGAGAATGATTAATATAATTACAAAACAAGAAGGGGGAGGGGAAATAATTCATTATTTACAAAAACAAATTCCCTTTGGGGAAGAGTGAATGCTCTCGAAATGTATATTATTCCCAGATTCATTTATATCCTGAGAGGACTTTCAGTTTTTATATCGGAATCATATTTTCAAAAGATAAACTCATTGTTTAGGAAATGCCTTTGGGGCTCAGCAACACCAAGAATATCCTTGCAGAGAATGCAGCTACAAATTAAAGAAGGTGGTTTTGGAATCCCAAATTTGGAATTATATCACTTAGCTTGCATGCAGTCAAGTACTAAATATTGGAATCCCACTGTTGGCCCTAATTTTCTGATGTGGGCAACCCTACAATATATGTACATAGCACCTTTGGTTCGTTGGACAATACAGTACTGTACCAGGATCGAAAATTTTGAAATCTCAGGTGACTCTGGAAAAAATTAATCACTTAGAATTATATGGAATATATTGGCTAATAAAAACAAATTTGATTCATTTTTACATGCTAAACTTACTCTGTGAGGAAACCCCACACTTAAAATTGCAAAAAAGAAATGGTGATATGGAAAAATTGGATGAAAGCAGGTATTTTGACATTGGACGAACTGATAGATGAGGAAGATGAATTTTATACTTTTGCTATTTTAAGACAAAAATATCATCTATCAGATGCAGCCCAATGGCAATATCTTCAATTACAACATCTCCTAACCAAGTGTGTTTGCTCCATCAGCCCTTTCAGCTTCCGAGATACCTGAGATATTGGAGCAATTGGACAACTCATTCAAAAATAAAAAGCCAGCAATTACTTTTTATAGATATAAATTAACAATACAAAAGTTCAATACACAGACAGTAAGAGATGATTGGAATAATGAATTAGAACTTTCATTATCACCCAGACTGTGGGAAAATGTATTTAAACAAAAGCAACATTGGACTAAGTCGCAGTGCAATCCACATCATTTATTTCACGGAACATATTATTTGCCTCGAAAAATCATATACCTTCTTAAACTTCTGTCACATATGAGGTTAGTGTGCTCTGGTGCCAGAAAACTTTCAATGTTCAAACTGTATGTTGGAATAGATTTTATTAAGTCTATCTAGATACTACCATAGCAACAATTTATAATGAGTTTCCCATATTACAATACTTTAATACAGATGCTACCAAATATCTGGTCTTAAATTTTATTTTATTCCATGTTTTAACAGTTTATATGGAATCAAATTGTGTTTCTGCTCTTGTTCTCCATCTTGGCTGTGAGTCCTGGCATGGGAAGGTGGGACTATGACTGACTCCAGCTACAAATGCTGAGGCTGCTGAACAGATTCAGGTTGGGGGTACTGTTTAGAGGATTTTATTGCTGCTATTGATATTAAATTTATGTGTTTATTTTGTATCTTTATTATGATTTATGTGGAAAGCTTCAGTTTGGCTGTGTGCTTTTTTGATGTTTTATTTATTGTTACGACTACTTTTGTTGTGTTTGAAAATTGTTTTGTTTTTATCTTGTAAGCCCCCTTGAGCATGGTTTTAAATAAAATGATGTATGTTTGCAGGTATGTTCTCTCTCCCACATAAGAAGGGATGCTAGAAGTATATTTTAACCTACACATACACTTTATAATACACTAGTCCCATAGCTGCCAAGTTATCCCTTATTTTAAGGGATTTTCCCTTATGCTGAATAGGCTTCCTCGCGAGAAAAGGGAAAACTTGGCAGCTATGCTAGTCCCAATATCATAATGTAACTATTGCATGCACTTCTAAAATAGGTTATAAAAAGGCACCAGTCAATATAAGCCACTGAGAATTGGAATTGCCCCATGATGCGGTTTTGTATTTAGATACGATTTTGTATTTAGATATGATTGATTTTATGCTTTAACAAAGTCTAGCTTTTATATGTTTGTGTGTGTGTGTGTGTGTGTGTGTGTGTGTGTGTGTGTGTGTGTGTGCTTACCTACCCCCTCCACTCTGCTCATTCAGGCTTTTTCTACCTTGTTCAACTCCATTGGCTCCTACCCAGTGACTTCTGTTCTGCTTCTGCCATTGCTCCTCCTTCCCTGTGTCTGCAGATGCCAGGCAGCCTTCACAGTGCTACTTTCATTAGAATCTAATTCTGCAGCAAAAAGAGGAAGGCAGTGCTTCATAGCACTGAGATGCCAGGAGACACATTTCAGGAGTACGGATGGGATGGGATATAGGTGCAGTTTGTCAAATGGCAACTCACTGGAGGGTCTTTGCTCTTCATCCCATATTGAATAAGAGAGTTAGAAAATGCATGGATGACTTAGGCTGCAATCCTATACTGTATAAACCTATCAGGAAGTAACCGCACACAGTGGAACTTATTTCTGAGTAAGCATACACAGTGTCGCGCTGTTAATGGAGTTTTGGGTACTTGATGGTTGTGAAGTGTCAGGTAACAATGCCTATTGGATACCACCCAGGGTCTGAAAAGATAGCGGGCAGTTTTAAAATATTTTAATAGTAAAATACATAAATGTTTTCAGCTGAGATTTCCAGTTGCATATTACTAAATCTACCCCTGGATTATTCAGCACTGGAACAGGTTATTAATTGATATTTTTCTTTTTCCCTTCATTGACTTCCCTGATGTTCTTGCCCCACCTTATTTGGCCTTTACAGGCAAAAGGCGCTGAAAACTCCTCTTACACTTGTATCAATGTGTGTGGAAAGGGATGTCACACCACAGCACCGTCCTCCTCATATCTGAGTGGGAAGCTACTGCACTCACATCGCCCCACCATTAGCCAACTAAAATACTGGCCCACCAGCTAAACCAAAGGTTGGTGTTTTCACAAACTCTCCACCATTAAATAAAATATTGCTTCAGGAGGAAGCTACTTTCAGATGAGATGGAGAAGGTTATATAAATGTCCTAAACATTTTTCGCCTGTAAAAAAATTCAACTTGAATCTTTCGACTTAAAATGAATCCTGTTTTCCAAAAGAAAACCGTGTGGCTTTCTACCTTTCTACCACCCCCTGTTTAGATTGCAGGTTGACACACACACACCCTCAATTCACGAGGAACACAGAATTTTTGGAAATGCTTTATCCATGCAAACACAAATGTTCTGTCAAGTCATAAGTATGCAACAGCTGTTACCATTAAATAATTATCCAGAATAATAATAATAATAATAATAATAATAATAATAATAATAATAATAATTTATTATTTATACCCCGCCCATCTGGCCGGGTTCCCCCAGCCACTCTGGGCGGCTTCCAAAAAAACAGAAATTCTAAAATACAGAAATCCATCAAACATTAAAAGCTTCCCTAAACAGGGCTGCCTTGAGATGCCTTCTAAAGGTCTGGTAATTGTTCTCTTTGACCTCTAGTGGGAGGGCATTCCACAGGGTGGGTGCCACTACCGAGAAGGCCCTCTGCCAGGTTCCCTGTAACTTGGCTTCTCGTAGCGAGGGAACCGCCAGAAGGCCCTCGGAGCTGGACCTCAGTGTCCGGGCAGAACGATGGGGGTGGAGACGCTCCTTCAGGTATACCGGACCGAGGCCATTTAGGGCTTTAAAGGTCAGCACCAACACTTTGAATTGTGCTCGGAAACGTACTGGGAGCCAATAATGCTCTTGAGATGGTATTTGCAAAACATTTCTTCATGTTTCAGAAGACGACGCTGCAAGCTTAGCCTCTTCCCAGATAATTAGTGCTAGGCTGTTCATTTCTTTGAACTAGGGCATCACTTTATTATTCTTCCTTTCAACTGCTTTAAATGATTCATTCCCACTCTCTAGCACCTACTGACAGAACCACAAATCCAAACTAGTATTTAAATTCCATTTTCAGTATCACTTGCCTCCATACCATAACAATAAGTTTAACATGGATAAAATAACGGTGCTGATTACCCAAAATCTGTATGTGGTTTTGTTTTTGTTTTTTTTTAAAAAAAAGATTTTCCATCTCCTATTAGAGCACTACAGATGGCGCATCTTTCAATACCGCCTCCTACACATGTGAAACAAGGGGCAAACAGCTCGATCCGTTTACAGCTTTCTTCCCTCGATATAAGAGGGTTGGTGGGCGGGAGGGAAGGAGGGGAGACTTGTGGGGAAGAGGAAGAAATCTTTGGCAGTGCGTGGATGCTGCTGAGCAGAAGTGCTGAGGCACCAACTCAGCACACTCGCCCCAGTCTGACCCCTGCTCCCCAACACCAGCAAGAGAAAGATGCCAAGCACTTGTCCCTCTCCCATAAGTGGCCATTCTCTCCTCCCCAACGTGCCACCTCTCCCGCAGAGGAACGGAATATCCCTCTGTCTTCCGGGATCAAGTCCTGAAACTGCCACACCGCGTCCTCCTTCCTAGCCAGGGGTGTCCTAACCAGGGGTGTGCCAACTTGAATGAAAGCGTTGGGGGGGGGGGGCAGATAAGCCCCACCCTGAATAGCTGATCCAAACACACATACTACAGTATTTGAATATCAATGCTCATCAACTTGGGGAGGGGGGCGCGCGCGCGGACCCCTCATTTATTGGGAGGACCGAAGGGATCCTCGGCAGCTAGGAGTTGGCTCCTCTGGTCCTAACTCTCTAGTCCCCAGCGCCACCTGGCCGCCTTTCCCCTCCGCATCCCTGCTCTAAAGCGAGACTGGCGGCCGCCCACACGGCTGTCTAGGAATGTCTCCTCTCTGCGGAACCACGATCTCTCTCTCTCTCTCTCTCTCTCTCTGCCTGGACCGCTCCGCGCACCCCCACAATCCCTTGCACCGCGCAGGACTTCGCTGGCCCTGCTGTGCCCCCTGCATTGCCTCACCTGGCGACAAGCGCCCCTGCTGCCGCACCACCGGCTCCTCTTCCCCTCACTTGGCCGGCGCTGGAAGCTGCCCCCCGCCCCCGCTTTGTTCAGAAACGCCTCCCTCAGCCCGGGCACCCCAGCGCCACCCTGCCTAGTGATAAGGGGGCCGCCGCCGCCGCCACCCTGACGTGCCAGCAGCAGCACCCAGGATGTTGCCCTCCCTGAAACGCCCGAGAGCCCTGCATAGCTCCCCCCCCCCCACGCCTCGCCACCTCCTCTTCCCCGGCGGCGCCCGCGCAAATCTCCCGCCTCCTCACCGTCCCAGCTCCGACTCCAGGTCGTAATAGTCGGCCAAGGTGTCTCTGTTGGAGCCGTCGATCCAGTAGTCCGGGACGACGGTGGCGGTGGCTCCGGAGGCAGGGACGCCCCCAGCCCGGCCCGAGGTCGGGGCAGAGGCGACGGCGGTGGACGTGGTGGGGGCGGAGGAGGGCGACGACGAAGACGACGACGACGAGGGCATGGTGACTTTCAGCATGCAACGGCGCGGGCGTCCGGCTCTTCAGGGGCTGAGGGGGAGCGAGAGGAACAAAGCGGCTAAGCAGAGAGGCGGGCTCGGCGGCGGCGGCGGCTCCGAGAGAGCGGCGTTGCTTGCTGGCGCGGCCGGCGGCGGCGGCGGCTGCCTAGGGAGCCAGAGCTGCCGGCCAAACTTCGAGGCGGGCGCAGCAGCAACAGAGGCGCTCGGAGACTGGCGGAACGGAAAGGGAGCTGGGGAGGAGGCTGCGGGAGGAGGGCGCGCCCCCGCTGTAGCGCGCCCGCGCGCGCCTGGGCACACCGAAAGTGTGTGTGAGAGGGGGGCGTCGCCCCGAAGAGAAGCGGCTCTGGCCGAGCAGAAGCCCACCCTTCCCGCCCTCTTGGCAGCAGTCTAACGAGGAGGGCAAGTTGAGGTTGGGCGCAGCGCGTAACGTGAGGGAAGGCGAGAGGGCGCGCGCGCGCGCGTCTCTCTATCTCTCCGTGTATGAGTGAATGTGCGCGCGCGTGTGTGCCAAGTGGACGGATGGTGGAGGGAGCCAGCCCAGCGCCGGGCTTCAGAGGTTCCTTTCGTTGAATGTGGGGGTTGCCGCCGCCGCCGCTGCTGCCATCGCAACACACGAAGGCAGTAGCGGCTGGCAGCTGTCCCGAGCTCGGCTCAGCGCAGCCGCTGCCCTGCCCTGCCCTGCCCTGCCTGCCAGCCACTCTCTGCGCGCGGGCGGGCGGGCGGGCGGGGTGTGTGTGCGAGACCCAGGCAAGCCGGACAGAGGGACCCCGCTTGGGGCGCTTTCCCGCAGGGCCCTAATGGGCGGAAGGGCTTCCTCGGCGGGTGGAAGGGCTCGCGCTCCACATTCCGCTCCACTTTGTGTGCTTCAGCAATGGAAGCAAATTAGAGAGAGAGGCCCCTCGCCCTCCTTTCTCTACAAGGGTCAGGTTGCAAAGCCACCAGTCCCGCTCAAAAGGCGGTTTCCTTTGGATTCGAAAGAGGGGTGCCAACTTGAATGAAATATTGGGGTGGGTGGGTGTCAAGGAAGCTCCGCCCTGCATAATCTATCACAAGATCCAGCACATACGCACAATCACACCGCATTTGAATGGCGGTGCCCATAAACATGGGGGGCAGGCCCCCTCAAATATTTTATTGAGGGGGAGGCGAAGGGATCTCGGCCCCTAGGAGT
Organism: Zootoca vivipara; assembly: GCF_963506605.1. Taxonomy (NCBI): domain Eukaryota; kingdom Metazoa; phylum Chordata; class Lepidosauria; order Squamata; family Lacertidae; genus Zootoca; species Zootoca vivipara. The sequence continues at coordinate 21,671,736 of NC_083286.1, forward strand.
TGGCTCCTATGATACAAGAGGATGATTTGGGGTTCTGGACCTAAGTATCAACCAACCCCATTGGTCAAGTATCACATGCTTTCAGGAGGTCCAGCATGGGCAGTTTCACACACTAGGCAAAGGCCAACCCAGGTTGCCCACCAAACTTCCACTCAATCCATCACAGCTCCCTAAGGAGTGTGCCATGTGATATGATGCACATGTTTGCAAATGTGCATTTGTCCTATCATATTCATCCTACTTTTTTAAAGGCAAAGCTTCATACACTAGAGTCTGCTTCACATGCAAGGAGTCTTATCCTCCATTGGAGAATGTGCAGGCATATATTTCGGGGGCAATGTGAGCCGAATGGCTCATGTGCATAACAACCAGCCCCTTTACTGTGCCTTGTGGATTATGTGCACACAGTCTGGCCATGCTTATAATGAATTGCCAGTTGTTACGCACCTTAGCTGTCACCTCTAATACATGTATTTGCGTATACATATCTACACACATGTAGAGAAGAAGGGATGGAAACAGTGGGGTCTAAGAACAATGAAATATAAATAATACAGGATATGGCAATTTTAAGGAAAATGCATGCAAAGTGACCATGCATGAGATCAGGGACTGGTGATATTGTCATCCTTTGGATTGATGGATGAATTGACACCTCTGGTGGGACAGGAAACCATTATCTTAGTTCAAGATAATGAACTTGATATATTCAATATTTCCTTATGAGTTCCAGTTCAGTAGTTTCATGCTGCAGTCCCCTTTGAAATCACTTCATTGGAGAACAGTGGAGTATCCTAGGAGACCCAAATTCTCTTCCTTTGGTTTCTGAATGTTGCCATTTCTGATATTAGAGATGTGTCCATCTATTTGTTTGCACAGCAACTGACCTGATGATCCTATGTGGAAAGCTGCATGCTGAAAATACTTGGAAGGTAGGCACACTTTGACATGGTTAGGTGTACAATTAAAACATCTAAAGAATATATTGCATCAAGTGGTCCGTTGGGTTCTTAATGCATTGCCAGTAAGCATTAAAAATAATGAAATTTAATGGGAAGAAGAGTGTAATACAAAAGCTAGCCCAGGTGACCTTTGGAGTAAGGTAGGTTGGAAATAAAACATGATGTCAGACATCTGAGAAGTGATGCATTATATTGGTGGCATGGAACTGCTGTATTCGGAAATTATCTGTGGGTTGATGTCCACAATTATGAACTACGGAAATTATCGTGTAAAGATCGGGGGCGGGGGAGTAGAAGAAGGTTGTTCATGGTTAAATATTGCATGTTTGCTGGCCACACCACAGAGATTTCCTTGCTTTTTAAGGATTTCAACAGATTATCAACCTCTCTCTATAGTCAGTGAAGATTGTATCTGACATTACCAAAAGGCATTAACTGCAATCTTGTATGCCAAGTGTGTGTAGTTCTGCTGCTGGTCTAGTAGTAACTTTGATTGGGGCATTACATGTGCCATGCAGGACATTTTTCAGCCCAAAGGCCAAATTGCTTAGCTGTGATTTGTTCCATCCCTGCTGCTGGAGCCAACTCCCTTTCTTTCCTGCTGAAAGGTATCTGGTGAAGGCAGCAAGAATGGAACAGGCTGCAGCTGTGGCTTTCCTCCATCACTTCAGCAGCATTAGAGCACCAAGACCTTACGAAGGGGCAATAAACCCTGGGAAATTTATAATTCTCGTGGATCCTGGTGTCCAATCCACTGTTCCTCCAACATTCCAGGGTAAAGGGATGGGGAACCTGCAACTTTCCCAATGCTGTTGGATTACAAATTCTATCACCCAGAAACATTGACTTGGGTCTGATGGTTGGAATCCAACAATATCTGGAGGGCCACAGGTTTCTCATACCTGTCCTAGGTCTTAGTCAATGCTGCTGCTGCAAATCTTCATTTTTTTTTCACTGTCAGCAGTATAGGTTTGTGGGGAGGATGAGAAGGGGGTGGCTTAAGAGAGCTCCTAATGGACTTGTTGTTAAAATGAGCTAATTTGGGCTCAGTCTAAACCAAAAAGTCCTAATTTTAAGCAAGCCTGGGAAAGCTCACCCATCACTTGTTAAAAGATTCCTGCTATACTCACCGCGGTGTTGTTAGATTGTGAGGCCTTTGTTCTCTTAAGACACCCAGTTTACGCATGCATGCCTCCTCCTTGATGCCCCGCTTGCTGTTTCTTTCTGCCCAGCCTGGAACTTTTCTTGGCTCCTGCACTGCACTTCCTGTTGCTAGGTGACATGCTACTTGATTTTGTGACATGTGGTTGTTTTGTGAGAGCAGAGATAAATAAATATCAAACAGTAGCCAATGACTGTAATGCATTAGCAAACTGCATGATCTATAAATTTTAAAAAAAAACAGCACTTGTAACATTATACTTTGCTGTATAGCAGGGGTCCCCAAACTTACCCGGCTTCAGGCCAGTGCCCACAGCACTGATTGCGCGGCGGGCTGGAGGAGCACATGCATGCATGCACACACACTATTTCCGGCGCACTTCCGGGTCGGAAAAGTGATGGAAGTAGCATGTGCACATGCGCACGGGCCTCCTCCGACCCAGAAGTGCACTGGAAATGCATGTGCGCAAGATATTTATGGCACTTTTCAGACCCGGAAGTGGGCAGCCGCGTTGCGCTGCGCCCACCGGTAAGAGCAGGCGCAGGGGGTTGTCGCGGGCCGCATGAATGAGCCTCGCGGGCCGCATCCGGCTCCAGGGCCGTAGTTTGGGAAACCCTGCTGTATAGTTTCAGCAAAGCAACATTCATATTCCATTACTAGTATTTAGGCATTCCTTTGTACTGATGAGGCGATTTATTGCTATAGCCTCAGAATTCCAGATACAGTGGTACCTCGACTTACGAACGACTCAACCAATTTTTTTGACTTACGAGTGGGGCAAATGGCCGCACGCTTACGAATTTCTCGACAGCCGAACGGAAACCGCGGCGGTTTTAGATAGGGTTTTCTCGACTTACGAATTTTTAGATGGGGTTGCTTCGACTTACGAATTTTTCTGTTTCCAATGCATTCCTATGGGAAATCGCATTTCCAATGGCGCTTTTCAACTTACGAATTTTTCGACCTACGAAGGTGCCTTTGGAACGGATTAAATTCGTAAGTCGAGGCACCACTGTATGCTGAGACACAGTTATGTTGGAGAGTTCAGCTGCCATCCCCAGTGTGAGGTGCTGTCACCTTGTACGTTGTAGACATACAGAGCCACATGTCACAAAATCAAATAGGGAGAGGGTTCTGAATTTAAATGGTGCCTACAATCTGCTGTGAGATTAAAGGCAACAGTGACCACAGTGCTGACAAATCCATCATATATATAAAAGGGCAATTGCAGATCATGAATCTGAGTTTTCCTCCATGCTTCCTCCAACTTTCAAACCAAAACTGCAGAAAAAAAGCTTTCAGGTTTAAAAGTGGACTATTAAGTCTGGTTTGCTAAACCAAAACTAAGCCAAAACGTAGCTTAGTAAGTGTGAGGAAACGTGAGCTTCTAGAGAGATTATGGCCACTTTTCCTGCTGCACTGAGCTGAGACATGGTTTGGCTTCCTATATCACCTGAATCTGGACACAGCAATTAACCATAGCACAAACCACGTTACAGCTTGTAGTTTGTTTGCACTGAGACACTTCCATATGCAGGCTGAAGAGAAGCAGGAGAGTTTTGCCAATTGCTTCTCCACCCCATAGCTGACTGTTCCACCTGAAAAGCTGCTCTGGAGAATCTCCAGGACACCCATAAGAAGTGGTCCTGGAGGGTGCAGGGGGAATTGCCTCAGAGTCTTTATTTTCATTTCATTAAAAAAAAAAAAACCACCTTATTTCTAACCCACTCCAAAGCCCTCTTGCAGATTCACACTTTAAAACCACATAACAAAAACAAACAGTGGGGCTGGTTCAGCAATTCTAACCCGCGTTATGCACACTTTATTAGGAATATGAAGACTCCTAAGTTCTCCCGTAATGGCAGAACACAAAGATACACCACCAGAAGAAACCTGTGCTGCTGAACTGGCAGGCAGTGGCACCAGTACTTACCTACCACTGGTGGAGCAATATCAGCACAATCAGTAAGAAGTGAGCAGTGGGAACATTGCAGGTGAATCTCCAATAGCCCATGTGGAGTATTATTAAGAGAGTGGAGAACTGAGAAAGGCATACAGAATGGAGGAGTATATGGATGATGGCTCCTATTCACATAGTGAATAATCACCCAAACGCAACTCTTTCTTTTCCATTCTTCTCACACTTGGTCCTGTGTCGCTGCCACAATAACCCATCAGAGCTTGGCATCTGCATGTTGTCCATGGCTTTGCCGTGAGGAACAAGCAAAGTTGGAGTAAGGAACCATAGCTCACTGTCTTCTGACTCTGCTCCCGGCTACTGCTGGTGTATTAAACCAAGCACAGGTCTACATTAACCAAACTGATACTAACAACAACAACAACAACAACAACAACAACAACAACAACAACCCGAATTAAACAAATGTGAAGTTGATGGGATGAAGGAGGCAGTGGCAAAACAAAAGGCATTCTAGGAAATGGTTGGTTCTGTTACCCGAAATAATAGAATTGTAGAGTTGGAAGTGGACCACACGGGTCATCTATTCCAACCTCCTGCAATGCAGGAATCTTTTGCTCAACGTGGGGCTCGAACCCACAGCCCTGAGATTTAAGAGTCTCATGCATAGGGCATTGGTCCTTGAAAGGCTCTCTATGGTGGCAACACTGTAGGCTTAATGGCTCTGTGGCCTACCACTCACTCCATGCAGTAGCAACCATTGTCACCTGTCTTCTCTGTATGATTACCCAGGAGCAGTGAACTTTGGACAAAAGTTTCCTCAAATTTGCCATCCTTAAACTGCATCACATATTCACTGCCAGCAACAGAATGGCCTTGTTCTTCTTCACTATTATGTTACTTGAACTGAAGGCTGCACGAAATAAAGCTGTGAGGAGACCAACTTTCTCAAAGGTCCAATGTTTATTTCCTATATAATCACAATCACAACAAAGGAATTAGAGCGATTAAAAGAGATTAAACATTTCCTGGGAATAGCATCAAATGGCTTAAACACTGGCAAATTATGTAGCTAGCCTGGTGTGTAAGGGACAAATAACAAACTGCTTTTATAAACCATGAAATGGTATTGTTTGTGTTTTGACACATTGAGGTCAAGCTGGAATATAAGCATGCAGTAGCTAATAGATATTTCAGCTCTTTAGAAATTATATAAAGCAGAGGTGTCAAAAACATTAGCAGGAAGGCTTTCCCCCCCCATCCTGATACAGACATAAAATCTTCATTCGCAAAAGGCAAATGTCTCATTCCAGTTGAATTTTCAAGCAAAGCTAAATAAACCATTACTGTGTCTTCATGCACAGCAACTATTTGTCTGAATTTTCTCCCCCATTGCCTGTGACCGTACTCATTTTTTTCTATTCATTGCCTTGCATTGCAAACTCAAATATATAACTTGGAAGCGTATCTCATGAGTTTCATCGGGACATACTTCCAAGTAATGGGCTGCAACCAACACTACTCCCATTCTGCTAGTGCAAGAGACATGAGCTAATAGAACCAAATTTTCCTTTTCTTTCCCTTTCAGTCCTCAAACTCTGCTGCAGAGAAGAAAAACCTCTGGATAAGGTTTTTGTGTGTGGAACGTATGTCAGACAGAGAAGAAGAAGAAGAAGAGTTTGGATTTGATATCCCGCTTTATCACTACCCGAAGGAGTCTCAAAGCGGCTAACATTCTCCTTTCCCTTCCTCCCCCACAACAGACACCCTGTGAGGTAGGTGGGGCTGAGAGACTTCAGAGAAGTGTGACTAGCCCAAGGTCACCCAGCAGCTGCATGTGGAGGAGCGGAGACACGAACCTGGTTCCCCAGATTACGAGTCTCCACTCTTAACCACTACACCACACATATAGGAAATACTATATGTATACATTTATTAGTAATTTGTATTAATGGATTTATTGTCTATTTTTGTGATATTTGCTGCTGTTCTAATTTTATGTACACTGCTAAGAGGTATGGTGTAGAAATGGCCTAAATAAATATAACAATGCATTTGTGCCTGGAAAGGAAAATAAGATAATTTTGTCCTGTATGAAAACCTCAGAATGGCACTAGCTTGGCTAAATACCCGTAGCTCATCAATTCTGGCAAAACCTGAGGCAGTACAGTGATCTAAAGCAATTCCTCATTGCTTTAGGATAGAAGAGTACAGTATTGGCTTATCCAACCGGGGAATCCTCAATGCATGTCGATCAGCAGTTGTTCATAGAGATTTTTAAAAGGGGAAGACTGGCACAGGGCAGAAGAGCTTCAGGCCACACAATCCTGGGCGCATTTACCCAGAAGTCAGTCCCACTGTGTACAGTGAAGCTCACAGCTTGGTAAGCTTAGAGTTGCAGCTTTCACCCTTTCGTAGCTTGGGCTACAAAGAATAATCACCATTTCTGTTGGTTTGTGCAGCAGTCATGTTTGGTTCTTGTGCCAATAGCTTAACAACTGACTGTGGATAAAGAGGTAAACCACTTCACTCTTGCAGCTGCCCTATTATTTTCCTGTTGAAAATCCTGATTCCCCCTTTGGGGAGAATATACAACTATCAATACTTTCTACCTTTTAAAATCCTCATCATTCTTGTGATCTTGCACTACTGAAAAGATGGGGGGGGCCTTTTTTGGAGTATCAGTATAACAAAACCCGCCCATTTATTTTCAAAACAGACTACTTTTAAATAATTTAAATGCAAATTATTTCTTTTTCAAAACCAGAGCTTATAAAATATGCAGTATCTTTTCCTGGGCTTATTATGCATAATGGCAAAGAACAGATGAAAATACTGCAATTTTTAGTGTTGGCTTCTAATGATTTTGGTAAATGACTCTAATTGTATTTTGTGTAATGCATTGAAAACCATTGCTAAAAGCCACTTAAATATATATTACATCAAGCCAATATTTATTTCTTCATTTCCTGCCTTTCTTCAGTTTTAAAGGAATCTATTGTTATAAGGGGGGCGGGTAATTGATAAAAACAGTTCTATACAGACACATGATAACATATCAGGGTGGTGTACAACAACAACAAAATACAAATATCATATGTGCATCCTCCCCCCGAAGAATTAGTTATTTTGTTGCATGATATAATTGTTTGTATGTTTTGAGGAAGAAGTTGAGAGAATGTTTATCATGATCCTAAGGTAAATAAATGCAGAGCTGGGATGGTGCAGAGCAGTTATCATTGTCGCAGAAATAACCCCAGTGTAGTGAAATGGGGGAGGACTATCATATTGTGTTGAAGGTACAGGCATCCCCAACCTGTGGCCCTCCAGATGTTTTGGCCTACAATTCCCATGATCTCTAGCTAACAGAACCAGTGGTCAAGGATGATGGGAATTGTAGGCCAAAACATCTGGAGGTCTGAAGGTTGGGGGTGCCTGGAATAGCCCAAACATCATGAACCTTCTGCTTGCTTCGAACTATTTTGCTGAATCAACACCTCATTCCAGTCAAAGGAATGTCAAGGAAAACTGACCCGAACTTCAACAACTCAAGATTTATAGCCAATTTCCCCATCTGTTCTGTTTCATTTGATTTTTTTTTAATGAATAGTTTCACGTAAACTTCATTTGCTGCACATTTATGTTTTAGATTTATTGCAAAACAGCCTTTCCAAGTCAGAATCATCTTTATTTAAAACTAAAATCAGAATAATATTCTCTTTTCTTGAAGAACTAGCTTTGGCAGAACCCTCATTTGGCTAAGCCCTGCATGTTCTGCCTTTCTGAACCACACATATTAATAAATGTTGGGTTTTAAAATGTTAGTTTGGACAGAGAGTAAATAGAGAATAGGGGAGAATCCAAGAACAGCATTTACTAACCGCTGGGTTGTTTGCTTGCTAGGCTGTCTTCCGAACAAGATTTATTCATTCAGGTCAAACCTAATAAATTAAATACATATATGAAGAAGCAGGAATAGTTCAAATATTTGAAGTGCAGGCAGATCTGGCTTTTCCATTAAAAAGTCATTTTGCAAACGGAAAAAGGCTCCTGAAACTGAGTCACTGATACTGATTAAAGAGGGGAGAGCTATGAAATAGTGGGGAATGTATTATCAATGTATGTACAAGTGGTATCCAAAAACATTCAAAGTCAGAAATGGTGGGAATAAAAAAAATACTGCTGTTCACATTACAGCCCCATATTAATTTGCACAGTAATATTCTATATGCTGTGATTAAACCTTTTGGTAAATTATTATCATTCTGGCCTCCTGATTTCCTCCTGCCAGCTACACTGGAAAAAGGAGTGTGCAAGCTAGAGGCTCAACCAGGTTCATTCCTGTAGCACCAAACTATGGTTTAACACCTCATACAAATGCAGACCACAGTGTTTAATGAAAATATGTTTAAAGCCTATTTCATTCTATGTCCCTTTAATGTTTGTTTTCATTTTGACATCTTGACTGGCACTCTCACATTGTGTCAGCAGGAAGAACGAAATCTATAAAAGATGCAGTCAAGCAAAACAGTAGTAATCCTAAACTCCTTGGGAGTCTATTGTTTCGGCTCCCTAGCGATCAGAAACCAGAATTGAGTGTTCTGGTTTTCTAACCTTTTTTGGAAGCCGAATGTCCGACGCGGCTTCTGCTATTGTTTCCGGCGCGCCTGCGCAATCGGAAACCAATTGGAAGTCGTACCTTGGTTTCTGAACTTTCCAGGTACGTCTGTACTTAACTAACTGACCAATCACATTGGTTCTGTCCCCCCCCCCAACAAAAATCCTGGCTACACACTTGCAGTGAAGGATGTTAATCAACCCCTACCCTGCTCAATCAACTGGGAATGAGAACAAAGTCAATTTACGGACATCAAGTCAAAATGGAAGATCAGGACTATGTGTGTACCACATGCCTTAAGAACATATATCTCAACTCGTTTAAACAAATTATGCCCTTTTTGTATTTGCCCACTGGCTACGCACAGCACTGCTCAGCCCTCTTTCCTTCTGATTCATCAGGTCCTGACCACACCTTTCAAGTTCTTTTCTGTTTTGTTAAAGAAGAAGAAGAGTTTGGATTTGATATCCCACTTTATCACTACCCGAAGGAGTCTCAAAGCAGCTAACAATCTCCTTTCCCGTCCTCCCCTACAACAAACACTCTGTGAGGTGAGTGAGGCTGAGAGACTTCAGAGAAGTGTGACTAGCCCAAGGTCACCCAGCAGCTGCATGTGGAGGAGCAGAGACGCGAACCCGGTTCACCAGATTATGAGTCTACTGCTCTTAACCACTATACCACACTGGCTCTTAAAGGACTGATTCCAAGAGTGCTGAATTCTATGCCAGACACCCCTTCTTTGCTTTCATGGTCCAACCACATTACTGTGGAACACACCTGATCCTAGCAACCACTTTCAAGGAGAGCTACTTGGATACCAAATGCAACACATGACCCCACTATTTTAACAAAGATACTACTTGCTGTCATATTTGGTGAGATATCATCACTTTATTCACAAATTAGTACCCATTTTAAAAAGCACTGTTTGGAACATTCCCTTCCCCGCATAATTGCGTATTCAGTTCCATAATGGCATTCGCAAAGAGATTCCTTTGAAGCCCAGATAAAGATCTTGTCACCAAGATACTCATTTTCACTCAGCGATGAGAGCACTATAGTCAGCCTTCATTTTTAGGATATAATGGAAATTTAATTTCCATATCCATTTAGTGTGTGGCCTTTCCCTAAAGACTACTCATAAAAGTGTTTTTTGATGTCCTGAGGGAAGAGCTCTCAAAGCTCTTGTTCTCAACTCTGCACTTCTGTACTGCTCAATTTGTACTTTTATTGCAGAATAGCGGGCACCTTTCCACAGCCAAGGAAAAAGACAAAGGAAAGCCAACAGTACACAAGGGTTAGAAATTCTTAGTAGCCGCAGTGGAAGAGACTCAAATCATTCAGTTTGGAAGGAAACGGCTCAAGGGGGTTGACATATGAAGTATGCTAATACTTTGCTTTTCCCTCGATGAGCAAGCTTTTCTGCTTTCTCTAGTCTTTAATTGACAACACTTCAAAGATTCCTTTTGTTAGACGGCGATGCATTCTGGGATTCAGGGCAACGCTTTGTTTAGATTTATATCCCACTTTTCATCTTTTGTGATCCCAGAGTGGGTAACCATTTAAAAAGCTATAGCTAAACAAAATAATTTACAAAGTAATAATACAGCAGCAAAAGTCAAAAGTATCTCCAGCAACGTCACTCCCCACAATAAAAATGTTTTTAAATGGCATCAAAAGAGGGCCAAAGATGATGCCAATCATATTTTAGAACCCTCCATTACACATTATGGCTAAAGAGCGGAAGGAAAGTGAAGCCCGGATAAAATAGCCATTTCAAATGCCCAAATCAATTGCTAGGTAAAGCCAAATCACAAATAATTTCACTTTCTATATGGTCTGTGGAATTTTCAGATTTTTACACCAACCTGGTTCACACACCATGCAATACCAAACCATCGCTAAGCGATGTAGGCTCCAAGAGAGACCATCATGGCCACTTTGCTCCTTTCTCAATTGTGCTACTGCTCTGCTGCACTAAATCAAAGTATGGCTTAGTGTGTAGACTAAATCTGGGTTCATGGTTTAGTTTCCCCAGACAAATTGTGAGTCATAAACCACAGGACAAACCTTGGCTACAGCTCATGATTAGTCTGGAGAGTTGAACCACAAGCCTGGCCTAGGGTGAAACACTAAGCCAGGCATCCCCAAACTTTGGCCCTCCAGATGTTTTGGCCTACAACTCCCATGATCCCTAGCTAACAGGGCCAGTGGTCGGGGAAGATGGGAATTGTAGTCCAAAACATCTGGAGGGCCAAAGTTTGGGGATGCCTGCACTAAGCCAAACCATGGCTAAGTGCTGCAGAGCTCTCTCTCCCCACCCCCCAAAACATATACTGATACCAGGCATGTTATTTTTATGTTCAAAAGTCACTTTGGGCATGCCAACCTATGCCTTGAGATGATCAAGCTGGCTGTCAAGGTTTACAAATATTGCATTCCTGCCTAGACACAGTATTATGAACTGGCAACTAAGTGAAAAACAACAACAACCAAAATATTATTTCCCTGAAGGGAAATAAATACCATATTATAGTATTTATAGATACAGTACCCATATTAGGTTCAGGTCTGGTTAACTGCAATAACAATTTCCCCCTTTTTTGTAATGTACACAACATACTTTTGTTTGTTCTGGGGTTTTTTCCCCTACCTGGCTACTATTTCTTGTTTCTTCTTCTTTGTGTCTTATCTTACTCTGTGCACTTGGAATTTTGTACTTTTTATTTTTCAATAAAGAATATAAAATTAAAAAACCAAAATATCATTTCCCTGAGCCATTCATCCCTCAGACAAGATTTCACATATTTCTTCATAAAATGTTGAGGACCACCAACACACGTTGAGCACTGAAGCTGCTGTGCTCTTTATATTTATCACTTACATATAGTTGAACACAGGACACTCAACCAAAATTGTAGCTAAAAGGATAGTCTAATAGTCTTGCCCCTTCAACTGTAACAAAATGGCACAAAATGTAACAATTTCTAGTTACAAGTTTCACAAAGGCTTATTTCCAAGTTACTATTCTGAAGGTAAAGTATTAAAATAATGGGCCTCACCAGGTACTCTCTAGTACAAGTGCCTAAATATTATTAAAGTTTATTCAAAGAATTATGCACAAGTTTTTCTTCTTACTTTATTCAACATTCGCCTTATTAGCTTACTACAATTTGCAACTATTGGCTTGGATCCAAACTTGGTCCAGCTTAGGAAACAGCCCTTGAAATTACGCCTTGACTAACAAGACCCATTTATTTCAAGCATGACAATCCAATTTGTTAGGTGCCAAAAGATCTAAAGACATTTGATCAAAGTTTGTGGCTACTCTAATCTTGTTAGTATTGGCCCTGCCTGAGAAAGCTCTTCCCATGGTGTCTGGATTACAACCAGTGCTTTGACTTAAACTTGGGGGAAATGCCCTGAGCTCTGCACTTTTAAGCCCCCCCCCCCGCCAAATTTTGCACAAAATTCTGCCTGCCTTGCCATTAACACAGCAGCTCTACAAGCAAATCCTTCCCTGAAAAAACACAGGCAGAGGAGGGCCTCCACCCCCCACCCTTAAACCAGGCCCACCCACAACTGATCCTTGGTTGGGAGTTGACCTTGTGCCTTTTCTTCTGCAAAGGCCTAGTTGCAGTTTCTTCACAGGACATGATTCAGGAGAAGGAGGCAGCCATTGTGCTTTAGTAAGAGGGAGAAAGGGAAGAAATTCACAATTTCACAGGTACTGCTTCACAATGAAATCTCAGCAGAATGGAGAATAAAATATAGTCCTGCAGCCTTTTTCTATATCGTGTGAATGGGGACATCTTTACCCCTCTGGAGCAACAAACAGAAAAGCTAATACAGTGGTACCTTGGTTCTCAAATGCCTTGGTACTCAAACAACTTGGAACCCAAATACTGCAAACCCGGAAGTGTTCTGGTTTGTGAACTTTATTCGGAAGCTGAACATGCTCCGTTTTGAGTGTTACGTTTACGATTTGAGTGCCACTCTTCCGTTTTGAGTGCCACATTTTGAGTGCCACACTTCGGGTGCCATACTTCAGTTTTGAGTGTTACGCTGAGGTCTGTTTTTGCTATTTATTTTGCATTTTTGTTTTTGTTGCATTTTTGTTTTTGTGACTGTGTGGAACCCAGTTCAGCTACTGATTGATTGTGTGACTGCAGTACATTGTTTATTGCTTTCATTTTATGGATCAATGGTCTCATTAGACAGTAAAATTCATGTTACATTGCTGTTTTAGGGGTTGTTTTTAAAAGTCTGGAACGGATTAATCCATTTTGCATTACTTTCTATGGGAAAGTGGGTCTTGGTTTTGGAACGGACTTCTGGAACTGATTAAGTTTGAGAACCAAGGTACCACTGTAAGGCCGCAACAGAATCAAGAGTTAGGCTAGGAGTGAGATGCTTTGGAGAAATACAAAAAGGAGGAAAGCATAGCCCAATTCACAAGAACAAGACGCAGCTGCTGGGCTGCTTGAAACTGCTCTCTACACTCAGATCATCAACAACGTGACAGTTATTTTGATGAAAAATAAAAAGCAGCTCCTGATTAAAATGTATTGGGAGAAGATCTATATAGAACTGAAAATATTCTTTCAAGAAAGCCCCAGAGTTGTTTCTGCCGAGTATATTAAATGAGGAAATCAAGGAAAAAGATAAGTGCCTAATAATGTATGCGACTACATCCGCTAGGTTTCTCATCGCAAAAAGATGGAAGATGATGAAACTCCAAAATTAGAGGATTGGCAAATCAAATCAATAAATTATCGAAATTTGGCGAGGAAAATAGGAGAAACCAATGGGATTCCAGTGCAGAAAATTGATAAGGATTGGGAAAAAATTAATGAATATAAGAAAAAAAACCCTCTTAGCAGACACGTGAAGGACTCAAAAAGATAAAAACTTAAGGAATAAAAGATATAAAAAGGTATAAAAAAGAACTTGGAAACCGAAACCGAAATAGAGAACAGGCTGCAAGTCACAAAGGGTGTGTGGGGGTGGTGGTGTAGGGTGAATACTGTAGGTGGATGGGGATTTTTTCTTTTCCTTCTCTTTTTTGTATCTGCAATTGTGGTTGGATGATATTGTGTTAAAAGGTACGAACCTTTCCCCCCCTTATTTTAAACAAATACAGTGGTGCCTCGCTTAACGAATGCCCTGCTTAACGAAATTTCCGCTTAACAAAAGGATTTTTCGAGCGGAGGTTGCCTCGCTAGACGAATGCGTTTTACAAAAAAATCGTCTAGCGAATCGCGGTTTCCCATAGGAATGCATTGAAATTCAATTAATGCGTTCCTATGGGCAAAAAAAAAGTCAAAAAAAATCCAGTGCATTCCTATGGGATTCGCTAGACGAATTTTTCGCTATAAGAAATGACCCGTGGAACAAATTAATTTCGTCTAGCGAGGCACCACTGTAGTGTATTATGGAAATTTAAATAAAGAAAAAAAAGGGGGGGGAAGCAGCTCCATGAGAATAATTCTCTTAGCACATCAACGCCAGACCCTGCAACATGGACAATTCACATGCCACAAAACAGAGATGGTTTGATTCAAGACGGTGCATTAAGAGACAAAAATTTACATGATCCAGTAATAAATGGCAGGAGAGGTTTACATCATCCAGCTTCTTCAAAATTCTAAGGAATGGACCCAAGTGACTTGTATTAGTGTTGTTCTTTGCTGCATTCTTTCATTGCAGCTTCATGTATAGAATTAAGTGAAACTTTATTCTCTAACTGGACTCCATACCTTTGAGAGGTGCCCAATGACTCACTTGCCCAGCTCCCCCCAATCCTAGGGAAGGGGCTTCCCTATGTGCAGAACATAGCACTGGGCTTCAAGAATCCTTTCAATCAATACATTATATAGGAATATCCTTATTTTATGAACTATTTGTTATAGCTAAAATTTAAATGCAGCAAAAGTTGTTTTTCACTCTAAAACAGAATTCCGTATCATTCTAGAGCTGGGTTTTCAATTTTCTTTCCAAAGAGTATTTTTGTATTACTAAATCAATCTCCAGTGAAACGTTTAAAAAGGCAAAGCACCTTCCATGGTTGAAATTCTAAGGCCTTTTTAGTTTAGGAATAATGGACTGAATTAGTAAACACACAAGAATAATAACAATACTGTAATAATTTTTATTATTCATACCCTGCCCATCAGAATGGGTTGCCTCAGCCACTCTGGGCGGCTTCCAACAAATATAAAAGCAAAATAAAACATCGAACATTAAAAACTTCCCTATACAGGGCTGCCTTCAGATGTCTTTTAAAAGTTGCATAGTTGGAAGGGCGTCCACAGGGTGGGTGCCACTACTGAGTAGGTCCTCTGCCTAGTTCCCAATAACTTCACTTCTCGCAGTTATGTAACATTTAATTAAGGGAACTTGAATAATGTAGCTTATATGGCAAGTTTCTGCTGCATTCTGTGATGTTTAGAATTTATGAAAACATCCAAATTGGTTTAAGGTGATGCACATTATATTTGTTAGTTATTAAAGAAATTTAAATTTTGCAGCTACTGCACACATCTGTTCAATATACAAAAAGTGTTTTTCAGCACACAGAATTTCACATCTTGACCATTTTTTATTATCCTACTCTTACATGGTCTTCCGCTAGGTAGTGACTAGGACCGCACCTGTCCAACATCAACGTTCCCAAATAATTCATCAGGCACCACCTCTTAAAATTTATTTAGATTTATAACTGCAAATTGAGTGTTTTACCATATTGAATATATCATTTTTTACAGGGAACTTTACTGTTTCAGGAGTCATTTACAGGTGAAACTTGGAAAATTAGAATATCGTTGAAAAGTGCATTTATTTCAGTAACACAACTTAAAAGGTGAAACCAATATATGAGATAGATGCATGACATGCAAAGCAAGATATGTCAAGCCTTTATTTGTTGTAAATGTAATTATTTGTCCTTCGGCAGGTCAATTATAAATGGAATGTAATTAATGAAATGTAATAGCGATGTTTATTTTTGTATTATTGTAACTATTTGTTTTATTACTGTGGAACTTTCAATAGAAAGCATTTGTAAAACTTTTTTTTTAAAAAAATGCATTACTGAAATAAATGCACTTTTCAACGATATTCTAATTTTCCGAGTTTCACCTGTACACAGTAATAAAGGCACACCTTATTTGTGAAGGTAGCACAGATTCATGTTTAAATTTGTACAAAATAAAGTTACCAAGTCAAGCTGTACAGTTACCTTTTCGAAACTTGAGAAAACATCCATTATTAAACCTGATTTGTACATTAAACTGGGCATTCTTATAGAACAAAAGGAATGTTACAACAAAGCAGTCTTCATGTAATTTAAAATGCAAAGGCTTTGGTTGAAAAGTGTCTGTAAATGCACCCAAATTTCTTCAAGCTGGGGTGACAGTCTGGACAATTCTGCCAGCAGATCTGGTTCTGAAGATAGGATTTTCAAGTGCAACTGAAATGGAAACATGAAATTAATTACATAAATACATGAATCAAATTTTAAGGAACACACTTCTTAAATTTCTTGATTAGTGTGTTAAACCACCACATCACCTTTTTATTAGTTAATAAAAGTTGGTAAATATCCTCTTTAACATGATGCCAATGTTTCACAAACTGATCAAACTAAGTAACTCATATTAGTAACTCCCCTCAGATGAGCACTGTAAGGCCAAGAAGTGCTGTCACACAGCAATAATGAAAGTTTCAGTAGGGGGGGGGGGAATGCTATTGCAAAAAGGAACGGATACTGTCCATAGAATCACAGAATAGAATCATAGAATCATAGAGTTGGAAGAGACCACAAGGGCCATCCAGTCCAACCCCCTGCCAAGCAGGAAACACCAGCAAAGCATTCTTGACATATGCCTGTCAAGCATCTGCTTAAAGACCTCCAAAGAAGGAGACTCCACCCCACTCCTTGGTAGCAAATTCCACTGCCGAACAGCTCTTACTGTCAGGAAGTTCTTCCTAATGTTTAGGTGGAATCTTCTTTCTTGAAGTTTGAATCCATTGTTCCGTGTCCGCTTCTCTGGAGCAGCAGAAAACAAATCTTTCTCCCTCCTCCATATGACATCCTTTCATATATTTGAACAATATATGTTCAAATCATTCGTCATTCTTTATTCTTCCCCAAGTGCTCCCCCCCCCGATGCGCATTCAAATTGGGGACTTCTGCGCTAAGCAAACTGTGCTGCAAAGAATGTCACTAGCAATTGTATCAAATGATGCATTTACCTTCAGAAACAACGCAAGGTACGCCTGAGCCAGTTCAAAGTCGCATTTCGCAGTCAGCATGGCCTCAATCATTCTTAGGAAGCTTTGCATCGCCATAACAGAGCCACCGCCATCGGGGGACAAGCCTCTCAGTTCTGCCTCCGTATTAGATGGTCCCATGTCCTTCAGAATACGGAGCGGAGATTTATCTGTCAAAACAGGAAGAGTATGGCTGCAAGTACTAGAAAGTGTTACATAAATGGTATATACGTGTATCAGTGTTTTAAATAGTTATCCTATACGCTGCAGCATTCAGCTGGACCCCAAAACAATGGAATTGTCTTTGAACCCTTTTTTTGTGGGAAAAAGAAGATTCCTATTTCCCAAAGTCATGCCATTCTAAACCTTGCCTCTTCGGTAGCAGGAGGCTCCAGCTGTGCATATGGGGCTCCTCCACTTATGTGGCACAAGTCTTGTGTGTTGAAGCAATGATTCTTCAACATCACCTTCGTTGGACTGGTCATGTTGTGTGGATGCCTGATGATCGTCTTCCAAAGCAACTACAGTGGTACCTCTACTTACGAATTTAATGCGTTCCGAACGCACATTCGTAAGTTGAATCCCATAGGAATGCATTGGGAGAAAAAAATTCGTAAGTCGAAGCATCCCTATCTAAAAATTCATTAGAAAAAAATCCTATCTAAACCGCATCCAAGATGGCAGATGGAGCTCCGTTCGTAAGTAGAAACATTCATAAGTAGAGTTATTCGCAAGTAGAGGTACCACTGTACTCTATTCTGAACTTAAAAATGGAAAGCGTAATGCTGGTGGTCAACAAAAGAAGTTTAAAGACTGTCTCAAGGCAAATTGTAAAAAATGTAGTATAAACACCAACAATTGGGAAACACTTGCCTGTGAGCACTCCAGTTGGAGAACAGCCTTAATCAAAGGTGTCATGGGCTTTGAAGACACTCGAACTCAGGACGCAAGGGAGAAATGTGCTAAGAGGAAGGCACGCTGGGCAAATCCACACCGTGATCAACTCCCACCCGGAAAACAATGTCCCCACTGTGGAAGGATGTGTGGATCCAGAACTGGCCTCCACAGTCAGTTACGGACCCATTGTTAAAACTGTGTTTATGGAAGACAATCTAACTCGGCTACGAGTGATCGCCAAAGAAGGAGGAGAAGTAATGATCTGCTACAGAATGCCATGGGTCCTTTCCCTGAGCAAAGGCAAACACTTGTGTGCCAAGGAATTCCCCAAGCAAGTTATATGCCTGGGTAGGCTTGACAAAATAAATAAATCTCCAAGATTTGAGCACCTTCTCAGATGAAGAAATTTCCAATGAGCACTTACTCATATCCCAATAAAGTATCATCAATCTTTAAGTTTGAGTTCCGCCTCCTACAAGCCTCATTGAAAGTGGTTCTGAGGAAAGTTTTAACTTCCACTGAATGAGTAGTAATTGTTCCTGTGTTTCAACTTCACAGGGCGTAAAAGAAAGCTTAACAGAAACTCTAGTTCACAATCTTTAGTTAAAGTCTTGTTTTGGGGTCAGCCAAATTATAAAAGATTACTGCTGCACACACGGGGTCTAGCGGTAACACTGATAGAAAGATAACAACTTACAAATCAAAAGTCTACATATTTATAGAAGTGGGCTAAGGAAAGAAAGGTAAATTTAGACAGGCTTTTCTAATTGGTGGGTATTACCAGCATATTGCAAGGTGAAATAGTAGACTGGGATGGCGGAAGCAGGGATACCAGTAAGGTCAGAACCAGTTGGGTTCCAGAAATCCATTCTGATCGTGCAGATAAAAAAATGTATCTGATACAATTCTACAGGATGGGGTATGAGTGTGTGAAAACAGTCCAGATCCAATGATCCCAAGATGGTGGAGATAGCCCAGGCATTTTCTCTTGGTCGCAAGTGGTCGAAAGCCAAGTGCAAAATGCGCCTGGGACCAAGCTGATTTCAAACACTGGTCAGAACAGTAGAAGTTAGTCGAGTAGTTCCAAATTATCACTGGCCAAAGAATCTTGGTTTGCAAACTGCCCTAAATAAAAAGGTTTTATGAATTTATTATGAATTTATTCTCTGCCATGTCATAGGAACCTAGGTCTTCCTTCCTATCTGGCTTTCTTGATTAACCCTTTAAAACCAGAACTGTTACACATTACAGTTCCCTGCTATTGTTTGCCTGCATTTTTTTAAAAAAAGGTCTTCAGCTAACCTTTCGTCAGGGCAGAAGTTCTGACATAAACAATGTCAGATCTATACAATGGAATTCTGAAATGTCCTAAAGGAATTTTCTAAAGGACTGAATGCGTCAAACAGTTGAATTATTGTGAAATTGGCTCTGGGGTATGGTAGGTGTGTACTGCTTTGAAAGAAGGACTTCTGTAACTAGTTCGACTGTTACCACAATTAACAGGTCAACTCTTTCCCAAGGCATGCCAGGAACTGATGATTTAATAAGGATCAAAAGCATAGTAGCAGCAGCACCACAACTTAATGGGAGTAACGGGGATTAAGAGGACCCGAGACATTTAACCTTTTCCTAATCTGTAATACCGAGTTCAACATATTGGGAGAATTTGCAAAGCTGATGTCCCCTTAGGGGGATGCTCTTTTAAAGAAGCTAAAGTGTTCTGCACACACTGTGCAGTACTGAAATTGTACCTCCCAACAAGCCAAAATAAGGTATCCTTTCTCCCAATATCTATTTTGAAGGCATGTTATTCCAGCCTTAATATATGGAGAAAAGGGAAATAAAGTACATCTTCTCCCTCCACATTGTCAAGATGCAAATTTATTCTTTTTATATCATAACTTACAGTCACTGTTTATCAGAGCTTCTTCAAGCTTCAGGTAGAACTCAGATTTTTGTGCCAGTACTCCAAGATTTACTACTTTTGACTGAAATATAAAAAAGGTTGTCAATTGAGTTTCATGAAAGACAACTTTTACGGACAAATATATGTAGATGAAATTCCAAACGTAGCATCCTTACAAGAGTTAAAATTGGGGAGGGGGATTTGGAATGTTGGATTAATTTAGTTCTGTACCATTAAATTACAATGCCATATTGAAGAATGGCGTAATTAGGAGGAATCTCACCC
Organism: Zootoca vivipara; assembly: GCF_963506605.1. Classification (NCBI taxonomy): domain Eukaryota; kingdom Metazoa; phylum Chordata; class Lepidosauria; order Squamata; family Lacertidae; genus Zootoca; species Zootoca vivipara. The sequence continues at coordinate 21,691,758 of NC_083286.1, forward strand.
AATAAGATGAATATCCTTACATGGGCACTTCTCCTTTCAAGACATTAATGTGTACACACACGCACATGAGAAAACATGCATCACATAAAAACAATGGAAGAAAGGGCACCTGGAGAAATCAAAAGAAGGATTTCTACGATGACTCTTCAGAAAGCTAAATATAGATGAGGACTAGAGGTTCATCTATGCAATACTTAACAATGTATTCAGGATTAAACTTCAGTGATAAAGCTTAGGACAGAACAGAAAGTTCTTTCTATATATGATGAAGCTGCCCAATATTTCAGTACCAGTTTCAGGTATTAGATTGCAGATCTGCACCATCACTTTAATACCCAGTAATTGTGCAGCTGAGGTGCCCAAACTCTGTGCTTTTATCAAAGATGTTGGAAGTGGGAATAGAGAATTGAAAGGGGGGGGGGGGGAATGCTATAAAATACAGTAGGACCAAGATCAGTTACTGCAATTCACCAGTGATTTACGGTAGCACCCATTACATAAGAAATTACTTCCAAGAGGCAGTCATAAATCCAGAGAGGCAGAGACAGACAGAAAGAGATGTACTACAGTAAATGAAGATGTTTTGTATCGCCAGCTTTCTCTTTACCTGTTGCCCACCATTTTCATGTTCAATAGAAGCATATTGCGGTACGAGGCCAGGAATTGTGGGGATGAAGAACGGTGCAGATTTTGGCACTTTTGGTGGCTCTTTGGGTTTGTTCTTTTGCTGTGGATGGGAGATTTTATATCATCAGACAATTTCCATATTCACACTGTAACCCTAAGAACACCAAACGTATTAACGTTCCATCTGTGAAAGCATTAGAATCTCAGCCGGTGTGTTAAATCTAGGTTGACTATGTGTAAAATAGTTTTGATATTTGTATACCCTAAAAACAACCTAGATGTTATCCCAAACTATGAAGGCATTTTTTCAAGTCTTTGTTGCATTTAACATAACACAACCATGTAGTCATACTTGGGTTTGCAACCGCAATTAGTTCTGGGAAGCCGGTTGCTCCCCGAATTCGTCGTAAACATGGATGCGCAGATCACTTCTGTGCATCCACGTATCGTGGAACCCGGATGTAAACACTTCCGGGTCCGCGGCGGTCACAAACCGATCAGTCGCAAACGGAGGAGATCACAAACCGAGGTATGACTGTAATAAGTAAAATGAGATCAACAGGTCCTGGTCGGAAACCTTTTAATAAATAGCATGGGCATGCTACCTTTATAATATCAAGATTGAGGAGGTTCTTCCATCTAGATTTTGGCAACATAGAAAGGGTCACTAATGCTTCTCCCAGCTGTTCTGGAGAATCATATTCTATCATCTCATCGCTTATTTCTTCCTCTTCTGTGACACCTACATCTTTAAAAATGGTAACAGACGGGGGGGGGGGGAGAGTTTAGCAACGTTGGGAAATATTCCAATGACAGTAGATCCTGAATGACATGCAGATAAACACAGCTGGTTAATTACACAAGTGCATGCGGATGATATAACAACGTTAAACCTGTGAAGAAAATAAAACAGAAACAATTCAGATACAGTTGAACATAACAAGATGAACACAGCCAGAAACAATGGCCAAGGAGGCACATTCCTGCAGCATGGATGGAAAGCCATGCTTGAAATTCCTCACAATGGATGATGTCCCCTTGGCTAAGGGTTTCATACCTGCACTATGTATCTGGTTGTCTAACTTTTCTCCTACTCCCAATCAGCCAAAGTTGGCCTTGCAGAGGTCAAGGAGATAAGGATCTGGTCTTCTTGTCAGAAAAGGCAGGGAACTAGGCAGAGGGCCTTCTCGGTGGTGGCGCCTGCCCTGTGGAACGCCCTCCCAACAGATGTCAAAGAGGAAAACAACTACCAGACTTTTAGAAGACATCTGAAGGCAGCCCAGTTCAGGGAGGCTTTTAATGTTTAATAGATTATTGTGTTTTATTTTTCTGTTGGAAGCCGCCCAGAGTGGCTGGGGAAGCCCAGCCAGATGGGCGGGGTATAAATAATGTTGTTGTTGTTGTTGTTGTTGTTATTATCATCATCATCATTAAGAGGCATAGTTATTCAGTTTTACAAGAACTAGAATGCATATGTGGGGGCTGGCAGAGGGTATTGCATCTGATTTAGCTGCTAAATCTTAGCTGTGGTAGCTCCCTCAGTGCACTGAACGACACAGAATCGGCAACAATGAAGACATCGTTTTCATGCCTCTTTTGAAAGGTATTACTCACAGAACATACAGCTGCCAATATGCTTCAGGAAATGAATCGAGAGTAGTGCCTACACTTGAATCTGCAGGGTAGATATGAAACTGGATTGCTTCCAGTTTCATTACATATTTTGTTTATGTCATTTTCTCACCATTACACAAAGTCTGCTTTCAGGGGAAATCATCCAAGTTACGGGAACGCACTGCCAGACATTTGCATGGACTCCAGACATCAGTGTTTCACCAAGCAGCAGCCTATTGCATGGGAATGCCTCTCGCAGAATGTAGTTTCTGTTGTGTTTTGTACCAAATAAATATCTAATTTTGGCTCATTTTGTCTGTATGTTAGAAATATACTTAAAAGCAGGGCCTGGGTCGCTGCAAATCTGAAGTGCTGAGCTGACAGATCCTCTAACTAGTGGAAGGGAAGCCCCTTAAGTTTGCACTCTTAGCATGCTCTTGGATCTGCAGCTGGGCCTGGAAAAGCAGCCTGTGACGGGTTCAAAAATACCCTCTGCTAACATCAGCAGCTGAGGACTGTGGTGTTTTTGTTTTAATTTTTTACATCTGATCTGAAAGCTTACACACATAACTGCTTAATACTGGATTACTAGAGATGCACTCTCAGAGGAGGCTGGCCTTTGTGGCTGTGAGCTGGTACAGCTGGCTAGCTCAGTTGGCTAGAGTATGTGTGCTAACAATGCAAGGTTGCAACTTCGATCCCTGGGTGGGACAGCTGTGTATTCCTGCATTGCGGGGGTTGGACTAGAGGACCCTCAGGATCCCATCCAACTCTATGGTTCTCTGATTCTATGTTCCGCTTATGAGCTTCCCATAAGCATCTGGCTGGCCACTTTGGGAATCCGGGTGCTCAACCAGATAAGCCTTTGGTATGATTCAACAGGGCTGCCTGTCATAGTGTTGATGTCAGCTCTCCATCATCTTCCTAACACAATCCCATGCATGGTTTTAATCTAACAGCTGGAACCTTCATGGTTCAGACGATGCCTTTGCTATCATAATTGCCCAGAGTAAATGAGAGCACTGCCTTGACTGCATCTCTGCCAAGTCCCAAGACGAAGGATTAATGCAGTCTGGTTCTTGGTTGCTGCCCCACAATTACCACATTCCCTTTCCCTAGAGGGTTGCCTATATAGCCTAACATAAATATATACTGTATACACTGTTGTTTCTCTATGTTGATTTTCAGGTTTGTAGCCCTGCCCTATACTCTGTGAAGTGCCAACTGATGGTTATACATGAATATTATATTCGGGCTGGCCTTTTGACGGTCCAGGCTGAGAAGATGTGGACCAATCAGTTTTATATAGCACGTTTTACTTGGCTATTTTCAACTCGTTTTATGTTTTGAAATATCATCTGACCCATCCTAGTTGATGGAGAAAGATAAGACATAATGAACTTCACAAGACAATACTTCACAAGTTATTGTGACTTTTTAAAATATTGGATCAGATTGTTGCTGTTAATGTTTGATATGTTTTATCATGTTTTTATAATTGGAAACAGCCCGGAGTGGCTAGAGCAACCCAGCCAGGTGGGCAGGGTATATATATATATATTTTTAAAAAACATATCTTTTATCATGATGCTACTCACTATCTGGAGTGAAAGCTCTCTAGATAAAGAGTGAGATTTACCAAACAAATCCCGTCAGGGGAAGCCTTCCCCATGCACTCTGTGAAATTGGCTCTATGCGGGTTGGAAGCCCCCCCCCCAAGAACAGAACACACAGGGAGGGCTTGATATACTGACATGCTTGCAAACAGAACGTTAAACAGAGCGTGACACCCATGACTTCAAATATATGGTCATTAGTAAGGACAACTGGTTACACACTCTAGGGCAGGGGCGAGGAGCCTGTGGCTCTCCAGATGTTGCTGGATGCCAACTCCCATCAGCCTCTGCAGTCCTGGCCACTGGGCAAGACTGGTGGGAGTTGTAGTCCAGCAGCATCTAGGAAGCCATAAGTTCCTCATCTCTGCTCTACGATTTTCAAGTTGAACAATATGTCCGAACACAAGGGAGTGTAGAATCTTTCACAAATTCAACTTTGCACTGGCCTAGGAGTAGTATGCAAGCCGTTACTTTGTGATTACACAAACAAGAGATTCAGAAAAAGCACACTAATGGCCAAAAAGATCTCAACAACTCCCTCCTCTAGTACCTTGAGCTGGACATGTTCCAGGAAGCGTTACTACGGAAGGCTCATAATCCGGTGGGAGCGGACGCAGAGAGACAAGCGAATAGAGCGAACGGTTAGACCTGTAAAATCCAAGATCGAAGAAATTGTTATTTTGGCTTGGGGGTGGGGGCAGAGGAGAAAGAAAGGACGCCACGTTCTTTGTGGATCTATTTGCTATAACTATGAGCGATTAATGTAAGCTATAGGACTAAGTTGTTAAAGAGTGAGAGATGATAAACCAGAAAGAGAACATTTTAAAGTTAAATGGAATCCTCATACTGATATTTATGTAGTATATAATGCAAATGCTGATTAATACCGTATAACAGCATTTTCTCTGTTGTAAAATATTAATGTATGTATACTGTATTTATTATGTATTTAGCTATTTGGTATGATTACCATTTTCAATTTCATGTAGTTTAAATTAAAGTGGTCAGAAGTCGTTTTTGACGTAGGATAAAAGATTAGTTAAAAAGTGGAGGAGGGAAAAATCTTACTTGATGTAAAGCAAGTTCAACTGACATAAACAGAACTCTCACCCAAGCAAATGTGCATAGAATTTCATTATATTAGGAAAACAGTCCCAGTACACGTAACTGATTGGGGGGGGGGGAGTTACAGAGGAATTTTCCAAAGGACAGAACTTGCACCTTTTACTAAAGTGCCATGCCAACAATAGAAATGGGCAGTCTGATGTCTTACAGTTCTGCTCTAAAAATGGACATGCTCAGAAGACCACCGGAAGACTTACCACAGGTAAATTCCAAGATCATCTACATGGGAAGAAGCTAAGAAGTCTCCCGTAGGAGACATAGTAATGCTTACTGCTGCTGAATCTAGTAGGAAACAGTCGACAAGGCTGCAAAGAGAAAAACAATTCATCACATAACAGATAATATATAGTTCAGTTAGCAGTTATTAAGTGCATTAAATGCATGAAACCAGTACCAGTCATTATTTATTTAGTCTTCCTATTCTGCTTTTCAGACAAATGTATAGTCTTTCCAAAGACGTTCACTTCAACGCTTTAAAAAGGAGACAGGACAATTTCTTGTGTTCAGGATTACAAACAGAAAAAAAAGAAGCCATATTAAGGAGCAGGAGTGTGGGGAAAAGGGAGAGATGGGAAATCCATTTGAAAATGTCATAATAAAGGGGCATTTAAATCCAGCTAGGCCAGGCTTGATTTCATGCTGGTGATCTCGCTTGCACAGAGGTGAGGCAACTTAGTGCTCTGGATGATAGAAGGTGCTAGAACATTATTCCCTTCAGTTCTCCAGGCAGTTGGAGCAGAGCGTGCAGAATATTAGATTTAAGAAACATGGACATCTACAAAAAACATGCACATATGGTCTTTTCTATGTACGACTGGGTTGACTATCCTACATCATGGTATAGATAGATAGATAGATAGATAGATAGATAGATAGATATAGATATAGATAGATATAGATAGATATAGATAGATAGATATAGATATAGATATATAATGGTAAAATGCAAAACCCTGAAAAACACTGTAAAAATGATTTATAACTTCAAAAAAAGGTTATCCAGTATTTCTCTTTTCTTTCGCTTTTATACAATGCTTTAGTTTAGCTACAAGCATCCCCGTGGTTTGCCTATCTTTTTACTCATTGTGGGGATAGTTTGGAATGTCTGGTTTTTAGCATACAGAAATCAATCTGTAATGATTGTGACGAAGGCTAATTCCTTATGTTCCCAATAGACTAAACTGGCCATGTAATGTGATGACAAAATATTGGGTGGGTGGCATTCAACGCAGGAGACTTTATCTCCTCTTCCCTGCAGCTCCCCAGGTGAAATCAGCTCTGTAAGGTAAAAGGTAAAGGACCCCTGGGTGGTTAAGTCCAGTCAAAGGCGACTATGGGGATGTGGCGCTTATTTCGCTTTCAGGCCGAGGGAGCCGGCGTTTGTCCACAGACAGCTTTCCGGGTCATGTGGCCAGAATGACTAAACTGCTTCTGGCGCAATGGAACACTGTGACAGAAACCAGAGCGCACAGAAACACTGTTTACCTTCCCACCACGGTAGTACCTATTTATCTACTTGCACTGGCATGCTTTCAAACTGCTAGGTTGGCAGGAGCTGGGACAGAGCAATGGGAGCTCACCCCGTTGCGGGGATTTGAACTGCCAACCTTCCAACTGGCAAGCCCAAGAGGCTCAGTGGTTTAGACCATAGCACCACGCAGGACGCTCTGGAGCAGTTTTGGGGGACACAGAGAAGAATAGAGTTCTGGCAATGGAGCATTGGATACATTGGGTCTAGTGGAGCCTCATAATTTAACTTTATCAGATGTGCATTGCCCATTATGAGTAGGATGAACACAGGATTGCATGACTGGCAGCTACAGCTGTATTCCAGACAATTTGGAACCAAAGCTAGCCCTTTACCCTTTGTCGCTAAGCCAGCTGCCTCAAAGGAAGAAAACAAAGAATGGACTGTTGTAAGACCATATGAAAGCTAATCATAATAAAACAGTTTAAAGTGTGTCCAGTTGGTGGGCACGCACGCCCAATCTGCCAACTCAAGAAGTGTGCCACTGTGGTCAAGAATCAAATCTGCAACTGCTCATCAGTCCTATTCTTCCTGCAAATTGGCTGAAGTTCCGTTTCAACTTTAAAACACCTATCCTTTTTCATTCCTGCCCTAGTTAGCAGCAGAGCATCAAATACAAGGGCGAAGGGAGAACCAACTTAGACTGGACTCTTCAGGGAGACACAAACAATAAATCTGAATGAAAGCAACATTGGAAGTCCAAGTACAGGTAAATTAAAAAACTGCAGTGTGTGTGTGTGGTTGTGCACTCTGGGATATTATTGGTTTCTTAATTTATGGAATGCCTTTTACATATGTCTCAAGGCAATGTACAGTGCAGGCATAAGAAACCTTAAATGTTAGTCCAATTATGTCGTGCGAGTTAACGTAATTGGTTTAGTATTGCAGTACATTCCTATTAAAATTGAAGTGCTATCAAACTAAATCAAGAGTTGCGCCATCAGACTGTATAGTTCCAATGTATACAGAAGGGAATGGAAAAACAAGTAGATTATGTACTAATCTGCATACGGGCAACTCCTCTGACGTATGAGAACCATTTTCTCATTTCCATTTGACGTACATACTGCTATCTGGAAAATGTTATGATAACAAGAAACTCTGAGACTTTTTTGGGTAGGGGCAATGCTGCAACATTTAAAAGTCAGTACATTCTAAGGTGAATGAGGAAAAAAACACAAGTTCAAACAAGGCAGCCTGTCGTAATATGTAATGTCTCAGATGGCTAATTATTTCAAAGAAATCTGACAAGTCTAGGTTATGCTTATAGGCAAGACATCAAAAAGACAACAACACAGGAAATCTGAAAAGGAAATGGGATTTAATACACCCGACAAGAGGAAATTGAAGGAATATGAGACATGAGAAATTACAAAATCTTGGGGCACCTAAACTGGGATTGCCAAGTAGACAAGAGAAACCATTTAAACGCAAGTGCTTCATTAGGCTGAAGTCTGTCCTGTTCCAGTAAAAAGGATGGAGATGCATTTCAGGTTGCAAACAGAAGAACTACAAAAGCTAGTTAAAGACTACAAAAGTCATCTAACCCATAAAAAAAATCACTTTCAATTAAAGAAAGGGATTTTAAAAATGAAACAAGTATTAGACAGCATGATTAAGTTCTGCTGAAATGCAGGGGCTGCCCATTCTAACTTTAGTTAGAACCTTTACCATCTATATATATATAAATGTAAACTGGTCATGTGGGTTACTGTCCACTTTTTCCGAAACCACTTCACCGATTGCATTCACATTTGAACACAACGTCCAAAGTGAATGTCCAAAGGCTCTTATAAGGTTTTCAAAGACAGATACCACACCTCCGCCAGGTGAAACCCCAAAAACTCCATTCCAGAACGCACCACTCAGCCGAAAGTGCATGCTGGGAAAAGAACCAGGTTGCAAACCAGCGCCCTCTACACTGGTACTACACCTATAGAACCGTCCCTCTCAACAGCACCTCAGCTGCCGTTTACATACTAGGCCGAAGCCTTTACAGACTAGGCTGAATGGAGGTACTGACTCACCTGGGTGGGGGTTGGGGGGAGGAGGGGGCGGGATAGGTCAGGACATGGTGGGGCCACTCACAGGGATGACCCGGGGGTGGGGGGAAGAGGGGGCGTGATACGTCATGGGACGGGATGGGTTGGGGGGAATCACAGGGAAAACCCGGGGTGGTGGCAGTCACAGGGATTAGCCATGGCAACGCGTGGCAGGGCCAGCTAGTTTTCTATTAAAAATAAAAAATTAATGACAGAGCTCACTCGTGTACCTTTGGCAGGGCAGATTCAATCCTCAGGCATAAAGGCAATAAAACACAAATAAATGAAGATATTTGCAAGTAGACCAGCTCGTTTCTGTTCTTGCTTATTATGTATTTTATGTTCTCATTTTCTATTTTTATGTTGTGAACCACCCAGTGATCTTTGGATGAAGGCTGCTATACAAATTTAATACATAATGAGAATAATATAGAAAGGTGTGTTTTAAAACTGATTGTGCTCTTTTGTCAGTACACACATGTAACATATCAAAGTAGCAGTTTCTCTGCAATCTCTAAATTTACTTACCACCCAGATGGCAGATCCCAGGTTCTAATAGTGCAGTCCATAGCTGCCGTTATTAGCCAGCGGCCATCAGAACTGAAAGCCTACAAAAAAAATTATGATTTGTCTTTTGAGTAACAGCTGCATAGATTCCCCTGACAATGTTACTAGGATATTTGGATGAATGGGTCAAGCGTAAGGAGCTAATACGGAATTTATCACTTGTTGCTAGTATGCTTGTTGTGTTGCAATAATGGAATAATAAAGCCACCAGCAACAGTGAAAGAAAGCCTGGCAAAAAAGCGAGGTTGGCTGAAATATGGTAAATAAGAGAGAAAACTTGAATATAAATGGAATCCCTTAATTGAATTCATGAAGAATAGATATAATATGATATTGATTACAACCTTTTATCTGTGCAGTGTATTAATGTTATAATTTTTGGATTTATCATATTGGTATTTATAAATGCATGACAGACAGACAGACAGACAGACAGACAGACAGACAGACACACACACACGGTATTACAGGAACAGGTATTTACTTGATATATCCTTGCAATCATTGTATTTAATGTTTAATAAATTATAATGAATATTTTAAAAAAGAATTAGGATGATACTTGCTAGACAAGCAACAACAAAGCATTTCAAAGTTGAGCTGTTGAAACACTGGATATATTCGAAGCTGAAGAATACTTAGGAAAATGTTTAAGTTAGCACATAGCAACTGTATCCATTAACATCATTTATTATAATTTATATTCCTGTTCTTCTTTTAGAAAGCTCAGTGTCCTCCCTGGGACTCCCAGTGATCTTCCATTCAGGTCCACATGCCCTTAGCTTCGCTCTTGCTAAAGGATGAGGTGACCCCAAATCAACTGACCCACATACAAGAATATGCATTTGTTTTTACACAAACCCCCAAGATCTAACATGATGATTAGAGAAAAGCAGCATAGTACCCTGTTGATACTGAGGACTACAACTTCCATTCTTCCTAGCCATTGGCTATGTTGGCTGGGGATGATGGGGATTATAGTATACAAAACCCGGAGGTCACTACGTTGCCTGCCCAATGTAGATGCACTCTGGCGGTACATCACCTCTACACAATTTACAGTTAATAGATACAAACTTACCAGGTCATTTATCTGGCCTTGGTGCCCTGAAAACTTCCTCACAATTTTTCGTGTTTCTATATCCAGGACACTAATGGTGAAGTCATCTGTAACAATTCCCAGAATGCAACTGGTAAAATCAAGAAGAGCATAAAGTAGAATATCAAACACATGTTAAAGAAGAGGCAAAATAAAAATAAAAAATTAACCATGCTTCTTTCTTGTTGATATTGTTGGAACACAAACTTTAGGGGAAACCCCCCAATAGATGTTTAGGGCAGGCATAGGCAACCTCAGCCCTCCAGATGTTTTGGGACTACAACTCCCATGATCCCTAGCTAACAGGACCAGTGGTCAGTGGATGATGGAAATTGTAGTCCCAAAACAGCTGGAGGACCGAGGTTGCCTTTGCTTGGTTTAGGGTAAGGTTACCCTAAAAGTTTTCACAGGGGAAAGGACAGGCAAAAGCTGGATCTAAGCAGGGCATAATGAGGAAAACGGACAGGTGAATGTAGTGGGTTGGGTGTGTAAAGGGTAAGAACCTAATTACAACAATTTATTATTTTCATCAGATAAGATTATTCCAGTTTTGCTTTTCACAAAGCAGCATACAGAGAAAGAAAAACAATGGAACATCAGGCAAAATACTAAGCACTGAATGCATACATACAATCCAAGATGAGACCCTTTCTCTTAAGGAAAGGCCACAGTAAAGATTTTAAGGCAGGAGTGGCTCCAGATCCAGCCTGCCAAGCCAATGCCAGTTGTCTGCCAGCCCCTGGCAGACTCGGGCACCTCTTCACTTTGCAAATGTGCTTCCTCCTCTTCCTCTGGCAACACTGTTAGGTCCTACAGGCTGGGGGGGGGGGGAGGAGCACACTCTCCTGCTCATGACCGGCAAGATCTAATAGTAGTGCCATGCATGCCAGAGGGAAAAGAGCCACCTCTGTAAGATAAGCTGCATCACAGCAGAGGGAAATAGTTCTATTCATCACCTGTGTGCATGTGTGTGTGCATGGATGTCTGGTCTGCAGGTCTGGGTTTTTGTGCGCTGTATTTGCATGCATGCATATGCTTGTGTGAATGACTAACCTTCAATGCAGCCCTTGGACCAGAAAAGGTTAGCCACCCTCTTTCTAAAGCCTTCTTGAATGTTAAAACTGAAGAGGCCAAGTGAATTTTAATTGGAAGGGAGGTCTGCAGCTGCAGGGCCACCCTCAAGAAGACCCTGTCTAAATGAAGAAACTAGGAAGGAGGCACGTATTTCAGAAACTAGGAGGGGTAAAACTCCTTTAGTACAACTGTGTTCTGCAAATATGAATTATGAAAATATCACTGCTGAAGTAAGGGAAGTTGTTAAAAACAATGCATCTTGCAATAATCCCACCTGTCCCTGTGAAGCAACATTTTGCTTGGAGATGAAGGGAGGTTAATAGAGTGAACAAATTTTGCGCTCTTGAATTTCCAGAACTTGATCAATCCTTCACTTCCTGCTGTGGTTGTCAGCTGGTTTAATCCATCCACGGCTACCCCTCTTATGGAGCCTTCATGAGCTTTAATCACGAAGAAAAAGAGTCAATTAATATTCCACCAGCTTAATTTGGCCTCTTCCAACTATTTATTATTATAAAGTTTTATACAGATCCTTAGCACAGCTCACAATCTAACCACAATATAACATCCTTCAGGAATAGATAGGTACCATACCACGCTTACTGGTAATCAAATTCACTTTCTGCCATATGTTTCCTGTAGTGCAGTACAGTGGTACCTCTGGTTATGAACTTAATTCGTTCCAGAGGTCCGTTCTTAACCTGAAACCGTTCATAACCTGAGGTACCACTTTAGCTAATGAAGCCTCCTGTTGCCGCTGCACCACCGGCGCGCGATTTCTGTTCTCATCTTGAGGTAAAGTTCTTAACCCGAGGTACTACGTCCGGGTTAGGGGAGTCTGTAACCCAAAGTGTTTGTAAGCCAAGGTGTTTGTAACCCGAGGTACCACTGTACATTGTGTCCACCATGGAACTGAGATCCTGAGTAAAGCTTCCTTCCTCACTCTGCATGGCTAAACCATGCCACCAAATGCACTAGGGACACACTATCTTATGAAACCGGAATCCCAAACTTGTTAATGCAGAGGTGACTTAACAACTCACTGTGCCTGCAGAAGGCAAGCATGTGTATCGGAAGCATCTGCCTACTCCAGCATGAAGTAACAATAAGCACATTTGGTACTGCTGGCTTATTGCCATCATAATCTACAGGCAATTTAGGGTGATGACGTTTTCATTTTTTCCCCCTCAAAAATTATTTCCTGTAGCACAAATGGATGAACTTTTGCCTATTAATGACTAAAATGAGGTATATTCCATTGAAATATTTAAAAAAGGTTACGCACAAACCGTTTTTAATTTTTTTTGTATGCCGTTTTACCATTTCATAAAATTGTATTAACAATTCTATATACATTTCATATCAAATGTGGACACACCACCACATTCCACAATGGGGAGTGTCCTTAGCAACATAGGGTATACAAATGTCACACCTGCGCAAGGTAAAAGCCCCCTTTTGGAACCTCAAAACTCAGCCAGCAGACCCTGCCAGGCATGCTGGGAAAAGAACCTACAGGAGAGGTAGCAAAACATCGTCCTCTAGCGGCGTCTATACTGTTACTGCAGCTAAAAAAAAGCTTCCTTGTGTGTTTGATGACCCTATATAATGTTGTATATATGTGACTCTAAAGCTTGGGTTCAATTTTATATCTGCTTACAGTGACTTCAAAAATGGTCAAAAAACTGATAAATTTTTTGAAATCATTTTTTGTGTGAGGTTTTTTTTAAATCAAATCTCTTTGAAAGTAAGATTTTATCTAATCTTTAATGAAAGCTCATCAAATTATGATACAGGGAAATGAGGTTGTAAAAAAGTCATCACCCTAACAGGCATGCAATGATCCATCTAGTTGTTGTCTGACCACAGTGTGGTTATTTAACCTGTGGGCCTCCAAATTTTGCTAGACTACAACTTTCTCCATCCCTGACCAGTGGGCCATACCAGTTGGGGCTGATGAGAGTTGGAGTTCAATGGTATCTGGAAGGCGACAGGTTACCCACCCCTGAGCTATACCCAAAGGCCAGTGTTGCAAAAGCTTTTTGGTGCTGTGCTGGTCAAGAACCGTAATAAATCAATCAATCAATCTTGGTGAACTAAGCTCCTGCCTCTTCTCTGCAGCACATCAAATCCAAAGGCTCAGTTTAATCTGCTGGCAACATTCATACATTTGAAAATGCAGCCGGAAATTTGTCACACAGTATGTGCCGAAGAGGGTTCATTGGCCTATGCTCACCCCCTGCAATACAAAATAAAAGACTGTGCTTGCAATTGGGGATGGTCTCTTATACCCCTGTATGCATATGCTTTTCTCATGTACACGCATATTCCTAATCACATGGCAACTACTACCACACATGATGTTCAGCATAGGTGCGTGCAAACACAAACCAGCACATCCCATTCTATGTATAGCAGTAATAGCCATGTTGTTACAGGAAAGCATTCTGAGGATGTATTTCCGATCCAGAGTCTCAACAACAGCGAAACTGTTGTTAGAGGGTAAACTCTGATGCTGCTGTCTGCTCATGGAACAGCTTTTCATTCAGCTGAGGCACCCACTAATTTAAGATATGGGGAGGGAAATTTCACTGACACCCTGCCTCTCACTTGTGGGATCTTCCAAAGTGTTATAAAGGGTCCCCATGCCTTCTAGAGCAGACTTTTGGTGGCCAGAGAGTGCTGCAGAAAAGAGTAGGAATCAACAAAAATCTCTGCCTGGAAACCCCCCCCCCCCCGCCGCCGCCGCCTTTTTTTTTACATTAGAAGGTGCCTTGGCTGGATCAAAAGACATTCTGCGACAGAAAAGGCAGCATTGGATTTCAACCAGAATGTTTTCTAAGTGCCCCATTTTCACCTTTTTCTTTGCCATAACGCCATCTATGAATGCCAGACTGCATGTTGTATACATCCACATGGCCCGTTGAAAGTCCAATTACAGCGAAGTTTCCACAGGAACTGATATCTACTGCCTTTTGGGGAGAGAGAGAAAGAAACTTAAGGGGTTTTTTTTAATAGAGGGAAATATTTGAAATCTTACTTCCAATATTTGTGATTAACAATGTCAACTTCTTAACTGTTTAAACAGACACTATTCAATACAAACTGATTCTACTTTCAAAAATTACTGAGCTGTTCAGATAAAGAATAATTCTTGCTATTATTGTGATTTAGCATACAGTGGAACCTCGGTTTCTGAATTTAATCCATTCCGGAAGACTGTTTTGGCTTCCGAAAAGTTCAAAAGGCAAGGATCAACGGGCTGGCTGCAAAGTCAATGGGAAAAAAATGAAAAACGCTTCCAAAAAATATGTCCGGCTTCCGAAAATCATTTGAAAACTGGAGTAGTTACTTCTGGGTTTTCGGCGTTTGGGAGCTGAAACGTTCTAAAACCAAGGTGTTCGGGAACCAAGGTTTGACTTTACTTATTTGCCACTTTACCCTAAAGTGTGTCAGAGCAATTTACAATGCAATAGCACACGTTACCAGAAGTGGTAACTTCGAGGCAGGGGAATACTGACCGCCACTGCCCTCCCAAGCACTTGCCTTTTACTGCTGCCAGTCTCCTCTGGAGTTAGCATATGAGCAGCAGTTGTATGTCACTTAGCCCGGTGAGAAGTCCCTTCCCCTCTGAGCTGTAGTTAAGCCAGGCTCCCTGGTGTGCACGAAGACCAGAACGAAAACCTTTCTTGTCAGTTAACACTTGCTTTCTTCGTATTTATGTACGTAAACCTAGCCTGCTTTTTTCCTTGTAATACTGAATTTAACAATCAAACAACAACAAATTGTTGATTTTTTTGTCATTTTCTAATTTACTGACATGCTCTCTTGTATTTTGTATGCTTGCATTTTGAGACATTTTGGATGTTTCCTGTAAGCCGCTTTGCGGAAAAGTGGCATTTAAGTACACTCAATCAACCAACCAACCAACCACAGACATACCTAACTGCCCTCCAACTAAGCCCTAAAGTCCTAGGTAAACAAGAATGGTCCCGTTCAGTGGTGGCTCTCTGTTTGTGCATCTGGTTTATTGTATTTTAAATACATTATTGCTTTTAACAACAGAACAACATCAACCTTATCTTGGTTATGTCATTCTGAATTATGAGCGGGTTTTTCAGTACACTTAAAAACAACAACAGAACTATATCCTTCAATCAGTTTTTTTAAAAAAACCTTACTGTTGCAGATACACCAGGAGGTTTATTTTTGCTGAAGTCTTGTGGCGTCAGTTTATGAATTCCCATTGACCCTTTCTGATAATTCCAGGTAGTACAGGTTACATAACCTTGATGGCAAGCAATGATCCCATCCCAGTCACTTTGACGGGCCACCTCTGTAACACAATCAAAATACGTTAAAGGCAAAACTCTTAATCGGGAAGCAGTTATCCCATGGAAAAATAGCTTTGCACACATTTTATAACAGTTGTTTAGCAGTTTATTACATGGTTACAGTAAAAGGGTTCCGTGTCCGCCATTATCCCAACTGTAAAGAGTCCATCCAGCACAAGGAAGTCCGTCAAACGATGGAAGTTGCTCCCCAGGAGGCAACCAACTATGAGATGGCTTTAAAGGAGGACTGTACAAATTAATGGTGGAGAGGCCTGTCAATGGCTACTAGCCATGAAGACTATGCTGTATCCCCCGCAGCTGGAGGGAGCAATGCTTCTGAATACCAATTACTGGAAACCACGTGGGGGGGGGGAGTGCGTGAGTGTTCACGTTCTGCTCTCCAGTTTCCCACGGGCATCTGCTTGGCCCCTGTAAGAGCAGCATGCTGGACCAAACGGGCCACTGGCCTGATCCAGCAGGCTCTCCTTATGTTCTTATGTGAAACTACCCACTTAATGTTTAACAGAATGACTATTGTAAGAACAACCTATCGTACTATTCTGAGGCTTGTTGCGCCGAGTGTAGAGGAAAAAACAACTTAAGAGCAGCGCTGTGGAATCAGACTAGTAGTCTATGCAGTCCAGTGTCCTGCTTCCAACATCTAATTTTGCAGCACACTGCCACTAAGTCTAGAAGTTCCATTTCGTTGTCATATCCAAAAGCCCTTGATAGTTCCGCCCTCCGTGAATTGGTCCATGCTACTTTTAATGAGAGGTCAGCCAGTGCCCATCACAACACAACGTGGCAGCAAACGCCATAAATTAAATATATAAATAGACTGATAGGAATTGCACTGTAGATTTCTGTACATATCCATTATTAGAGGAGCCTTTCATTTTCACTCTCTTCTCTATAATCACCTCCAACATGGGATTTGAACTTTTCAACACAACTGCGCAAAGTGTTTTCACTGAGCCATCCACCAATTACTTTTCTGGATAGTCACAGCCACTTTGGTTCCCATCAGTGTGCATAGTTTCCCCCAATGCACATCATTCTATATTTACTTGGAATCTCATCAGTCACGTAGGATGCTATTCAATGGGGGCAGGGGAAGAAAAAAGAAGACGACGATGTCGTATTACCTCATTCATTCAAGACAAGACAAGAATTACGCACCTGTAGCAAATGTTGTAATAGGTGGAAGAGCCAATGTATCATACCGGAGTCCTTTCTTTTTTGATTTCTTTTTATTTATGGAACCTTCAAGAGATGAGAAACATGACACAAATGTACGCCAGGCACTGACAGTTCGAACATATTATGTCTTAGGGAAGGCTTAGTTTCCTAACTCTGCCAGGCCACCACCCCATACTATGTCAAATGCAAATTACACTGAAATTAGGATCAGGTGTTAAGTTTCAAAAACGCAAACAAAAACATTTTATCATAAGAAATTTCACTCATTTCAATAGAACTTTCTTTAAAGAATATTATTTCCTCTGGTTCAGGATTGTTTAAAGGTAAAGGTAAAGGGACCCCTGACCATTAGGTCCAGTCAAGGATGACTCTGGAGTTGTGGCGCTCGTCTCGCTTTACTGGCCGAAGGAGCCGGCGTACAGCTTCTGGGTCATGTAACCAGCATGACTAAGCTGCTTCTGACAAACCAGAGCAGCGCACGGAAACACCGTTTACCTTCCTGTTGGGGTGGTACCTATTTATCTACTTGCACTTTGACGTGCTTTCGAACTGCTAGGTTGGCAGGAGCAGGGACCGAGCAACGGGAGCTCACCCCATCGCGGGGATTCAAACCACCGACCTTCTGATCGGCAAGCCCTAGGCTCTGTGGTTTAGACCCACAGCGCCACCCGCGTCCCCAGTCATTAAACAACAGGAGTCTGAGCGCATACAAAGAACAGCTAGAAACCATAAGTAATCTGGGTGTACCAAGCGGCTACACAATATTTTAACACTCGTACAGGTTCAATACACCAAAATACCTTCACAGACATTTGATTATGCATTGCGTAGTCCCACTCACCGCGTCCTAAGCTTTTGTTGAATCGCTCATGCACTGTGGAAAATGACTGCAAGGTACTATCTTGTCCTACAGCAGAACAGTAAAAAAAATGTAGGTATACCTATGCATCAGTTCGTTTTAGGCAACTTTTAAATGTAAACCCTTATAGAAATTGTTGGAGAAAAACTTGCTTTTGCATCCAACATCTCATCAGTGACTTGCCTCCCCCCTCCTCTCTGCTCTGGAGGATCTTCTAACCCTTCTGGGTATAATTTTTGGGGAGGAGATGGGCTGCAGAGGAGAGGGAGGAATTCATTCCGCCAGCAGTGTGTTCTGTTGGTTTATAACCAATCAACAAAGCTTGCAGGGTTAAACTACATTGGGCCCACTACTTACACAATGGTTCAGTTCCGGGGGTCTGAACACAGAGGCAAAATCGCACGGTCAGGAACCCCCCAACCTCCGCCCCGCCCCCCCGCAAGGCGGAGACCTGCTTCCTAGGGTCTGGGAAGGTCATGGGAGGGTCCTGAGTGCAAGTAGGGTCCCTTCCTCACACCTCCTTCCCAGAGGCTGGTAAGGAAGGTGCGACCATGCTTACTGGGCTTTGGGGAGGTGGTTCAAGGGCTCTGGGATACTGGTAAGAGAGGAAGATATAGCTGGGTGTGCTGGTGGGGAAATAAATAAATGAAAGATCAGAGAATGGTGGGTTTCCATGGCTCTCATTTATTTATTTATTCCCGCCTGCGCAATGTTGTAGTCACATTAAGTAATGTGTGCACAAGTTGCAAGCTTATTTTACAAGAAAACCAAGTCTTCAATTTGAAATTGAAACGCCTAGTATTTTTGTGAACTTAAGTAGCAGCAATTGAAAAAGGTAAAGCTATGTTCAAGATCCAACCTGCATACTGGACCAAAACCAAACAAGTCAGAGATATAAGTGGCTGACCTATGACTAATCCTTAATCATGAGAAACTGAACACCACGTGACTTGATCCAAAACAGTGTTACTCATTTCAACAGAACAGGAAGCTGAGAGAATTCCTACCGGCACTGAGTATTTGCTGCCCATTTTGCCCATGATATCTGATTTTTGTTGGAGGTGCACTGTGGCCCATTCGGAATCTCAGCAACCTACCGCTTCCTCCAGGGCCATCAAAGATCCATACCTATTCAACAAGTAAACAAACGCAAGAAAACAACGTGTTAAAGGAAAGCAAGACTTGAAAATAAGCTTGAAGCAAAATAAATG
Source organism: Zootoca vivipara (assembly GCF_963506605.1). Classification (NCBI taxonomy): domain Eukaryota; kingdom Metazoa; phylum Chordata; class Lepidosauria; order Squamata; family Lacertidae; genus Zootoca; species Zootoca vivipara. The sequence goes on from NC_083286.1 coordinate 21,710,654, forward strand.
CACAGTAATAAACCAATAAACTAGTAATATTCAGAAGCTCTGTATGTGGCCACACTCATGTTTCATTCAAGGACATACTAAACCTTCTCCATTATTTTTGCAAAAATTTCCACTTTGGGAAAAAAAGACACTTCATGCTTCAGAATACCTGATTTTAGCAAAGAAGTATTTCCTTTTTCATAATCATTTTTTATTGTTTTTTCTATACATACATCGGCAAGAATCGGAAAGAAACATTTCAATACAAAAAAGATTGAATAAAAAGTATACAAATTCCAAGATGTGTCTTGTCATTTTTTAAATAAACTAAGAATTGTTACAATTTATCAACTTCGTTTTATAACTTGTTTATTTCAGTTCCCTTTCCCTTTCAGTAATTATTTTTGTTCTGCTCCTCTTGTGGTCGACTCCCACCTCTCTCTCTTTCAGACTTGTTCTTCCATTTATTCAGTTTTGCGCTCTCTAAAGTTATACCCGTCACAGATTGTCTTACAAATTAAACATGGGTTTTTGACTTAGGTTACTTTAAACTGTTGTATTTTGTAATGTTGACCTACAGGCGTTTCATATCTTACCATGCTCCTTCAAATACTCTATAAATTTATTCCATTCCTTTTGAAACTTTTGCTCCTTTTGGTCCCTTAGGAAGTATTTCCTAATGCAAGTACTTGGATCCTAATCTTTGTGTTTTTTATAAGAACAGGGAACAATGCACACTACCGTAAGTGATTTTTAAATTTTTATCCAAGAGCACAAATGTGCCTTTTCTTGTCAAAAGAAAACTTGTAAAAAGACTGTTCTAGATTGGGGACAGGAAGGGAAGGAGGAAGTGATTTAAGGGTACATGATTGCTCATTCAAATCCTCAACCAGACTAGTGAGAGTTATAGCTTTCCATTGAAAGTTAGCAGAACTGTGCAGATTGCCTGCTGTTTCTCAACAAATGAAACCTAATTATGCAACAACAAACATAAGAGGGCATCTTACGGACACACCATAAAATAAACTTGATGCTCTACCCAGAATAGTTTTCCACAACTACAAACACAGTATTTTTGTTCCCAAGAACAAAAAGGAGTAGTATACATTGTGTTTCTAGGTGCATGAATTAAGTAATTAAGTATTCTATGTATATGTTTAAATCTACGTTTGGTTCTTGCTCCTATTTATTTAATAATTATTCGCTTAGATTCATACTGTTATGCTATTTATTTAGATGTTTTGCTTATGCTGGTCTATGACCGTAATAAAATAAAGTACTTGACTAGGTGCATGAATCATCTTGGGATCATCAGAAGGGGCTGGGAAAATGACTTTGGAAACGGAATATTAATTTAGTTAAAGCCACAGAACTTACCCTTATTGCATTGTCCGAACCATTGGTAATAAGAAGTGGTTCCCCTTGGACAAACGACATACCAGAAATTGCTGTAGAATGGGCATCTCTCAGCTGGCCCTGAAGTTTATTTTCTTCTAGATCCCACAACCCAATATGCCCAACAGGACTTCCAGCAGCCATAACTGGGTGTCCATCTGATCACATGCAGAAAATAAACAAAACATAAATACAGATACCTTAAGTAAAACAAATAAGGCTGAAGAGTATACAACTGGGAAAGAAAGCCAACTAACATTAAAATAGATTGGGAGAGGGTGAATGATTAAATCACTCACACCACACTTTTCCTGTTCAGACATAACAATAAACTATCATTTGATTAGACCAGAAAAATTTCCATTAAAACTGTGCATGCAAGGGGAGAATAGAATGTTCAAAATCATCTGTGATCTTCAAGCCATCGATTGGAGGACTGTCTGAATGCAACTACAGCAAGACCAATTACCTGTACATGTCAGTCCTGGCCTCATGATAGCTTGCCACAGTTGACAAGTAGCTTATACTTAAATTTGTATTTCAACTTAAGGCTTTAACTCATGTCTGAGGTTTCTAATAAGTGCTGAAGTGTACCTGTACGGAATGATATGGCTGTTATGGGACCCCAGTCTTGTTGGAATTTCATCAGCGTTTCATCAAATTTTATATTGTGCACTATGATGTGACCAGACACAAGACCTACTGCAATGACATCCACTGCTGGGGCCTGCAAAGAAAGTTATACAATTAAACAACAGCAACTTTTTATATTTTGCAACAGAGCATAAACGACTTATTAAGAATGTGTGGTGAGATTCCATTAGAAACTTTTCCTGGGCACACCTGAATGAAATCACCAAGTTCTGAGAAAGCACACAAGTTCATTCTCATTAGGCTTTTGTTACTTTCTAGACAAGAATGAACTTGCTGCATCAAGGCCATGCTTTTCCAATTTCAAAGCTTGTTTACTGTCATGCATTTTTATTATTGCATACTGAATAGAATGAGATGCATGTAATCACTATTCCATGGCATATTTCCCAGTCATCTTCCAATATTTCCAAAATGGAAGGAGCCTCTGGAGAGTTCAGACTATGTGAGATGCTAACTCCAAGATGTTTCCTGTTTCCTTCAACCTCCACAGAAGCAGCAAGAGAGGCTATCAGAGACTTCGGGTGATACAGTAGGTTTGGTAAGCTTTCATCAAAATGTTGTCATTGTGGAGGAAGTGCAAACAAATTAGTTCTACACATTTTTACACCTACTTACATCTTTATTTGGAGCGTGTTTCACCATCTGACGCCAGGGCAAAAGAAGCTGCGGAAGCTGTAGACCAATATACTCTAACAATACTCTCTTTAGCAAACTTTCACTTGGACTCAATGGTGCTCTGTGCACATACTCTGCACTAGTTTGGAGCGTGGGTGGGAGGAAGAGATTTAATTTGACTCCCCCTCCCAACTACAGCCCACCACTCCAGAGGGTCTTTCAGAGGTCTTGGTCCATGAGCATAAGTTTGCTTGTTTCATATTATTCAACCCTCTACCTCTAACCCAACACACTCTTTGATTATAACAGGCCACAGAACTTACTGTATTAACACCGAGGTCCAGTTTTCAACACCTTGCAAGCCTTTCTGACAGGCTTGTGCAAACCTTATGGTCTTCCATATCAAATATATGAATGCACAGCAAGGGAACATACATTCAGGGCCACACCACTCACAGTACAGATAACATTTTAATTACAACTCTTCCACCTAAGATTGGACGTTTGGATGAAATCAAATTTTGGATGCATATATTTAGCACTGACCTCACTGGGGCTTACTTCCAAACAAGGATTACAGCCTTGGGTAAAACCTGCTAGTATATAATTTGGGACACTGACACAATTCTAATTATGTTCAAATATAAGTGTTTAGAAGCAGAGCACAAGTAATGAGCTCCATACAGGTTGAATTCTTAAAAAAAAACACCCAGCTACAATACATGGTCCCAAGATTACTACATTTTAATAATATGAGATTTGTGGACCATGGTTTAACAGTCTAAACCAGGAATCCCCAAACTTCGGCCCTCCAGATGTTTTGGACTACAATTCCCATCATCCCTGACCACTGGTCCTGTTAGCTAGGGATCATGGGAGTTGTAGGCCAAAACATCTGGAGGGCCACAGGTTGGGGATGCCTGGTCTAAACCCAAACATACTGCATTAATTTTTTAAAAAAATCCATTAAATGGAACAGAACTTACTTCTACATAAGGGTGTGTAGACTGAAGCCTGCATGCGATCTTCCATTTCTATTCTAGTGTTAATTTTTAGCATAGACTTTTTGAATGAATTTCAGATCGGCAAGAGCTAGGTTCATTTATTTAAAGAAAAATCCCCTACATATATTTTTGCAAACGCCACTAGCAATATAATACAGCCCATGTATACAGTGTTTTCAAGAGTACTGACATGTACATTGACTTTGCTTACTAAAGTCTGTCATTCAGAATCCTGCAAAAGTAGTAGTAGATCTGCTAATATGAACTAGAAATTAAGGGACAGACTTAGCATTGTGGGCTATACCCATTTGATCTAGCAAAGAACATTAATAAAGCAATCTGAAATTAACTATCAAGGAACAGTATGTAATTGCCGCTGGGTTGAAACCAGAGATAAGCCTGCAGAAGGTAATTGGAGCTGCCACTCACAGAAGGTGTTTTCACTTGATTTTCCATCACCCTCCCCCTCGGTCCAAACGATTTAGCAGGGTTCCCCAAACCTTTTTAGAAGGGCAGACTGGCAGGAAGAGGAGGTGCCAGGAAGCTCATTTTTTTGCTCACCACCTTCTGCAGACTGATCTCTGGATCAAACCCTCTATACCAGGCATGTCAAACCTGTGGCCCTCCAGATGTTTTGGACTTCAATTCCCATCTTCCCCAACCACTGGTCCTGCTAGCTAGGGATCATGGGAGTTGTAGGCCAAAACATCTGGAGGGCCACAGGTTTGACATGCCTGCTCTATACATTCACACACTTACCTGTTGAAGGACTGTTACTCCTGCTCCCCAGCCGGGAAATGTATATAAAAGTTTGCTGGGGGGGGGGGAGAAAGAGGTTAGTGAATTTTAATGCAACGAAACAAAACTACATCAGAATGGATGTTAAACACAAAGCCAGCATTTGGGGTGCTTTTTTTTTGAGGGGGGAATACTACTAGCATTGTCTTAGGCCCCAAGAACTAAGACCAGGAGGAAAGTCCACTCATGCAAAGTGCTTCTGCCCAATTTTAGCCAATTCCCACTTCCCCAGGACCCCTCTGTCCTCATAGCATTCCCTTCGGGAGAGCTCCTTTTTGGTAGAGACCCAGGAGCCTACATTGGGAAACTTGGGACAGGACAGCTACAGCGGTTCAATCTTCTCACAGTTGTCAGGGCCATTGTCTCTATGCAGAGACACCCCAAAGACAATACTTGTCAATGTCACCAATATGTGCACAGTGCAAGTCTCATTTAAATAAAACTAAACAAGGAAAATAGTGCTCGTGGCTTTGGCCTGTATTTTTAGATCAAAACTATGTAACCCTTCTACTGTTTTAGAAACATAAACAAAATTCATGCTCACTTCAAATATTCTCAATTATTTCCTAAGTAATTTGAACAGGCTCGTTGCTAAACAAGCCCTTCAGTATAGCTTTAGTTTGAGAACCATTAGCATGTGATTGTTTCACTTATGGCCATATTTACATTTTAGTCTGTTAGAATCAAACAACATTGGAAAATTGTCCAATCCACCAGCGCTCTGCATTAATTCCACATTTTATGGGAGGAAATGACTGATAAGCAGGCTAAGTAGTTTGTAATATGGGTCAGGAAGGAGGGGGAGGGGAAGAGAGAGATGTTCTTACTTGGATTTTACATTCCACAACTGTAGATTTCCTTGTTCACTACCAAGAAGAATTTTATTCAAATAGGTACTTGGGTGCATAATTGCAGAAACAGCAAACACTGTCTTATCAAAATTCATCTGCAAGTATTCTTCTGCAAGACAAAGCAGAGCATTAGCTGCCATATATGCTACAAATATGTTTAATGTTTTTAGTTCTCTGAATAGTTATTACTTTAAAAAGGGTCAAATATTACCTTCTGACTGTACATCCCAAATAATGAGAATGTTATCACGATCAACAGAAATCAAATGATCCCCAAACGGCAGTACAAGGCGAACATCTGCTCTGTGACCTTTGTAAGTGTGAACCACCTGCAATTCAAAGTATCTTAGTTATTTCCTTAGAGGTATGAAATCATATCTGGACATTAAGTGCCTTCAGCATTATTTAGCACAGGTATAGGAAACCTGTGGCCTTCCAGATGTTATTACTTCAATTCTGATCAGTTCCAGCCAGCATGGTCAATAGTGAGGGATGAAAGGAGAGGCACAGGTTCCCTGACATTAATTAGGTGGAAAGGCAGAATACAAGCATAACATACAGCCCAAACTAGATTCAACATAGCTGCCAAGTTATCCCCTTTTTTAAAGGGAAATTCCCTTATGCTGAATAGGCTTCCTCGCGAGAAAAGGGAAAACTTGGCAGCTATGAGATTCAAGAGTCATAATATGACCCATACAACATCCCAGCTGTACCAGTTTCAGAATTGATATTTTAAACAATTCCAAATGTAAGCCAGATATTGACTGTAACATCATACTAAGCTCCAGCCACCTCTGATATGCAGGGGCAAATCACCCATACATTAATAATACAGCACCCATATCCTGAATATAAATGTATACACAAAAGCAAGTTCTATAGAATTATGTGTACTTCAGCTACTCCCAGGTTTGTGGATATAGGTTTGCAGCCTAAATACTTTCAAGATCAGACACAAATTGCTATATCTTGCTTAATAATTATACAAACCTCTTTGTTCCGTGCAAAAGCATGGAGAAGACTGCCGTAAGATGCAAAGACCAACATTCTGTCGGCTGCCAAACAGGTAATGTCCTGTGGCAAAGCATTGCCTAAAAGATAAGGGGAACAAAAAGAGCAAGCTCTATCAGTTTTAAAGTACACGCAGCAAAGAAGACACATTGTGATGTATTGAGAATTTCCCTCAACACTGCAGTATAGTGAATATCAATTGCTACTGGAAATGCACACCAAAAATGTTGACCCATGCTTAGAACCAGAACACACAACTTACTGTGTGCTCCATCAGTAAGAATGGCCAGAAGGCACATTCATTTGAATGCTCTAAGATAAGCAGGACTTAAAACACAAAATTTACTCGGACACAAGTTCCTCCAGCGCATGGTGGAAGGGCAACAAATTGTTACTTTTTAATTTATTGTTATTACTCCCAAGTAGTCAGTTAAGAGATTTTTCTGCCTCAGGTGTCCAATTAAACTTGGGTACAAAACACTCCATTTTGTAGTGGATTTTACAACTTTTAGCACGATTTTTGTACATAAACAGTATTCACCGTAACTTAAAATTTGTAAAGAAATATATAAAACTAAACCACATATTAAATGCACTACATAGAACAATATACTTACTAACAGCAACCAAGCCTAGTTTCTTCACCTGCAATAAAAGCATAATATTTTTTAGAAAAATAGTTCAGTATTACAATTATTAGACAAGCTATAAACGTTTCTGGAGAAAGAGACTAATGTGCATGGAAGATGGGCATAGTTATTCATGAAATAACTGCTGTAGTTAGAAAAGTTATAATAGTAATGGAACTGGCCTCTTGTTAAGTCTGTGGAAAAACACCCATTTACTTTAATGAAATTCAGCCGCACTCTTTCAGATTTACACGCACCATGATATGAAAACATTTTATGTTACACAACAGCTGCAGTCCCATTCATTTTGGAAAGGATGTGAAAATGAAGATTATCTTGAGTGATATAGAATAAATTATTTTGTATAGCTGCAAGTCAAATGTTATGCAACAGCACAAGCTCCACTCCTTTTGCAAAGAATGTGAAAATGAGGATTATATTGAGTAGCACAACAGAAGACATCCAAGTCATGTTTCTCTCTTCCTTTCTCAGTGATGGCTTTATGTTCTCACTCCCACTCCTTCCCTCTTCATTTAGAAATTACAGCCAAATTGGAAGTTCATCAAGTTGCTATGAATGAATTAATCTTTATTTGTGTCAGCCATCGCGGCTATAGCAATAAAAGAACAGTGTGATATACAAACAGCAGAAATAAAAGTCCATTATATAAAATACACATTACGGTCCTGAATCAACAGTCAAAGAGTGGACCTTATTTTGATTGCCCCAGCTAAAAACCTTGCAACCTTTGCTGTCATCTGCTCATGAGAAAAGAGCAGAGAAAAGTGCCAAGAGAAAAGACACTGTGGCAGTGGTTGGGCGACCCAGAATTAACAATAAAAGAGGGGTGATAATCTCTTACTCAAGTCTTTATAAAAAGTGCAAGTCAAAAGGCACTGCGCCACTGATTCGGTACTGCCATCTCCACAGGGACATAAGCAGTACATTCAATCTTGCGAGGGTAAAAGCATGTCTATATTTTGCTAGGTTATGCAGATAGGGTGCCAGAGAGTCGAAATGGGAATGTGGGAAATTGTCATACCATGGGCAAAATTTCCTTACTGTGGCCAAGTTGTTCTTGACGCTCAATATCATTTGGGGCACTGACAGCTTAGACTGTTTGTTTTACTAAAACCCAAGGTGAGTAGCTGTTGTGGTGATAAACCACAAGAGTGAAGTTTTTGATAGACAATTTTAGACCAGGCACTCTTGTGACAATCTTTCAGCACTAGGGATATTAGACCGGGGGGGGGGGGAATTTGAGTTTAGGCAAAGCCAAAAGTTAAGTGTCCTATGCCAGATCCATAATTCTACTGATGGAAGATTAGCCTCTAGGCGCAATGATGCATTTGGAACACAGGGTGGTACAGAAAAAGTTTGCCTTAAGAACTTTTGATTGGACAGCTTCCGTAGAACCAAGGTAAGTGCCAGTCCAAATGTGAGCCCCATATAATAACTGTGCTAGGGGTTTAGCTTGGAACACTTCGAGGACTAAGGGAATATGTTTGCCACCTTTTGTGTGTCAGAATTTTGGTGCTTTGAGACGCTCTTTCTTTGTACATTTCAGGTTGCTAATGAAGAATGGCATGAGGAAACAGCCTTTCACTGTGGTTTGTCCTTTGTATCGGATATTAAAGAGATATGCAGCATCCAAACATGGAGGTTCCATGTAATCATAACCACTTTCACACTTCTCTCCTTTATGATTTTGTCTAACCTTCCATAAAGTTGTTTGCTGAGTGAACTACTACAAGTAGAACAAAATCCTTTCACACCTGAAGCAGGCAAAATGCACTGGGTGTGCACCCCACTGAATCACGAAGCTCATTGGGTGACCTTAGGTCACATGCAGCTGCTTAGTGTAGCCTACCTTACAGGGCAGTCATAAAGGTAAAATGGGGAGGGGGAAGAACTATGGGAAGCCACCTCGAGCTTCTTAAGAGGAAAGGTAGGATGCAAATGTAAAAATGAATAACTGTTTCCTTTACAAATCTCCCTCATTCAAGGCTTTGCTTGGAAGTTTCCAATTCTCTTATGAAGCCACCTAGAATAAGGACTGCCACATTTAGTGGCTGTGAACCCCATAAGGTAAATAGGCATTGGGTGACAAAGAAACTCTCCTCAATTTTTAAGCTTCCTGTATAGCCGAACTCAGTTGTTTGGCTCTAAACCAGTGTTTCCCAACCTTTTTTTTGGCCATTCCCCACCTAACCATCTCTAAAACCCATTTCATTGGGTGACCAAGAAACTCTCGTTTTTTAAGCTTCTGTATAGCTGAACTCAGTTGTCTGGCTCTAAACCAGTGTTTCCCAACCTTTTTTTCTTTTTTGCCATGCCCCACCTAACCATCTATAAAACCCATTTCATTGGGTGACCAAGAAACTCTCGTTTTTTAAGCTTCTGTATAGCTGAACTAAAGTTGCCTGGCTCTAAACCAGTGTTTCCCAACCTTTTTTTTTTTTTGGCCATGCCCCATCTAAGCATCTCTAAAACCCTGATGCGCACATTACACCCAGTGACATACATTACCAGTATAATTCTTATTGTTCAAAAAGTGAGCTCCTATTCACGTGAAGCCTAAAAGGCCACCATTAACTGTTAATAACTCTTTCTCGAATTGCCCCCCCCCAGCCCTTAAAAATCAAATCCCCCCCCCTCTGTGGGGCGTGTGCCCCACTTTGGGAACCACGGGCGGTCTAAACAAACAAACAACAACCTGCAACTCTTCCAGCCTCTCGACGAATGGGGTGGGCTGGGGTGGGGGTTTAAGGAAAGCATGTTCAATTCATGCCCCTCGACCCCGCCCCCCTCTCCCCACACTTAAGGCTGCTTTCTGCACGCAGCAAGCAGGTTTAAACACGAAAGGTACACCCCGTGGCCGGGGGTGCCAAGTCCCGGCAGTGCGGGGGATGAGGTCGGACTCACGTTGTAAGTGTGGAAGCTCTTCCCCACCGCGGTGACCAGGTAGAACTCCCGGTGGCGGCGGTGGAAGCGCACCACGTGCGCCAAGTGGTTGGAGAAGAGGCCGAGCGCGCGGAAGCCCGCGAACAAAGCGCTGCCCTCCACGCGGGTGCTGCCCTCCGACGACATCGCCTTCCTTCGCGGGGGACGACGACCACCGACACGCGATCACCAACCGCCCCGACCACGTTCCCTGCTGCGCGTGCTCTGCGCGGACAAACCAGGCGTCCTCCGTGGCTTCCGGCCGGGTGTGCGTTCGCAAAAGTGGCTCGGCTTGGTATCATATGCGCTTGACACTTTAGTTCCCACCGGTCCCCTCTTCGCGCCACCACGGAGCACCACATTCTGTTTGGGTACCGATGGCTTTGCCAATAAAGAACAGGAAAAAGAAGAAGTCATTTACGTATAAGCTAAACAAGCTATAGCGTAGGGCCCCACTCCCTCGGGGGCACCAAAAATGTACATTTCCAAAATATAAGATAAAAAACAAATAAAACCTACATGCAGTAACAGTGTTTTATGTTATGTAGGCTCCTATGATGTACATATTTTGTTATGTGCAAATGGCTTTAGATACCTGTTACAGGTCCATAAATTACCATATAGCATATATTCAACACAAAAAACCAGCGAGCGACAATTTGTTGCTGACAAATGACAGCTGGACATATAAAGGGCCCCATTACCTTGAGTAGTTTAGGGTCTCATCAAACCTTAATCTGGCCCTGAAAATGACCATTCAGTCTTTCCACTGAGTTTTATCTGTCTTTCATTAGAATAATCATAGCTGCCAAGTTATCCCCTTTTTAAGGGATTTTCCCTTATGCTGAATAGGCTTCCTCGCGAGAAAAGGGAAAACTTGGCAGCTATGGAATAATGCAGCCCATTGATTACTGAGTCAATATGTACTTATGAGCATAGAATAGGTTTTATGCCATTTTAAACTGCTGTGACTTTTCCTCTAAGAAACTTGGGGGTTGTAATATTGTGGGGGAGCTTGCCATTGATTGATTGATTTTGAATTTATATACTGCCCTATTTACCCAGAGGTCTCAGGTTCATAGAAACGATCATGGCAATTCCTTTTGTTGTCGACCTCATACCCTCTGATGAAAATAGGGACACCCCAACATTTCTCTGATGAAAATAGGGATGCCCTATTCTGCACTCTCCCAACATTTCTCTGATGAAAATAGGGACATCCTAAGGATAAAGTGGGATATACTGGGATCAAATCAGAAACCGGGACGGCTTCTGTATATCCAGGAGTTTACCTGGAAAATAGGGACATTTGGAGGGCCTGTGGGGAACTCTCGCCAGCCTCCACCTCAAACAAAGGACCAGTTTGGTGAAAACAGGCCCTAAGGGTCCACACTGCCCTATGAATGCCATCTTTACCAATTCCCCGTTGTCTGTTATAAGGCACACAATTTAGTTGGATACAATGCACTAGCTACAATCTAGGGCAATCTGCAACCAGATGGTGTATGGATTTAGTCACATGCCAGTGGAGCTGTCTGGCATTCTGTTTTGTTCAGGATTCCCGCCACTCCTTTGCTTCCCACCTCCAGTTTTCCATACCACCACCACCACCCCAACAGTCAAGGGAGCATTCAGTGGACACTGAACTTACTCAGTCCTTACTGGATTGTTTGCAGTTTTCCCTGTCCTTTTCTGTATTTTCACAAGTTTCGGTGTCTCCCACCTTAGATGTTGCCATTTTGGCTACATAAGCAATGGCATTCACAGCCTGAACATCAGAAATATAGGGAAAGATTATTATGATGGGTCATAAAAACTGCAAAATGTCTCTACGCTGGGGGATAGGAGTGCATATTCTCCAAATTCTCATATATGTGCGTACCAACACAGGGATCAATCAGTCAGTCAATCCTGGATACCCAATATAGTTCAGAAACTACAGCTAGTGCAGAATTCAGAGGCTAGATTATTGAATGGGGCCAGAAAGTGTGGATATATAGCATCAACTCTGGTCTGACTGCATATGCTATCTATTAGGCTCAATTCAAAGTACAGTGGTACCTTGGTTCTCAAATTTAATCCGTTCCGGAAGTCCATTCCAAAAGCAAAGCGTTCCAAAACCAAGGCACACTTTCCCATAGAAAGGAATGCAAAACGGATTAATCCGTTCCAGACTTTTAAAAACAACCCCTAAAACAGCAATTTAACATGAATTTTACTATCCAACGGGACCATTGATCCATAAAATGAAAGCAATAATCAATGTACTGTACTATAAAAAAAATATGACAGTGTTGCAGATGATAAAAATTAAAAATTCTTTTTTTCTTACCGGTACCTGCACTGATGATAGTCATTGTTTGGATTGGGTGTGTGTGGATTTTATCCATTTCCGCAGTCACACAATCAATCAAGCAGTAGCTGAACTGAGCTCCACACAGTCAAAAAAACAAATTAACTGAAAAAGCCTCAAAAACAAAAACGCAAAACAAATAGCAAAGACAAAAGCGCCAAACTTAATCCATTCCGGAAGTCCGTTTGACTTCTGAAATGTTCAAAAACCAAGGCGCCGCTTCTGATTGGTCCAGGCGCCCCGGAATTGTTAGCTGACAGCCGCATTGGACGTTTGGCTTCTGAAAAGCCTTTGAAAACCAGAACACTTACTTCCGGGTTTTCACCGTTTGAGAACCAAGGTGTTTGAGAACCCAGGCATTTGAGAACTAAGGTACCACTCTACTGGTTTAAAGCCCTACATGGCTCAGGACCGAATCTCCCCATATGAACCAATCTGCATCCTGTGGGCTTCACTAGAGGTCTTTCTCCACGTGCCCCTCTTTAAATGAGTTGTGGAGGGTGGCCATAAATACAGTAGGGCTTTTATCTCGTGCTTACCCCATATGTGGAACGATCTCTGTGGAAAGATGTGCCCGGCACCATCATTGTCAGTCTTTGATCTTGGAATCTTTTTGTTCACTGAGACTTTGGTAATTAATGTTCATCTTTTAATGGGGTGAGTAGGACTTATCCTTAATAAATTGTTGGATGAACATTTTATTCATTTTGCATTGTTCATTGTTTTACATTTTTTAATTTTTTAAAATGGCTTTTATTTATTGCATTTTATCTTGTTAAATTGTTTTGAGACGTTGTATAAAGAAACTGACAAATGTAACAACAACAACAACAACAACAACAACGGCAAAAAAAAAAGAATAGTTGAGTTGGACGGGATACCAAGGGTCATCTAGTCTAACCCCCTTCAATGCAGGAATAACAGTTAATAATAGTAATAATTTGATCACATGCACCAAGTCATGTAGCATGGAGAATACTACTACTAAGCTCAGTGCTGGATTTAGGCATCTAAGCAGAAGCTCTATTCAAAGCACACTGTTTCCATAGCTGCCAAGTTATCCCTTTTTTTAAGGGAAATTCCCTTATGCTGAATAGGCTTCCTCGTGAGAAAAGGGACAACTTGGCAGCTATGACTGTTTTGTGCTGATGTCCACTGTTTGATCATAAAGACTAACCTGTAAATTTGTTTATTTGTTTTGCCTTCAGTGGGAAGAAGCTGGTTTTAAAAAGGTAACTACAGGCAAAGTGCATTTGCTTATGCCCTGACACAAATTGCACAAGATTGTTCACAACTCAATGTACTGTACATTGCAAAACATTCCATCAAAGCATTTTTATTTATAAAAATATAGACCTTTGACTCATACAGAAAACATACAAGCAGTGTACAGTACAGCAAATATAAAACCACAAACATGAGGTAAATCTAAAAGCAAAAAACAAAATCATAAGGAGCTGGACACTCACATAAAAGTTATCCCACTAAATTGGTTGTTCTTACAATAAGTTATCAAAAGACATCTAAAAATGGGTAACAACAGTGCTTGGAAAATTTCTATTGGCAGGGCATTCCAGCTGTGGTAAATGCTCAATTTCTCATAGATATCATTTGGACCTCATTCACACATGGGTAAAGGTAACAGCATTGCTCCAGTTACAGGTAGGTAGCCGTGTTGGTCTGAGTCGAAGCAAAATAAAAAAATTCCTTCAGTAGCACCTTTGCTGAATTGGAACTCATTACCAAGCCTAAAACCATGGAGCCACCTGGGATGAACAAAGACATTGGAATCTTATCTCATTATGCATGATCAAGCTTTCTTTAGCGCCTCAGCCCTTACTTTTTCCCCGCACGACCAATTGCAGTCATCAGCAGTCGTTAACAGCCATCTACAGGTTTACCACTCCCATCAGCCCATCACCCATTCCAACCCCCCCACCCCACCCTCTGTATATACATAAGGGTCTGACTTCTGTTTCAAGTGTATCTGAAGAAGTGTGCATGCACACGAAAGCTCATACCAAAATAAAAACTTAGTTGGTCTTTAAGGTGCTACTGAAGGAATTTTAGCATTGCTCCAGTAGATCTCAGCAATCAAGCTGGAATGTAATGGCTCAGGTACCCTGAACTCACATTGTTAAGGGCTTTGCACATTGATACAAGGACCTTGAACCTAGCCATTAATTTATTGTTTGAGGTATTACTATAAAATAATTAACACCATCAAATGTAAGCCTTGTAAAATGTATGCTGTCTATAAAAACAACAACTCAGTTTGAAATGTTCACAAAGAATAAATTAACAGCATTTAAAAAAATAAACCTTTATAATGCATAAAGTCTGAAAGCTTGCATAGTAGTGATCCGTTCACTCAAGGTGATGTATTGACATTTCTAATCCGCATATAGGCGTTCCACATTTCCTCAAGTTCCTTGGATGTGTGATTCCCACATTTCTTTTTTCTCTGGCGGATACACTTTGGGGAGTTCTGAAATCTGACTTCAACATTCTGAGATCCATTGTTCTGTTGGGCAATAAATCATACAGTATTAATTTCTCATTTTTAATGACAAATGTAATTCTTCGAAAATCTCAGCCACTTTGGTTCACACTCAGTTCTTAGTGAGCAAGTAGAACTGGATCCAGGGAGTGCTAATTTCTTTTTCATTCAGTAATGATTGATGGTATACTGGAATTACAGGATTGCTCTATCAGTTTCTCTTTGAACCTTAATTGATATTATCCCTCTGTCGGTTTATTGTTAATTGAATAAAACATTGAGTAAGCAGCACATTCTTCTCTCCCTGGATATAAAATTATATATATCAACTTTGTCACAGTTTCTATGTTACAAACTTTTTCTACTAATGGCTATTCAACTATGGTTTGTACTATTCTTTCTGGTGGCTAATATACAGTACAGTATACAGAAAAAAAAAGACATCTCAAGTCCTTTACACTTCAATGTACATTCACTGAACAAAGAAGAGGGGAAATGAAGTGAAGGAGATTGCTGTCAAGTTTGTACATGACTTTTCCACCAAGATGAACACAATGACCCTTGGGGCACCTTAAAAGGTAAAGGTACCCCTGACCATTAAATCCAGTCGCAGACGACTCTGGGGTTGCGACGCTCATCTCACTTTACTGGCCTAGGGAGCTGACGTTTGTCCGCAGACAGCTTCTGGGTCATGTGGCCAGCATGACTAAGCCGCTTCTGGCGAACCAGAGCAGCGCACAGAAACACCGTTTACCTTCCCGCCAGAGTAGTACCTATTTATCTACTTGCACTTGACATGCTTTCGAACAGCTAGGTGGGCAGGAGGTGGGACCGAGCAACGGGAGCTCACCCCATTGCGGGGATTCGAACTGCCAACCTTCCGATCAGCAAGCCCTAGGCTCTGTGGTTTAGATCACAGCACCACCCGCGTCCCTGTGGCACT
Organism: Zootoca vivipara; assembly: GCF_963506605.1. NCBI lineage: Eukaryota > Metazoa > Chordata > Lepidosauria > Squamata > Lacertidae > Zootoca > Zootoca vivipara. Next base: position 21,726,329 of record NC_083286.1, read on the forward strand.
TTAAAGACTACCAGTTTTATTATGGCCTAAGTTTTCATAATCATTATTCATTAATAAAAAAATTCACACTTCATCAGATACACACGAAAGCTCATACCAAAATAAAAACTTAGTTGGTATTTAAGGTGCTACTGAAGGAATTTTTTGATTTTGTTTCGACTCAGACCAACACGGCTACCTACCTGTAATTATTCATTAATTTATATCACATTGCCAAAATAGGCTTCTAAGCATTTACAAGGCAATGTGCTCAGGTGTTCATCAGATGCAAAGAATGTTACCCTGGTTTGCAAACAGCAGTACTGTAGTTAGCAAGGTGGAATTGTTCACCTGGCTTTCCATTGGTGAGCAACACTGCCAATTACCAAGAGGGAGAAGGCAGCCAGGAGCTCAGCATGGTTTGGGCGCAGCAGTGAAGCCAATCCAAGGTTCCCTCCACACAACCACACTACATTAAGCTGCTTGCTTCCTCCTTCTCAGTAACCAGCTGTGATGCTCAACATTAGGAAGCCACTTGAGCAACACAGCTGGGGAGGAAGCAGTGTTTGTGTAGCATGTTGGCACCAATGAAGGTTCTGGAAGTAAAATTTACATTACTAGAGAGAATGTTGTCAGCCAGGACTTTCAAGGTAGCTTTCTCTGGAATGCTACAGGATTTAGAAAGGCGCAGTAGCATAGTATCAATACACGGATGAAACAGTGGTGTTGAGTCTAGAGGGCACTGAGTTCAGCAATCTAGAAATTCCAAAAGGGGCTTCTCGACTTAATTGTTGTGGGTGGTGGTGATAATTTAGTACTGGGAGCATGCTATCATCCAGCTAACCAAATGTTCAGGGGAGATTATGAGAGGAAGAATGAAACCAAGGAAGCATCCAAAAGAGGAAATGTAGGAATGGATGATTTCACATAGACTGGGTACATGTGTGTGCTAATCACCACAAAGAGGTAAAATGTCTACATACCCACAGTGCTGTGCCCTAGAACTGACTAGCAAGCTGTAAGTGCTTTTGAAACTGATTGGGAACAATGAGCAGATTGCTATCAAACTCAGTCGGATATGTAAATGGACCATTGTCCCCCAAATCCAACACAGTCACTTTTGACTTTAAAAGCGGAAACTTTCCCCGAAACAAGGGGATTTGTAAAACCTACTTATCTAATGGGTAAATAAAACCATAAGCTATTCACTCACAATGATGTGAGTGAATAGGTGCCAACACCCAGGTTGCTTGATCACCCACAAAATTTCCCATGTGAAGGGGCCAGGCAGCCACAAATTTTGGTGCCAGCCAGGGCCATGCACACTGCATGGCACCCACGGATGCAGGACCAAGCTGGCACTCCTGTGTGAGTGTATCAAAAGCATACATACACTTGCATTTTTAAAAAGAGCAATCTAAGAATTAGCAATTGATCAAAGCAAAAATTATAGAACACCAAGCACACTAGATTTAAAAAAGTGGTCTGTGCTGTTGCGTGATTGTCCCTGGAAGGGTTTAACGCTCCTCCACCGCAGTGTATTTGCCCAAGGCAATAGCCGGATCATGCATGAGCAAACGTGCGTTAGCATATTTCTGTGTACTTTATTTCCACGATTGGCATCAGTTCCGCCAGGGCTCGGCCCTAACGCCTGTAAGCATCTTTGAAAAGCGAGAGGTTCTTTTTTTCTCCCTCACCACAACTATTCCCTTTCCATCTGGGATTAGGAAGCAGGACTCCTAGATCACACACCGTCACTTCCACGCAAGCCTTGCGCCCCCGCACCTCTCGGGTTAGAACTTAAGCTCCAGCCAAAGCCCGGTCCGGTGCCAAGTGCCGTCTAGCAGGGGAAAACTGCGAAGAAACCCAGCGCTAAGGAGCGCAAACTGCAGCCCCGCACACCTGCTTGCCCCAAGCGGGGTGTGTGTGTGTCTGTCTGTCTGTCTGTCTCTCTCTCTCTCTCTCTCTCTGTGTGTGTGTGTGTGTCCCGTCCCCCGTTCTTACCTCGGAGTAGCCGTCGCAGTTTCCCTCCAGGAGCGCAACAGTGCCGTTCCAGAGAACTAGGTGCTGCTTGGCGACGCACGATTTCGTAAAGTTGTGGATGCAAGCCAGCATTGCTCCCCGGGGCTTCCGGCGGCAAGAGAGAAAGCAAAAGGGAGAAAACTTGGCACGTTAGTGACGCAACGCCTTGTCTGAAGAAGGGAAACGGCTCGTAGCTGCGAGCCAGCACCGCCTCCCGTCCGCGCCCTGGGTGCAGATCCCGCAAACAATTGCAGAGAGAGAGAGAGGGGTCCTTCCCCGGCGCGCATTGGAAGAGACGGCGTCGAGGGCGCGTCATTCTGCAGGTGCAGGAAGAGGTCGGCGGTTTCCGGGAAAGGAGGGGATGCTTAGGGAATGCGGAGAAATTGTAGACCATTTCCCCCCGTTTCTGAAGCTCGCATTTACTGCTCAGGTATTATTCCTGTTCTTAGGGGACCATCGAGGTGCGAAGCTAATCAGGATACTTAAAGATAATGGCTTGGTTTACCTAACTGGAATCACAAAGGATGGAGCACGTGTTTTTCCTGCAGAGGATTCCAGGTGCAGCTGCCCGTCAGTATGAGGACGATATGGAACCAGACGGACCAGTGAAGAAGGCTAGACTTTCATAAGGCTATGCTTTTACCTTCGTGAAAGGAAAACGCCATGCTGCTGAACTCTGGAATTTCCCTGTTTCTGTATCTTCTGCTCTATCTCATTGAGAGTGCAAGGAGGGAAGATCTCTCTGATTCATTATAAATCTCATGCTTTTAAGATTATTTTGAGATTATTATTTTTTTAAAAAAAATGTTTGATGGGGACTTTAATACTGAACCAGATAGATCAGGTCTGGCACTTGCTGCAACCCTTCAGACTTTTCACTCAACGAATATAAATACTTTCAACATAAAAAAATTCCTTCCAGTAGCACCTTTCGTGTGCATACCAATAACAAATTTAGTCTCTAAGGTGCTACCGGAAGGAATTTTTTAATTTTGTTTCGACTACGGCAGACCAACACGGCTACCTACCTGTAACTTTCAACATCTATTGTGCCTTGAGGCATAGTTGGAAGGAGAAGAAAGCAACAAATACTGTATGTGTGTGGAGTCTCTAGGGTTAGCAGTGTCATCTTCCACTTTGCCATCATGCCCTCCAGGTTGCCATAAAACACAATACGGTATTAGATTTGCAAGCTAAACATAGAGAACTACTCACCTGCAGCTCTGGGCAGCAATTATTAATGTGACTGGGCTGGAGAGAAACAATAGACCAAATTTGGCATTTGGAACAGCCTTAAAGTAGACTTTAAAAAGAGATGATTTTGCATGCACATTATAAAAGTTTACAGACACATAACTTCACCCTAAAATACGAAACTTTCCTGGCAATCTAAGTCATAGGGAGCCTTCTAATATCTTTTAGCTCAAAATTATTAATAATTAATTAAATGATAAGATGTAATCAGAATCAATTTATTAATAGTTATCACTTCTATTAAATTGTGAATACAATGCACATGCCCTTCTTCTCCAGAAACAATTCCCTGCTTCCCCCCCCCCATTCAAATGCTTTCTCAGAACAGTAGGTTCCATTGGATATTACACAAACACACACACATTGCAAAATGCTCACATTACAACATTGCACCCATAGAATGTCCACTATAAATTTGATCCAATTTTTGAGGGGGTAGGAGAGAAAAAGGTACAAAAGAAAACAAACCTTTATTTTATTGTTGTCTCCCTTCAAGATAATCTGAATATCTATCTGAAAGAAATTAGAGGTGAGTTGTTGTTTTTTTAAAAAAATGCTTACTGAACAGGTTAGAAAATGTAAGAAATTCAACATACTACAACTGAATGCTTTAGTTCCTCAAATTCCATACTTGTTAATTAGGGAATAAGTCCCTTGGGTACTGATGAGACTTATTTCCAAGTAATTATATATGTAAGATTGAGCTGTTAGGCTGCAATCCTGTGCTCAATTCATATGACTTACTTCTAAGTAAACATACGTAAGCTCAAACTACATTTCCGGGTTAGGGAGTGAGGGATCTGTTTTCAGCCATCCAAAATTTTCTGTGTCCCTACAAAAATAAACTTACTACATTTGAGCATTATAGTTTCACAGTGCAGATCTATATAAACAAGTCTAATCAAAAGTAAACCAGTTATCTTAGGTAAGTGAGTGTAGGATTGCAGCCTAATTTATTAAGAATTGATCAATACAGTTTCACTTCATAATAGGAAATCCTATTCCGGTCTGTTTGAGAGTAGAGGTGTAGTTCTGTTCTTCTGAAAATACAACCTGAAGTTCAGAACTCTACAATCTTTAATATGTTTCTGCCTTTTGATTTACAATTACATAGCTTGCCTAACACTAGATATTCTACCATCAAACTCCCCCCGCTCTCTCTCACACACACTATACAATCAAATGCATTTTAGTGCAATGCTATACAATACCTGGAGCAGACTCCGGTAGTTTCTGATGATATCCATGTGGTTACATCTGGTAAAATTGTAAGCTCCAATGATGTAGGAAGACAAATGTGCAAAGGCAGTGCATTGAAAAAAGAAAATAACCTTGGAAGAGCCTGTAAGGAAGTTGCAAAACATTAAAAGCTGTATCATGATGCTCTTTCGGCAGGTAAATTGAACTAAAATATCAGGCACTAAAAGCTTATTAGAGAGGGATGGAGGGATGAATGAATTGGTGCTCTGAGGGCTAGGGCTAAAGCACTAGAAAAGCAAGTCCATATATTTACCCATGATGTTCCTAGAGAACAGGCTTTTGCTTCCGAGTTCCTTGCCTTGGTGTCTCCCTATATATTTACCTTTTTGCCAAAGTTGTTTCCCCATTCCAAGGAGGTCAGATTGAGAGGATTACCTGTCTGTAAATAAGAAAGACAGACATTCCCATTACAAATTTCCAAAGAAGGAGATGGGGGTGGGGGGAACCCTATGAAAAACACTCCCAACCTAGGAATCTTATCAAACATTTAGATCAGACTATTTTAAAAAATATTCCCTCAGGATCTAAGCATATATTGCTGAATTACATCACTAACTTAAAAAAAAAAGCTAGGCATCCTTACACCATAATGAAACCTACATAAATTAGAGTAAAACTGCACACAAACAAGCCTGTCATTTGCATCAACTATTACTCATTTTGGATTTTCCTGTTGAAAGTGGGTTCAAAGTTCACTTTGCCACTGAATCAATCATTTTACTACATTCTTGTGTGATCACTTAGCACGTGGTTTCTAACATTTTCCTATGTGCTTCTTTAAAATGTACCTTAATGTTCTTCAAAATATTGCATCCAGCTTTGCATGTGTCTATTAGTGGTCAATATACCATATCTTTCTTAAGAAATTAACTAGAAACCAGGAAGGCAAACAAGTAGAGCAGTATTACAGAATAATTACAAAAAGATAAAATTATCTACAAAAAGTGTCAACTAAGAACATTTATTACACTTCCATGCAAATTGTGCATGTTTTTATCACAAAACAAACTCCTGCAAACAGTAGCACAACCCTGCACTACCTAATCAGTTATTTACCTATTTATTCCAGTTAGCCGTATCTATCAATAGGTTGTTGTTGTTGTTTAGTCATTTAGTCGTGTCCGATTCTTCGTCACCCCATGGACCAGAGCATGCCAGTATTGGAGCCTCAGCTTCAGGATCTGTCCTTCCAGTGAGCACTCAGGGCTGATTTCCTTAAGAATGGATAGGTTTGATCTTCTCGTAGTCCATGGGACTCTCAAGAGTCTCCTCCAGCACCATAATTCAAAAGCATCAATTCTTTGGCAATCAGCCTTCAATAGGGTTACTTCAGTTCAATTATAAACATCAATAAGCATCGCATATGTTAGCCATGTTTCAAGCGGATGGAGACTTTCCCCTTTCACTAGCTAATGAAGGATGCCTCTCCAAAAGCACCACCACCACAATGGCACACCACCAGGCACTCTCAGATGTGATTAATAGCTGCTGCTCTTGCTGTGTTTGCTACACAAATCAGTCTTCATCATAGCTGTCAAGTTCTCCCCTTTTTTAAAGGGAAATTCCCTTATGCTGAATAGGCTTCCTCGCAAGAAAAGGGAAAACTTGACAGCTATGGTCTTCATGACAACACACTCCACCTGCTAGTTTGCTCTTTAACTCAAGGCTAGCCACACTAGCATGACTGACAGAGGGGAGACAGCTCAGACCATCAAGGATGGGTGAGTTAACAGAGATCTCTTTAGGGACCAACTCCCCCAACTCTTGGGTAGTTAAAAAGACAAAGTCCGAGTTGAGAGCAGAGAGTCGGAAAGCTAGAGAGCCAGAGAAACAGAGCAATGCTCAGATTGAAGGCTGCAGTTGTGGGGGAAGCAAGGTGTTAATGCTGTGAACCTGTCCATCGTAGGCTCAGTTGTATATATGTGTAAATAAGCCGTATAGCCTAAAGACACTGCAGTCTCCGCTGGGCCTCATTCCAAAGGAAACACGAACTCTGGGTAAGCGCATGGAACCCCTGGAATCTCACACCACTTGGAGGTTGGGATGGCATGCAACAATATACTGCTGTAAAAGAGGAGTTCTTACTGAATAAATTATGTTAAGTGTCATGGCTATCATTCTAGGGAACAGTACTATTTTTCTAGAAAAAGAGGTTCTGGAACTCACCATGAACACCTCCCTTGTTCTCTTATAATGGCAATGGTACCCACAGTGGCAGAGCTTCATGCTCCGGCACCAGGGGTGGGGGTGGGGCTGGCGCCCGTTCTGGGGGCGGGGGGGCGCCTCCTGGAGGGGCAGGGCACGTTCCGGGGGTGGGGCGTGCGTTCCAGGGCCGTGGCGAGCCTCCTGGAGGGCCGTGGCACACCTCCCAGGGGCACGGCGCACCTCCCGGAGGGGCGTAACACATGTTCCGAGGGTGGGGCGCGCCTCCCAGAGGACCGTGGCACGCGTTCCGGGGGCGTAGTGCGCCTCCCGGAGGGGCGTGACACGCCATTCTGGGGGCAGAGTGCGCATTTTGGGAGCAGGGCGGGCGCCCACGATGGCGCCCCTTGGAGCCTGCCGCTTGGGGCGGCCTGCCCCCACTGCCCCTATCTTCCTACACCCCTGGGTACCCACTTGAGAAGGTGTCGGAACTGAGTTCCAGCAAGTTTTGGCTTAATACAAGTCCTGCTAGGGAGTAGGTCTATTACAGGCACAGGAATATGACAATACAATTGGTTTCTGAAATATCAAGAAGGGATGGTAGAAGGATATAAGGGAATGACAATAGTAGTTGAATATGCCCCCAATTTTTCACAGCAGGATTCCACTCCCCTGAAATTGGTCAGAGAGTGAAAAGTTTAGGGAAGGGGAATTAATCCTTGCAGGAGGTTTTAACTCTGTGTTGGACTGCTATGTGGACAACTCTACAGTAAGAGAAGTAAATATTAACCAGATTTCAAGGGTTTTTAAAATTATGGTTAAATCGGCTTAGTGGATGTATGGAGATTTGTATCTCATACTATAAAGGTTTACACCTGTAACTCCATGAATCATAATAATCCATATTCTGCAACAACTATATATTTACATCTTTAAGATTATATGATTTAGGTATATGGAAATATAGATGAAAAAGCTGTCTCAAAACATTCTCCAGTGAGTATTGTATATATACAAGCAGGCCAAACTAGGGAAGAAAATATGGTGACTATTATTTTACCGAAGAGTTAGTTATTCAAGATATAAAGGCTGATACTGAATAGTGGAATAGTGGAATAAAAATGTTTTGTCTTTGCTGACTAGGGTAAATTCAGTTAAATGAACACCTTACCCATATTTTTGTATGGGTGAGGTGTTCATTTTAACGTAATTTAAATTGCACTGTCAGTGGTTTTTAGCAGAAAATTTTGGACTGTTTCATTGTACAAGATAAACATACCAGAAATGACGCAAGTACTATGTGGGCCCCAAAACCAACAGAGAATTTAAGAATTTATCATGAAACATTTGTTAACTTGGCTGAGGTTTTGGCTTCAGCATGATGAAAACCAAAAGATACATTGTGGGAGAAAATAGCAGAGGACAAGCCAAAGTGACTTGTTTTTTTTGGGGGGGGGGGAATGCTACCATGATGCAGGAAAGAGAATTGGGGGAACAACCTCTGAATGTCAGGGACTGGGCAGAGGGGGAATAGTGGACACTTCCTCCCCAGCCTGACCCTTCCAGAGAAGAGGAAAATAGTTCAGAATTACAACAGGGGTTTGAGGGAGGTCACAGCTCAGAAGCAGATGAGGAGGAAAGTTGGGAAATAATGGGAGAGGAGGAGGAAGTTGAAGCACCAGGGGGGCGACAGCTGATGGACACAGTGTCTTCAGAAAGCATTCCTGACCCCCCCCTCTCCCAGAACCCGACAAACCTTGAAAGCAGGAGAGCAAAGAGCTCAAAGACAGAGGGCACTTCTCAGCACCTGTAGGAGAGACATTGAGCTTGACAAATGAGGACATGGGAGAGACAGGGGTGGGGGTGGAGATTCACTCGGGGCAACACCATTATCCAAGAGGCTGGGTTTTGTAGCCTCTCTCAGTAAATTGAATAAAAAGTGGACAATAAGGACATTCCTTGTCTTTGTACGCTCCTGAGCAACCAGGTGTGGAAGTCACTGGCAGCAGCCTGACACCGAATAGCAGTGGTTGAAATATACCAGTTACAGTATAAGTGGTTCAGTATAAATTATTAGTATGATGGTCTATGTGGGACAAGAAGCTAAAGTTAGAACTGGATATGGAACAACTGAGTGGTTCAAAATTGGGGAAGGAGTACGAAAGGTTGTATATTGTCTCCCTGCTTATTTAACTTATATGCAGAATTCATCATGCGAAAGGCTGGACTAGATGAATCCCTAGCCGGAATTAAGATTGCCGGAAGAAATATCAACAACCTCAGATATGCAGATGACACAACCTTGATGGCAGAAAGCGATGAGGAATTAAAGAACCTTTTAATGAGGGTGAAAGAGGAGAGTGCAAAATATGGTCTGAAGCTCACCATCAAAAAAACCAAGATCATGGCCACTGGTCCCATCACCTCTTGGCAAATAGAAGGGGAAGAAATGGAGGCAGTGAGAGATTTCACCTTCTTGGGCTCCTTGATCACTGCAGATGGTGACAGCAGTCACGAAATTAAAAGACGCCTGCTTCTTGGGAGAAAAGCAATGACAAACCTAGACAGCATCTTAAAAAGCAGAGACATCACCTTGCTGGCAAAGGTCCGTATAGTTAAAGCTATGGTTTTTCCAGTAGTGATGTATGGAAGTGAGAGCTGGACCATAAAGAAGGCTGATCGCCGAAGAATAGATGCTTTTGAATTGTGGTGCTGGAGGAGACTCTTGAGAGTCCCATGGACTGCAAGAAGATCAAACCTATCCATTCTTAAGGAAATCAGCCCTGAGTGCTCCCTGGAAGGACAGATCGTGAAGCTGAGGCTCCAATACTTTGGCCACTTCATGAGAAGAGAAGAATCCTTGGAAAAGACCCTGATGTTGGGAAAGATTGAGGGCACTAGGAGAAGGGGACGACAGAGGACAAGATGGTTGGACAGTGTTCTCGAAGCTACGAACATGAGTTTGACCAAACTGCGGGAGGCAGTGCAAGACAGGAGTGCCTGGCGTGCTATGGTCCATGGGGTCACGAAGAGTCGGACACGACTAAACGACTAAACAACAACAAAAATCTAAGTGCTATGGACTGGCTGGATGCAGAGGAGGAGTGGGAGGCACCAGCTGAGGAACCCCCCAGGAGAAGAAGACTCAGAGCCAGGGGATTGGTGGTGGGACAATGATGAGTGGTCAGAGGGGGGAAAGAAGCAGACTGGGAGGAGGAGAGGTCAGAACCAGAAGAGGTATCAGGGCTGAGTGAGCAGGAAGAGGCTATGGCAGAGAGCATTTCAGAATCTGAGGCTGCAGCAGAGGCTGGAGATGAGTGGGGCCAAGAAGCAGAGTTGTGACAGGCTGCTGAAGAATCCAGGGAGTCTTCCTCATTTGCTGCGACCAGCTCCCCTCTCCCCGGTCTCCTAGAACACGTAGAGAAATGAAAATAACAGAACAGATGCTGGTTGTGCACAGACTCGTTTTCAACTGCTTGGGGAAGACAGTGGTAGGAAGGCAGAGACCTCACAGTTGCCTCACTGGAGCAAGACATACAGGGAAGAGTTGTTGAGATCACTAGGCCTGCACTGGTTTGGTTTCTTTGAATAAAGAGTTAAAAGCACTGACACCATACAAGGTTTAATGAACTAGGTTTAAATACTGGAAATGTTTGGCGGAGAATGTGGACATCTTGCATATGTAGTGGAATTGGGTTTAATTTCTAGAAGTGATTAGTATTTCTGTTATGATTGGGAATACTTTGAGTTTAATCCAAAATTCATCATGTTTCGTCTGACTAAGGAGAACATTCCTTTGGATTTGAAACCATTGGTTACATAGTTGTTGACAGCATAAAAAAATTGTGTGGGCTAGGAAATGGAAATGTCAGCTAATCCCAACAAACTGAAAATGGTCACTGAAAAGCCCAGAACTATCAATGATGAATAGCCTGACTGTATTGGTCCAAGGGAGAGAAGGAAGATTATGGAAGCTGAGAGATGGACTTATTTTGTTAATTATTAGAATGCAAGAATGTAAGGCTGGAAAGAAACCCTTTGTGTAATGTTTAAGGAGGATGAATAAAATGAAACTAAGGGGAAATTCATGTATTTTGACATTACCGGTAGCTGAAATAAGTGATCAAATAAATTCAAGCATATGTTCATAGAATCATTGTAGAGTTTCCAGGCCCTGCAATGAAAGAATCACAGCTAAATATTCCCTGACAATCGATCATCCAACCTTTGTTAAAGAAAGCGCCAGTGACAGAAAGTCTACGACCTTCCAAGGCAGTCTGTTCCACTGTCAAACAGGTCTTAACATTAAAAAGTTCTTCCTAATGTTTAGAATCTCCTTTCTTGTAATTTGAATCCTAATCAAGACCTGCTTTCTGGAGCAGCAGAAAGCAAGTTTGTTTCATCTTCCATGTGACAGCCTTCAGCTATTTGAAGAAGGCTATCACATCACCTCTCAATCTTCTCTTCTCCAGGCTAAACATATCCAACTCCCTCAACATTTCCTCATAATGCTAGGTTTCCCAACCATTTATCACCTTGGTTGCCCTCCTCTGCACATGTTCCAGCTTGTCAACCTCCTTCTTAAATTGGGGTGCCCAGAACTGCCCAGATGTGGTCTGACCAAGACAGAATAGACTTCTGTTGATGCAGCCTAGGATTGCATTAGATTTGGGGAGGGGTTGGGGTAGCTGCTGCATCACACTGTGGTCTACTGTTAAGGTTGTGGTCTACAAAGACCCCCTAGATCCTTTCCACGTGTACTGCTGCAAAGCCAGTTGTCCCCATTCTATATTTGTGCATCTGATTATTCCTGTGTAGAACTTTACATTTGTCCCCATTGGAATTCATGTTGTTAGTTTGGGCCGAGTTCTCTACCTGTTAAGGTTATATTGAATCCTGATTACTGTATATATTCTGAAGCATTAGCTACCCCTCCCAGTTTGGTCTCATTTGCATATCTGATTAGCAACCCTTCAATTTCTTCATCCCAAGTTATTTATGAAGATGATGAACAACACTGGGTCCAGGACAGAACCCTGCAGGATTCCACTTGCTACATTTTTCTAGGATGATGAGGAACCATTGATGAGCACTTTTAAGTTTCAGTCAGTCAAGCGACTACAAATCCACCTAACAGTAAGTAAGTAAGTAAACTTTAATACAGTCAAAGACCAGCAAAATAATAATACAATTCAGTTCATACATTATAATAATAATGAGCACTACACAATTTTAAAATTTTATAACATATTACATGGCTGTTATAAAACTGAGCCTCTGTCGCCTCTCCATCTGCTATGGAACTTTATATTTGGTGGTTGCTTTCGTCATGGAATGTCTTATTCTTGTCACCAAGTAGCAATATTTAGCTACAGCCCTAGTGGTCTCTATATCTGTGTCAGCTAGCAGATAATTGGTGTAAGCTTCTCCTGATCGACCGGGCTGTTTGGCTAGGAGCGGTTCAATTAGCTCTTTTCTCATCTCTTGGTATAACGAACAGTGTAGCAGAACGTGCCCGATTGTTTCAATCTCTTTGTTGTTACATGGGCATAATCTTTGATCAAAGGGGGTCTTGTTATACCTACCTGCTAATAGCGCTGAGGGGAGAGCGTTTAAGCGGGCCCTAGAAAATGCCCAGCGATGTTTAGGATTATCTACCGACTTAAGGTAATTTGCCAAATAAATCTTTCGATGGTCATATAGGTGTTGATAATTTGTAGAGAGCCTGGTAAAATCATTTTGTAATTCGTTGTCAGTGATTCTTTCCTTGATTAAATTTTTCGCCCTCCCCATTTCCAGACTTAGGAGATGCCCTGCTGAGAGTCCGTATCGGGCCAGCTTCCTAAGGATGCTCTTCTCCCAACTTGATTGGAATTCGTCACAGTGTATCAGAGGGAGAAGGCCACTGGGTGTCTTGTTAAGTCTTAGCCACATGGAAAAAGGCGGGTTGCCATACCTTTGCTTCAACTCTATGCAGGCCTGTTTCCAATCGAAGAGCTGACACCTAACAGTAACATGGTCTAGCCTACATTTTACTAGCTGCTCTGCAAGAATATCACAGGGGACTTGGTTGGAATCTTTACTGAAATCAAAATACACTACATCTACAGCATTCCCCTGATCCACCAAGCTCTATAAAAAAAGAACGAAGATTAGATTGTCATCTCTTGATTTTGAGAAACCAATGCTGGCTCTTTGGGCTTATCCACATTTTCTCTGCACTTTCCACGCTTTAAATCTTCGCGTCTAAGCACGCTCGTGCTCTCTCTCTCTTTTGCCCTGGAAATTTCCCTGTGCAAACCCTCTCTTTAAAGCTGAATAGAAGCAAAGGGCAATCCACGAAAAACCCGAATTGCCGTTTGTTGCATTTCAGCTTTAAAGAGAGGGTTTTGGGAAAGAAAGCTGGGGGCAAAAAAAAAAAAAGTGACCTGGGTGAGAGAAGTCACCAGAATTCCCAATGTGCTCACAGGCCCCAAAAGACTTGCACCTCTGGCTATATACTAATATTGAGCACATTCTTCAAGTCAGGATCTTAATGTAACCAAAACGCCATCTTCCATTCCAAACACAAGAGGGGGAAATCATCAGGTTTGAGGGAACTCCCAAGTTTGCAGAATTACAAAAATATTTGGGGGGATAACCTTAAAGATCCTGCAGAAAGTCCAGTGAGGATTATGCATGCTCATAAGAACGTAAGAGCAGGCTGGATCAGGTCAGTGGCCCATCTAGTCCAGTATCCTGTTCTCACAGTGGCCAAGCCCAAGCTTTCCAAGCTTTCCCCACACTCCATATTTAGAAACATCACCTCCTCTTATCGTGGAGCAAGTTAAGCAATCATGGCTAGCAACCATGGATAGCCTTTTCCTCCACAAATTTGTCTAATCGTATTTCAAAGCCATCCAAGTTGGTGGCCATCACTGCCTCCGGTAGACATAGTTGAACGATGCACTGCATAAAGAAGCACTTTCTTTCTTTCTTTATTTCTTTTTATTATGTTTTTACATATAAAAATCCTTTATTGATATATTCGGTTAAAAACAATCACGGAAAACAAATAATGTATTTAAACAATCTAAACATAACACTATCACATAAATAAAGACCACAGAGCCGTTATAGCTCAGTGATTAATTACCTAAGTTCCTGAAATAAAAGTAAAAAGAAAGAAAGGAAAAGAAAAGAACAGAAGAAAAGAGAAAGAAAAGAAGAAAGAAAGAAAGAAAGAAAGAAAGAAAGAAAGAAAGAAAGAAAGAAAGAAAGAAAGTGCGGACATTACCTAATGTCCACTAAGGTAAGTCACACTTTCTTTTCTCTGTCCTGAATCTTCCAATGTTCAGCTTCATGGGTGGACCCAGAATGCAGGCTGTTGTGGGCGGTGGGGTGCAGAATCAGGGAGAATAACGGAGTGGCGATTCCTGTAAAAGGAAATGCCTGGGATTCTGAACCGAAGCACTCTATGCCGCAGCAGCATTTATTGTAACGAATTGCAGCTGCTGATAGTTCTGTCCTCCGTTAGGTCATCCTCTCCTGAAGCTGCCGGGGGTTTGTCACATCAGATTTTCAAAGTTTATTATGCACAGTATAATGAAATACTTACGGTATGTGTTGCATGGAGAACCTGCTGAGAGCAGTTCCTCACAACCGTACGCCTTCAGCATCCTCTTTGTTTTTAAACATTCTAGTAGACAGTGGAGCTTATTATTATTAGCTTAATAATAAACACACAATAAAAGTTTCTGATCCCTTGTCTTCATTGTGGGATGAGCTGGCAGGTGGTTACAGGGAGGTCTGCTGTGGGAAGGGGCAATTCCCCCAAATTGGGCTTGGAGTCTAAAATAAGTTCACAAAGTCTTGCATCTCCTCCCATCAGAACCCGGTTTTCCACCCCACATTGTTCAGCCCCCCCCCACTCCATGACACCCCCCCGAGAGGCCTTTCAAGAGAGGCCTTTATAGGCAGCTGAGGGAGGGAGGAGAGGATGCGAACGAAGCCTTTCTTCCATTTGCCTTCTTAATATATATTATGATTTCATTTCCTCAGCGATGGCATTCACATGCCTGCCAAATAGCTGTGGGTGGATCACAGGAAAAAGTAAAAGAATGAATTGCAATACTAAAAAATTGGGGGGGGGACCCAACACAGCACGAACACCTGTTCTTTCTGGCAGAGAAACATGTAAAATAATTAATTGCATAGATTTACAGTAAAACATACACAGAGAGACCCAGATTATTTAAATTAAAAAAATGAATTGTTTAAAGGGCTGGGTGAATCAAATGGTTCTGTTATCAACGTAGAAATTGCCTTTCCATACTTTCTTATTCTTTCCTCGCAATCAATTGCTTCAATGCCGCCAGTGCTGAGAATCACAGAAGTTAAATGCTAGTTAAACATGACAGAAGAGGATAACTGGTGATACCAATTCTTGAAAGGAAATCAATATATTTGTTATTTAAAAATAAACTTACCTTTGTAAAGATGCCCTTTTCCTTCATGCAGGACTAAGGTTACCAGATTTTTTCCCCCAATGAATCCGGGGACACTTTTCAACTTCAATGGATTTTGTATGGGGACTGATTTTTAAATCCGGGGACTGTCCCCAGGAAACCGGGACCTCGTGATTCCAACCACTTAGTCATCGGACAGTTGTGATCCTCAGCATTTTATTTTTTAAAAACCCGTAGCGGTTTCTGTAGCGGATGTGAGTCAATGAACGGCAGTGAGAGGTTGCTTAGCTCTGCTCATTTCCCTGTGGACAACCTCTCTTGAGACATTGTGGCCCTTAATTCATTTTTAATTCTTTTGAGTCTTGAAAAACTCCTCTCTCCTGGGCAGTTGGTGACCATAAGGCTAAGAAATAGCTGCAAGATTGCTTCCACATTAGGAAAGGCCATATGAATTTTGTCCTTTGTAAATAATTTGATAAAGGTCTGTATGAGACAGAGAATGCTCTGCTGTAGGACTATGGCTTTGTACAGGTGAAAGTCCAAAAGTTCATCAATAAGTTTCAGGTCAATATCTTCTGCATATGCTTCCATCAACAGTTCTACACCTTGCTGAATTTCTTGCTTAGATGTTGTCAAATTAGCAAGAATGGCAAACAATTGTGCAACATCACTGTACAGATTACTACTTCTTTTTAAATTGGCTTCAAGTGCATCTAATATAGGAATAGAGGATTTTTACCCTAAACCTATCTCTTGAAGAAAGTGCATCTAAGGCACCAGGTGGACTTCTGTCATTTCTTTGCCGTTCCCTCCCTCTTTGTCTCCTTGTTTTGTAGTTGACATTTGGCAAGGTGGCTTTGCCTGTTTCTCAAGCTCATCAAAATCATCTCTTATTTTCCTTAAAAAAATCCAGAAGTGAACTGTACAAACTTGCACAAGCACTCGATAACAGGTCTGATTTCTGAAGGGCTTTGCTGACCTTGTGAAAATGACCTAGCACACGGGTCCAAAAATGCAGCATAAACACAGATTCCAGTTCTTCCATTTTCTGCAAAAGATTGTTAGCTTGGAGCCTGACGGTCTCCCCCTTCCCATTAACGTCAGAGTGAGGGTGAGGTCCAGTTACCGACCTGCAGCCTGGCCTCCTGCCTTCTACAGGTAGTTCTGGATCCCTCCGAGGATCCCTTCCCACTGCTGCTTTCCCTGATCCCCAAGGCCTCTCTCTGCCTGTGGGCAATCTGCAGTGCACCAACAGGCTCTGTGAAGTGTGAAAGATAGACTTCTCTGCTGGGAGGGGTGAGGCCAGTGCCAGTCACATGTGCTTGCCCTGCTCTGTTCAAGCCAAGGAGGAAGGAAGGAATGGAAGAGACTTGGGAGAGCTTGCTTGCTTAGTCTATCTGCCCCAGCCGCGTGTCCCCCCCCCCCCCATTCACACTCTCCCACTGATTAAAGTGCAGCACGTACCACTACTGACCAGACCCTTGAGCTGGGGAAGGCTGTGCAGCTGGTTGTTGACTCTGGGCCTGCTGACTCTGGATTCTGAGATGGAAAATTCTGCTGTGTGAGGATACTCAACAGCCCAGCTCGAGCAGGGCGAAAATCCCTCCAAGTCTCTGCGGTTAGCAGAAGAAGGAAGTTCCAGCCCAAATACATGAGCAAAACCGCGGTCAGTAGACCACAATCTTTATTGTTGCGCAACAGGTCTCCACACAGAGTAAGAATCCCGAACATGGGTTACAAGCTCTTTGAAGACCTTTCCTCCCTACCCAGAATACATTTCCAGAACCATCACTGATACATCGCTGATACATCATCATGATGCCACAAGGAGGGCGGGGAGTTGTGAGGTTTCCCAAGTTCATCAACTTGCCCCAGTTATCAGATCAAGTTCCTGACACCTTAAGTACCTGCCACCTAAACAACAATAAAACTATCTATGCATATTTAAAAATTCCTTCAGTAGCACCTTAAAGACCAACTCAGTTTTTATTTTGGTATGAGCTTTCGTGTCCATGCACACTTCTTCAGGAATTTTTAAATTTTGTTTCGACTCAGACCAACACGGCTACCTACCTGTAACTATCTATGCATATCTTTGCCTTCTGGCCTTCCTGAGGATGGGCTGTGGGAACACCTGGCCTCAGGAAACCCATCAATGGATGTTCATTATTCCCCTCAAGGGAGGAGTGCTCTGTACTTTGATTGTATATCCCAACGATCATGGGGGAGGGTGGTATCCAAGTTGAGTATGTGAACTCTCGCTTAGAGGATTATGGAGGAAGGCCATGTCCAAGTCCGCCTTTCCTTTTGAAGCAAAACGTCATTGAAATGGGAGAATTGGTTATGACATTGATTTCATGTGATTTCCAAAGGTTAGGAGTCCAGCACGGTCAAGTACAAGGGGATACAATTTTGACACTTTCTTGCAACAATGAAACACGTTTTGCCAATAGAAACCAGAAGAGATACAATTTCCCAGCTTTCTTCATTAACAGTGCAAAGGCGCATTGTCCCGGGGTTTTGAGGGAGGTGTTGAGAGGTGACAAAAATGATTTCCAATAAGTACCCCCCCTTTATCCCCCCCTTTACTTCTACAACAAGTCCTTGAGTCTGTACTCTGAATGGTGACACCAGGGACCTAGAAGTGGCAGCGCTTGTCAGTCCAACCCCTGCACAGTCTCATCAGGGCTGACCTTAAGGCAATTGGGCCAATTTGGGCCCCTCAGGCTGCTCCTAAGGGGGCCCCCACACCAGGGTAATCTAGATGGATTCCAAGTTGGGTCCCAGAGCTTCAAATTGGGCCCCACTGGCTAGCCCTGAGTCTCATAGTTGCTGGGCCTGAGTTGCCCTGCCCTCGCATGAATTTTTAGGTTTGCAATGTTGTGAGAGGGGAGACTGCCCACTGGGGATCAGGCGGGCTGGTGAGGCCCCCTAGATTTAGAGGCCCAAGTTGCCCTGCTGAAGTGAACCACACGTAGTCGGGAGTTGTAGCATGTGAGCTGTGCGACGAGCAAGCTGAATTGCCAAGCTCGGCAGAGCCCTTTTTATTAGCACAATATGCACACGTGTGGGGACAGTCTGACCTTTAGTGCTTTTACATCATGAGCTGACACATATGTTTCCTCTGGTATTTGCGAGACTTGCCCCACCACGTCATGTTCCTACCAAGTGGGAAGTGAGCCATGCCTTTCCGCAGGGAGGCAAAGGTCACAGACAGGACATGGCAGAGCGCTGAGAAAGCCAAAGGTGAAACTAAGGGCACGGTGTGCAGACAGCCGCAGTCTGTACATGGGCGGTGGTTTGCCTTGCCCAGAGGTCAAGCCTTGGCTTATCTGCGGGTCGCAGTTTGCTGTGCGCCCCCGGCCGATCCCTACACTCTACATCCTACCCTCGCATGAAGTCTTGTGTTTGTAATTTTGGAGAGTGGAGACTGTGGCGCTGGGGAGCGGGCTGGCTGGCGAGCCCCCTAGATTTAGAGGCCCTAGGCTTCAGCCTACTTAGCCTATACATAAATCCGACCCTGGCTCTGGTTTATGTCACTGTATTCCGTTGCTCCAGATGCGATTTAGTCATGCTGGCCACATGACCCGGAAAGCTGTCTGTGAACAAACGTCAGCTCCCTTGGCCTGAAAGTGAGGTGAGCGTCACAACCCCATAGTTGCCTTTGACTGGACTTAACCGTCCAAGGTTACTTTACCTTTTTACCTACATGTATGGTTTCATTTGCTGTTTCTGTATGTCATATGTATGTGTTCTTTGATGGAACAATTTATGAGAGACCTGTATTTGTTCTTCTGTTACCTTTTTATTGTGCCATTTAGATTGTACAAGATTAAAACCAATAATATATATATGTATTTTAAAGTCCATAAGAAATAAAACTTTCTCCTTTTCTTGATGTACATTCAGTCACATAAGGTGCTTGGGATAAAACCCAGGAAACCCCACAGGAAAACATGAAGCTTTGCCCCCTAAGGCGCAAACTACGCTTCCAACAATAATAAGGTATTATTTTCACCAGCTAGAGGGCCTTCAGATATGTTGGGAACTCTATGCCAGAATAATATTGGGAGATTCAAGGGTAGGTATGCAGAAACAGGGGCCATCAGCTCACTTGACTCCCATGTGGACAAGCTCTCTGTTTGTAAATGGCAGTCACTCCATTCCAGCCTTTGCTACGGCTATCAAAGCATGCAAAATATATCTTGCTTTAGGGCAGGGGTGGGGAACTGGATCTGACCAGTGGGTCAGATCATCATCTCCCTCATCCCTCCTGGGCCAAATTGGACAGGTAGGTGGAGCTGACCACCTGTCAATCTCCTGACCTCACAATGACTTTTGGTGACCATCTGTGCCTGCAGAGTGTTTTGCAATGTCCTCTGCAAGATGGGGCTTTTGTAGGAGGCATAGCAAGACTTGGCAATCAACTGAATGTTTGGCCTCGAGAAGCTTATTTCTATCTTTCAAAGCAGTTTGATGCAAACAACATCACATTTCTCCTGTTAAGTGCGTGCAGTACCGTGTTTCTCATATTTTAAGGCATCCCCAAAAAATAAGCCATGACAGGATTTCTAAGGGTTGGTGAAAAATAAGACATACCCCGAAAATAAGCCATGTCGTGTAGCCCCGACCGAGCGAGAGGCGAAGGCGCGGGACCCAGCAGGAGCTCCCTGCCTGCTTCCCCGAGCCGTCGCGCATCGGGGGACAGAGCCGAAGATCGGCGGGCGCTCCTTGCTGGGCTTGACAAGCCCGGCAAACAGCGCCCGCCGATCTTCGGACCTGTCCTGTGTGACAGGCGGGGGTGGGGGGGGGAAGCGGAGATCGTTCTCCGCTCTCCCCCCACCCCCGCCTGTCACCGAAGATCGGCGGGCGCTGTTTGCTGGGCTTGACAAGCCCGGCAAACAGCGCCCGCCGATCTTCGGCCCTGTGCTGTGTGACAGGCGGGGGTGGGGGAGAAGCGGAGATCGTGCTCCGCTCTCCCCCCACCCCCGCCTGTCACCGAAGATCGGCGGGCGCTCCTAGCTGGGCTTGACAAGCCCGGCAAACAGCGCCCGCCGACCTGTGCTGTGTGACAGGCGGGGGTGGGGGGGAAGCGGAGATCGTTCTCCGCTCTCCGCCCACCCCTGCCTGTCACCGAAGATCGGCGGGCGCTGTTTGCTGGGCTTGACAAGCCCGGCAAACAGCGCCCGCGTGCACTTTATTAAAAAATAAGACATCCCTCAAAAATAAGCCATGTCGTGTTTTTTTGAAGAAAAAATTAATATAAGACATGACTTATAATATGAGAAACACGGTAGCTCCATTGCAATTGCTTCATCTTCTACCATTGCAATCATTTAAATATGATTTACTGTTTGGTTTGTATCATGCTTTCACTGTTCTAAATGCCTATTTACCATTTTTCACCAGTCATTCTCAATAAATTTCAAGTGTTTTGGCTACTATCCATATGCACACAGGAGCAAATTAATGGTCAGCTGGCTACCTATGGCTGGGTACCAGGGGTGGAATGTTCCACGCTGGCCCTAGTGGCCTCCTGTCTTCCATGGCTCTTTGCCTTGGACACCAGCCTCTAACTGGGCAGCAGAATATCCTTCCCTAATAGGTAGGGATCCAGGCAGGACAGCACAGCATTCTGTTCTGGTAGCTGGTACCAATGAGATAGTAAGGCAGGCAAAGCTGGGAAGGAAGTGGTTGCAGCACTTTGGACAGCTCCCGGAGAGCAACTTGCTGCAATGAAGACTGGAGGTGATGTGAGACCTCAAGAGCCTCTGCCTTAAGGTCTGCCCCTTGCTTGAAAGGTGGAAATTCTTGAAGGGCCTCCTGGCTGGAAGATGCTAGTTCTCCTCTTTGTGTCCTCTCATCTGGAGTACTCTGTGGGCAATAGGTAGACGCAGGAGTGTTGGACGCACTTTATCTCTTAAGTTCAGGAGAAAGTGCTCACGAGGGTCCTGGATTTGGTTATTTAAGGCTTGGCGCTGGTTATGTGAGCATTGATTCTACGGAAAGGACATTTTTTATTTTTAGAAAGAATATATACAGTACATATAAGTAGAACTGAGTTAGAAGTGCAAATACACACAAGACATAGTCAATTTGGCCTTACAGTGTGTGCACTCACACACTATAATGCAAAATTGACTCTCTCTCTCTCTCTGTGTGTGTGTGTGTGTGTGTGTGTGATGTTGTTGTACATTTTTTGTTCCTAACCAAATACTTAGAGAGCAGTTATTCACTTTTCTTTTTCCATCATTACATACATCTCATATCCATAACATTTATGTTACATCCCATCTTCCCTCCCTCTCCTGGGCTTCCCTCAACTTCCACTTCTGGTTTGTTTCCTTCTTGTTACATACTGCTGTTTCTTAAAAGTCTACTATATCATTTCTTATATTGTTTTAAATTATCATTGTTAATAAAGATGTGAATGTTTATTTAAATCCTGCCATCAAGGCAATAGTCTTTCTTTGTTTTTGCAAGTATGTTATAAATGGTTCCCACACTTTTTCAAAGTCACTGTTGTCTTTTTCTCGAAGTCTGTCCATCAATTTTGCCAGTTCTGCATAGCTCATCAATTTCTCTTGCCATTGTTCTTTAGTTGGAATTTCTCCAGTCTTCCACTTTTGTGCTATCAGAATTCTTGCTGCCGTAGTAGCATACATAAATAGTGTCCTGTTCTCTTTAGGCAGATCTTGACCAAAAATACCTAACAGGAAGGCTTCTGGTTGTTTAACAAATGTTATTTTCAAC
This sequence comes from Zootoca vivipara, assembly GCF_963506605.1. NCBI lineage: Eukaryota > Metazoa > Chordata > Lepidosauria > Squamata > Lacertidae > Zootoca > Zootoca vivipara. Next base: position 21,748,186 of record NC_083286.1, read on the forward strand.
ATTTTCTTCAATTCATTATATATCATTTCCCAATACAGTTTTACATTTTTACATTCCCACCACATATGATAAAAAGTACCTTCAGCCTCACACCTCCAACACTCTTTCTTTTCATTTTTATAGATTTTTGCCAATTTGACCTGTGATATATACAATCTATACATCATCTTCATGTAATTCTCTTTCAGCAATAACAATCCGTAAATTTCAAATTTATTTTCCACAATTTTATCCAAAAAAAAGAAAATAAAAAACAAGAAAAGAACCATATGTATATGTACAATCTAAAGAAAGAAAAGAACCTGGAGATTATAACAGTCACGAAAGAATGTTGTGCTATTTCCTTTAGTGATGGTTGATGCTTTTAAGAACTCTCGTAGTATGTTGTATTCCAAAATTCTCCAGCTGTTGCTTGGGATCCAATATTCTTCAGATGAAAGTTAAAATTGTAATCCAAACTGTATTTGTAATACAAATGTTATTTGTAATCCAAATAGTATTTATAATCCAAAATAACCCAAAATATAATGCTCTCCTCAGTTGTAATTCTAATATATGGCCCTGCTCATTTATAGTTTTTTCCGTCCCTACTCCCACTTTCCAAGGCACTCTTCCTCCCTGAGATTTCTCCTACCGGTAGTTATGGAAGAGTGTTTTCCTGTTGAGCTCCGTTAGGTTTTTTTTTTGCAAGATCCAGGGTCCTTTTAAATTTATTTTAATTTCCCCCCAGTCTTTAAACCACTTTCATTCATAAAAGTAGCTTTGCCATTCATAAAAACTGAGGGTGCTCCAGTCCATTCATATAAGTTTCATTTAAGAGTTCAAAGAGACAACAGTTTGATTCTTTATATCCAACAAAGAGATGGGTTGCTAAAAGTTAACTAAGTGCAGCTTAAAAAGTAGCAGCAGACTGATGTGTTTCCAAATGACTTTGATCTCATTCAGAATTCCATGCTTCAGAGTCTGTCTTTCAGAAGACCGAAGTTGACTTCCTTTTTTAGTTTCCATCTTTGCCAAATTAAACATAAACACAAATTCTTCAATTTTAAAATTAGAAAGTTTGGCAATAAGTAGCTTATTTCAGAAAGTCTGCTGCTTCGGGTGGCGATTCGTGGTTTTAGCTTTTTGGAGCTGTGATTGAGCCGTGAGCAAACTCAAGCAGCTTCTTCCCCCCTCCCCCACTGCCGATGCAGCGGGGAGGCTCCGCGAGCGTGGCGAGTTTTTTCTTGCTCGGCTGGTCCGTGGGGCTTTATAAGGGGGGTATCTAACCCTGGCACGCACCCCTGTCACCCCAGTAGCCCGGTAACGGTTGTCTTTTAAGAAGACGATCCGTTCCGCGCTGCCATTTCCCACCGCAGACAAACCGGAAGCCGGCATCTTAACAACTATTATTATCAATCCAAACCTAGTGAAAGGTTAAAGAGCACAAAATTGTGGTTAATTTGAGCCATTATTGACTACTGTATAAGCATAAATAATTTCTCCAAGGAGCATGGTGAGAATCCCAAGTAAGTTTTAGGAGATAGAGGATTACCAGAGTGCATGAGGGGCAGTTCCTCTGCCTTTAATTTCCCCCCCCTGCTGCTTTTGCAAGTGGCAGCTTCAGCAGTGCTCCTGTGCACTACTATTCTCCACACCTCCAACAGTGCACCACTGGAATAAACACTCTGTCATGTCATGCTGTGGCATTATTCCAAGGACATAGCTATTGGGCCAACATGTGGGGGTGGAGAGAAGAACGACAATCAACACTGGTGTCTCACTACCCTTCAGATTTCTTCCTCTGTTTCAAAGAATCTGAGACAGCAGAGCTGGGAAAACTGTGAAGCGGTGCTGGCAGGCTGAGTAGACAATGCAGCTATCTGCATTGGACTGAGTCAGTTGCATCTGTTTCCTGTGATGTGCATCCTGCATTGTGAAATATGGTTGCAGACCTCCCCCCCCCCCCCCGGTCCAATAATATCAGAGCCAGCCTTCACAGCTCCTGCCAATGACTTCCAGACCGCTTGTGGTCCCTCCTTACTGCTGCTGGGGAGGGGGCAGAAATGTATTCAACTTGCCTTTTAAACCCACCTAATTCACACTTCATGCACGAACCAGAATGCATCTACCCTTCAAAAATTAGCACTTCCCCATTTTTTTCAATGCACGTTCCTCTTCTTACTAAATTGAAATACTGTAACTCCAAACAAACCTAAAATCAGAGGTCTGCCTCTCTCCACACAGCATCTATTAGCCAGGAGCTGTTTTCTCTTTTTCAAATGAATGCATGATCTAAAGTTAAACACCATGTGAGAGCTAGCCGAGAACATCAACAGTTAGTTATCAACCCATATAGGTGGTCTGTGAGCTCTTCTTAGCTTCATTATAGCTCAATGGAATTCCCTCCAGCAATATACATACAGGCATTTTCCATTGCAATGTCAATTAAACCATTATACTTAGCAGCTAGTTCAGGCATCCCCAAACTTCGGCCCTCCAGATGTTTTGGACTACAATTCCCATCTTCCCCAACCACTGGTCCTGTTAGCTAGGGAACATGGGAGTTGTAGGTCAAAACATCTGGAGGGCCGCAGTTTGGGGATGCCTGAGCTAGTTCTTTCTTGCTTAAAGGCTTGGGGGTGGGGAAAGATCCTTACAAGGGAGGCAGTGAATACAGGAAGGAGGCTTATCTCTCTCCCCCCCCCCCCCCCCCGTCCCAGTGTGATTGTAACAAACCTCCATTCTGTGCACAGGACTAGGAACCTTAGGAGAAAACCCTCTCCATTGGCATTAATAGGGACCTTTTTAAAGGCTCTTAGTTGTGCCTGGAGAAGGGTTCACTCCCATCTCACTGGAGAATGAAAACTTCCCTCTCTGGATCTAAAAACTGGCTAATTTAGTGCTTGGCAGAATGTTGCTGTTGCTCTTCCTTCTTGCTGGCATCAACTTGCTGGTTAAGGGTATGAGTAGGTTTGAATTGCGTGAGGGAAGAATTGTGTTTGTGTTGTTGCTTGCTAGCTTGCAACAGGATGTGCCTTGGTAGTATACTGGCTGCCCATGAGAGCATTGCTGTACCTATGACTGGACTATGGGCATAGGGAGGGCAAATCATCAAAGGAGACATGGGTATGGCTACTTGCATCACATTCCCCTTATTAGATTACTGGTACCTTGTTGCCAGGGGGCCAATCATTGTTGACAGTACTGAGCTATTTGGAACAACGGTCTGTCTTGCTGTAAGGCAGCTTCATATGGTTCCTCCCTCTGAGAGTGATGGATAAGAGTTTTCCTGTATCAGTCAATGCCTCCCTCAGGAGGCCTCTCTCCCCCTGTTCCCACTTGTTCCTGAGGCTGGATAAGTATTTGGAGAGGAGGGAAGTTTTCCTGGTTTCTTGCTTATTGATGCTTGGTTTTTACCTATCCATGACAGTTATTATTTATGTTCTACTCTGAGAAGAAAGCACCACAAAGCAATGAGCGTTCAGCAGAGTGGATGCAACCATCCTTAAAACCAACTCACACTATCTTGGAATGTCTGGCCACATGAAATATTAGGCTTGTTTGAAGAGCTACATAGACTGGTTGCCATTATGTACTAACTAGTGACGTGAAGATTAGCAAAGAGAGGGAATGTATCCAAGCGGAAAGTGTTTCATTTCTTACTCTCTCATGTGAGTAATAAATAAAAAGAGAGAGGTGAGGCTGGAACAAAGGAAGTTCCCTACTGCTGAGTCACTCCACTGGTTTAGTTAACTCAGAATAAATAACAGCTGCTCTCTAGGATTTCAGAAAGGGGACATTCCCAACCCTACTTGGAAATGTTTTGCATCAAACCTGGGACGTTCTGCATTCAAAGCAGAGAAGATGTGACAATATAGGAAGATGCCATACATCTGGGTTTTCCTGGCCACATCCAGGAATCGTGGTGTCAAAACGGTGTCCGGGCAGATTTTCACCGAATCAGAAGAAGGATGGCAATATGGCACCTCTAGCTCTCTCTCTCTCTATATATATATATTTAATCTTAATGTAGGTACTGCCGTTACAGTCTCCCAGGTAATTCCCCACATTTACCACATGGAGATCTTGAGAAAATATCTCCTCCAAACAAAGCATGCAGCTATCGGTGGAAATAGCTTTCTTTCCTCAGGTGTCAAGGGCCACCAGAAACAAAATGGTAAGATTGTGCTCAGGTGAGGAGCAAACAAAAATAGCATTGTGGACCAGCCACTGCAGTGTCACCACAAACATGACCAGTCACCATAGCTGCCAAGTTATCCCTTTTTTAAAGGGATTTTCCCTTATGCTGAATAGGCTTCCTCGCGAGAAAAGGGAAAACTTGGCAGCTATGCCAGTCACCTACCCCAACAAAAAGCACTAAAGCACTAGCAACTTTCACTCCAGCAGTGAATTATTTTCACCTATTTACAAAGGGAAATACAGATTCAATGTACAAAAAGAGAATGCGCTGAGGACAATGTCTTGTGTGTGCTGCCAAAAGCAAAAACAACCTTTGGACATGAGCAACGCCAATTCCAAATAACCTTCCATCCGGAAGTGCCCTACGCTTGTGCCTAAAGCCAGCTTTCCCCTTGGGTTACAGACAGGAATGTTTGCTCCATTTTCCTGAAAAGTAATGAGTGTGTTTTCACATCCCAAGAATGCACAGTGACTGAGGACTCAGCACCCTTGGGGGAAGACGGGAAGAGTTTATCAGTCTGGTACACTGGAAAAGTATGGTCAGTGCAACTGTGGTGGATAACTGTGCTTTGTGGTGAGGGCCAAACTGCATGCTACCACTTAGCTGTGAGTATTCTCACTCTTGCCATGCGTAACATTTCTTTGTCAGCCTTTAACAGGAGAGGGCATTGTTACAAAAGTTGGATGCCACCCCCACTCTCTGCTGAGTGATAGCAAGATCCTAGGGGGTTCTTGGCACTTGCTCAGGGTCTGTGTTCCTTTGGAGAATTGAGATACGGTGGAGACTATCGTTACTTAAAGAAATATGATTTATTCACTTATTTACATCTTCATTCTGCATGGAGGGAATCCAGATCTTATAGCACGGTCATTTCAAGAGGAGCTTGTCCCCCCACAGTAGTGCAGCCATGGATTCCAAGGCATCTCTCCCAGCCAACCTTCAGCCAACCTGCCCAAGATGGATCCCAGTCTTTTCTTTCTCCTTCTTTCCAGAACACCTTGATAACAAACTCTCTCTTCCTGCCACTTAAAGCATACACCCCACCACCTTGGCAACATCTGTCTCCCCAGGACAAACAACCCATTTTGTCATGTTAAGAGATGTGCTCTTCACTAGGCTGGTTTGCATAAGGCAGCCCAGGGATTCCTTGTCCGGCACAGTTCTGCAGCTTGTACTTTAATCCATATCCCAATTAATCAAAATCCTACCATTTATTAATTTATAGGGTTTTTTTGGGGGGGTGTCCCTCAAATCTATAAAAGTATTTTGCGGTGCATAATCCGTTTGCAAATGGGAAGGCACACTGAGAGTATTGAGTGAATTTTGCTGTTTTCTCCACTGTTCTTCAGTGTAACAGCAAAGGTACTCTGCAGGTGAAAAGGAGATATAGTTGCTCAGAGAGGTCTAATACATTTGAAGGAAATGACTGTCCCTAAAGAATATTGGGATTTGTATTTTGTTAAGAGTTCTTGGAATTATAGGTCTATGAGGGGTAAATGACAGATCCTAGGATTAAATGCGCTTAAATCGTACGGTGTCTACGCAGCCTTAAAAACTGGGAGGTGAGGGAACAGGTGTTTTCAAACATACTAAGGTGGCCTATAGTGGCATTAGGGGGGATTCTGACTGGGGGATGCAGAATGGGCAAATTATATTTCTAGGTGGGTGAGCTGTGTCCCACATGTTGAAAACTCTGGAAGAAAAATAGCACCATATGTTAATGATAGGAGCCCAGCAATGGGTGGAGGGGTGGGGAGAGCAAGTTCCATGTTGATAGGGGGCTTGACCCCATGCCCCCCTCCCTCTGGCACATGGTGGTGTGTCATAATGTCACCGTTAAGGAACTGGGTGAATTGCCCATTGCCCTCAGTCCTCATTAATTATACATTCAAGCCCATCGGTCTAATTAGTATTGATGAAAAGGGCAAAACTGAAAAACAGACCCTTGCATGAGTCAATAACGTTTTATTATGCTGAGTCATAAAGTTTGTTTTCCTGCTAAGATGGTGATAAGCATGGGAGAAAAAGAATTCTGAGTGTGCGAGAGAACAATTGGCCTGTTTTGTCAACAACTTAAGCAGGTGCATCACAGGTGCAGAGTGGAGGGTTTTATTGTATCCTTTGTATACATCCTCTGTTATAACTTTGCACAAGGCATTGATGATTGAGACTCAAGGTGCAGGGGGCGGAAATAACGCAGTAATATGAAACAATTCTTTTGTCATCTTTTCTGCCAGTCTCAGGAAAGGTGATTCATACTCCCATATGCTACTGATCAACTTTTTTTTTTTGAAATAATATTGGAAATGCTAAACTTTCTGCTGAAAGCAATTTAGATGGCTATTTAGATCTACACATACATATTATTTTACTGGGTCAAAGGCCTGGTTTGATTCATGTTGATTCATGTCCGCTCAGTTTATATTTCTTAAGAGTACATATTTGAACCCCTAGTTTCTCTTACAAAGAAAAAAAAGAGGAATAATCTGGTAGGCTCTCATATTCTATCAGTCTAGCAATCGTTTTAACAATTATGGTGCAGCAATAAAACTGTTAGGACCTTTGCAAAGTCAAGCAGGGTCTGGTTTCAAATTGGATGGGAAACCGTGTGTTTGGATGGATGGACTAGATGTCCCCTGGAGCCCCTTCCAATTCTATGTTTCTCTATACTGCCACACCTCAAGATTTAGAGGTCCCAGGGGTTGTGAATCACAGCCTTCCCTGTTCAATGAGAAATAGTTTGATGGTTGTCTGCTGGTTTTTTTTCATGTGTCATGGAGAAAGATTATTTCATAACCATTGTGACTTCAGAAAATCACACACCCATTCCATTTAATTACTGTTTCCAGGTCCCTTGCATCCCAACGGTATATACAGAAAGTTCACTCATAATTAGTGATTGCTTAGAAAACGATATGATATTGACAAGACAGAGCTGTCACATGAAAACCATGTGCCAATAAGACAAAAATATGTATATCTCCTGTTTTGGATGCCAGTCTCGTTCTGGTAATCGCTTTGTGATATTTTTCCAGTGTCTTGGAAACAAAGGGTTGGGGATGGGGGAAGATTCATGTGACCAAAAAAAGCCAAGACTTAACCACCACCACCACCACCTCCTGTTCTGGCCGGCTTCCAGAGGCAAGATGCCACTTAGAGATGAATTTCTGGTTCACCTGCCTGAATATACAGCAAGAATTTCCTTGCTGGATGAGACCAAGAGTCTATATACCTAAACAAATCCAACCGTCAGAGTATTTTCAGCAACCGGCTCTCCCTCCTCTGGGAAGCGAATGAGGTGATAAAAAAGATTTGTCTTGCTGCTGCCGACTGTAACTGTGGGAAGAGGAGATTTGAAGCATCTGGCTCCTCATTCTTCACCTCTCACCCCCTTTCTCCACTAGCAAATCCATTGCTTTTCTTTCCAGCTGGCTAGGAACTCCAGTGAAACTCTTAGAGCAGGCACCCCCAAACTGCGGCCCTCCAGATGTTTTGGCCTACAACTCCCATGATCCCTAGCTAACAGGACCAGTGGTCAGGGATGATGGGAATGGTAGTCCAAAACATCTGGAGGGCCGAAGTTTGGGGATGCCTGTCTTAGAGCATAGGTAGGCAACCTAAGGCCCGTGGGCCGGATGTGGCCCAATTGCCTTCTCAATCTGGCCCGTGGACGCTCCGGGAATCAGCATGTTTTACATGAGTAGAATGTGTCCTTTAATTTAAAATGCATCTCTGGGTTATTTGTGGGGCCTGCCTGGTGTTTTAGTAGAATGTGTGCTTTTATTTAAAATGCATCTCTGGGTTATTTGTGGGGCATAGGAATTCGTTCATTCCCCCCCCCCCAAAAAATATAGTCCGGCCCACCACATGGTCTGAGGGACGGTGGACTGGCCCACGGCTGAAAAAGGTTGCTGACCCCTGTCTTACAGAGGCCAACACTCCAACAGGCAAGCTCAGTCTGTGGCTGAGTTTTTGCAATTGTGGCTGAGTTTTTTTACAAAGAGGCTGAGCAGTCGGTTAGCTGATTGCTATCCTTGGACAGTCATTAAAACATAGCTGCTGATCCTGAAGCGCGGAGAAACCAAAGGGTGTTGGTCCCTTTGGGGCTGTAACTGTTGCTGGTTCCGTGAAGCTACTCCACCCAAACTCAAGACCAAAGTTTTCAGAATCAGGCATGTAAGGTTGTTGGCTATATCTGATTGTTTCTCTGCTGATAGGCTATTTGATGCAGCAGAGGTTTCCATGAGCAGGTGGTGATTTTCACCAATTCTCCTCCCATCTGCATTTCTCTCCCAATCTGTTCCAAAACATTGACCCTACAGAGCAGCATGAGGAGGCACAGCAGAAAGGGTTTTGTGTGTGTGCAAAAGTCACCTCCGTTTTGCTCACGGCATGTTCTACTGGATTAAGGAGATTTTCAATAGCAGGCCACAATATCATATGTCGTGTCTTCCACTGTTTGGATAATTCAAAATATTTCATTCTCATTGTTCTTCCTCTGTGAGCTGAGTAGAACTGCCATAATATAGGTAGCCTAGCAATTGTTTTACTTTAAAACAGGGGTCCCCAGACTAAGGCCCGGGGGCCGGATGTGGCCCAATCGCCTTCTAAATCCAGCCCGCGGACGGTCCGGGAATCAGCATGTTTTCACATGAGTAGAATGTGTTCTTTTATTTAAAATGCATCTCTGGGTTATTTGTGGGGCATAGGAATTCATTCATATTTATTTATTTTCCCAAAATATAATCCAGCGCCCCACAAGGTCTGAGGCCCCCTGCTGAAAAAGTTTGCTGACCCCTGCTTTAAAACACATGCATTTGGTTCAATACTGCCTTCAAATTCTTTTTAATGAAAATAAGGACTAAGTTTCCTGTCACAGCTGTTTTATTTTATATTGAACCATATTTACCATATTCACTTTAGCAATGGTAGCTTTTATTTTTATTTTTTTGCTCTTGAACAGCATCCCCTCCCCAATGCATTTTGAGAATGCTGAATATAAAGGCAATTTCTGAAACACCGACAGCTATAACATGCTTGTATCCTGAGAGAACCTCTCATTGTACAAAACTGAGAAATTATTATGACCAAAAATCTGATCTCTGTATACCCCAGGAGTCAAATGTGTTCCTGTTGAACTTTAATTAGGGCTACCTTACACGTTGCAAAAGGCTAACATGCAAGAAAAAGTACTTTCCTCTCCAATGATGAACCCAAATTAGCCAAATATGTGCTGTATTCTCAGCTTGGGACGCCTCTAATGTACAGAGTTTACATCAAGATTAAAAAGGTGATATGGCTCTCAACCAACTATTTTTCTGATCCCCCCCCCCCAATGTCATTAGCATCCTGTCTAGGTGAAACAAATTTATTATGTTATCAGGACCCATGGCTCATCACAGTATTATGTTTTTAAAGTTTTATTTAGTGCTACTCAAGTGCACCATCTTTTAAAAGCATTCAAGATCCCTTTAAAAACATGAAGATATTACATCTACAACATACATTTAAAAGTCAATTCCCCCCTAAAATTCTTCTTCTTAGGTAATTTGTTTGCAGTATTTGCTTTGTTTGCAGTATTTGCTTTGTTCTGCCAAACAGTCCAGATGCAGAACAGCTGAAGTTTTCATCTGTCTTCAATCCCTAACATCCAAGGGCTTAAGACACCCCCAAATGTTTGCTAACAGTGAGCAGAACAAATGGTTTCTTTCAGTGCTATTTTCATGTGTGTCAGAACAGTTCAATGTGTATGCGCCAACAATTGCTTTCTATTAAATAAGAACATTTATACATAGCCTGATTTTGCACATTTACTAGATTCATACAGCTATACCAAGTCTCGAATAGGTAAAGGGACCCCTGACCGTTAGGTCCAGTCGTGGATGACTCTGGGGTTGCGCGCTCATCTCGCTCTATAGGCTGAGGGAGTCGGTGTTTGTCTGCAGCTTCCAGGTCATGTGGCCAGCATGACTAAGCCAGTTCTGGCGGACCAGAGCAGCGCACGGAAACACCGTTTACCTTCCCGCCGGAGCGGTCCCTATTTATCTACTTGCACTTTGACGTGCTTTCGAACTGCTAGGTTGGCAGGAGCAGGGACAGAGCAATGGGAGCTCACCCCAAACCACCGACCTCCTGATCGGCAAGCCCTAGGCTCTGTGGTTTAGACCACAGCGCCACCCACGCCCCTACGAATCTCTAATACCACTTGTTAATTTATGAGGTAAGCAGGAACTTTTCAGAACTACAACCACCTTTTCCAGAAGAATAATTAAGCAAAGATTAAAAAGCTAAAGTCACAAGTGGAGAGGAGACTGATTGATAAGACAGGCAGACCACTGATTTAAAATTCTTTTAAAAGAACTTCACTCTTTGAGGAGCAGGGGATGAGCAATGTTAAAAGGCAAGCTTTTTATTGTAATAGAATCAGAATAATCTTTATTTATTATTACTAGCCATAGCAATGAAATAAAATACTTTTGAATGGTATTTGAAAACATGATCTAATTAGGACCATGATTGTGCTAATGTAGAAAAATTAATAAAACATATCTTGGGATAAGACATATCTTATTTAGAACACATTTATTTAAAATAAAATCCATCAGACTTCAATGAAATTTGTTTTCAAGTGTTCTTATGGTCTTTGCCTAGTAGTGGTCAGGAAATGTATTTATAAACTGCTTATAATATTTTAGAATCTTCACACTTTCATTACCATTAGCCTTGTCAAGTTATTGAATTGTGGAGCCATCTTTTGAGCAAGTTCAATTTCATTTAGACAAATGCCACAGCAATTCAGAGTTTGGGTTTTTTTGGGGGTGCCATCAGAATTTTTTTCAGAAAAATAATGTTGTTAAATCATTGTCACATTTGTAAATCAACTAGAATAGGATGTGGAAAAACTGGAATAGCAATCACTTCTACATTCGCATTCATAACCATAGCAATTTTAATCCTTTTTACAGCAGTTATATGGCAAAACCCTTCAGCAGAGTTGTCAAAGTTCATTGGTTTTCGAGAGCATTCAAATATAGTCAAAATAATTCTACGGACAGAAGCAAAGGCACGCAGTCCTCAGTGCAAGTCCCTTTGAGAAGTGACAAGACTTTAAGAACAAGATCACAGCTATCATTCATTTCAAATTGAGTTTGTGCAGGATTTATCAGCAATCGGGAAATCACACTCTACACAGCAGATACAGATTTACAAAAGATGTTGCAATAGTTTATTTACATTTCAATATTGAAAAGCCCTGGCCTGTATAGACTTCCATGCTTCATTTCTCTCTCTCTCTCTGATTAAGTATTTCATAAAGGGCCTGGGACAACGCACATCTATTTACACAGGAACATTCTAGGTGGCTGGCAAGGAGAAAACCATCACTGTAGGTTCTAAACTCGCAGCTTTCACTTGCTTACCTACTGCCTGAATGCGTGGACTTTTGGGTGGCCACACCCATCAACGTTTAAGAAACATTCTGGAGCAGTGTTGAGTAAAGAATTTTTGTGAACTGCAGCACAGCAACGTGTAAGGTGTACTGTACAACTACAGCCCCAAACCCTTTGTAAAAGCCCAATATTCCTTCTTCACGCTTTATGGTATTGATACAGTCTCTCATTCCTTCGTACTGGGTATTGATGGGGAGGACTTCATATCCCAGGTCCGTATTGTCAATGATGGTGCGTGTCCCTTGGATATGAAGACGGTGCAAAACTGTTTCGAGAGGATAGAGCATCACATCAGCGCAAAGGCTGGCAGCAAAGCTGGCAATAAGTTCCGGAAAATAAGCATCTAGCATGCTTTGCACAGAACTAGAGTTCTCAGCTGGAAGGCTGGGGGAATTCTCTTTCTTGAGGAGGAGGAGGACTAACTTTTGAACAATGGAACTGATCACATAATGAAGAACTCCGTGTAGAACAGTTGGAAAGGCCAGGGCCAGGAGAGGGAGGAGCCGCTTGCTATGGGGCACTCCAAAGCCCATTGCTCTGCCTATGCCCTCTTTCAGACAATCCAAAATCCCAGGATTATCCCGAATGATTTCGCTCTGTAAAAAGAAAAGAAAAAGCACCTCAGTATTTCCAACGAATAAACGTCCAGAAGTTGTGACTGTTGCCATTTTTTAAAATTTACTTATAAACAAATTATGCATAACCAGCTTCAGCAACAAGATCATAATCTACAAGAAAACATGCAGTTGTGTAAATACCCTTCCAAGTTTATAGAATAAATTGCCAAGTGTAACCAATCTTAAAAGCAATACTTTTTGTTGTTTTGTTGTTTAGTCGTTTAGTCGTGTCCGACTCTTCGTGACCCCATGGACCATAGCACACCAGGCACTCCTGTCTTCCACTGCCTCCCACAGTTTGGTCAGACTCATGTTCGTAGCTTCGAGAACACTGTCCAACCATCTTGTCCTCTGTCGTCCCCTTCTCCTAGTGCCCTCCATCTTTCCCAACATCAGGGTCTTTTCCAAGGATTCTTCTCTTCTCATGAGGTGGTCAAAGTATTGGAGCCTCAGCTTCACGATCTGTTCTTCCAGTGAGCGCTCAGGGCTGATTTCCTACTTTACATCCAGTCAAACAAAACAGCCCAGTTCCAACCAGTCAACTTAGTTCAGGAATAGCGAGCCTTTTTGGGGACCAAGCACCACATTATCTCAGTAGTGGCTGCGGCCACATTGCAAAGGTGGGTGTGGCTAGACCCCATAGTAGGTGGGGCTAGGCAGTGCTTAATCACACTCCCTTATCTCACTCACATATAAACATACAGATACATGCTAACCTCTTCATATGTGCAGTGAACAGAGCAAATTAGATCCCAAACAATTTAGGTCACTGGAAACAGTATGAACAAACATTTTCTTGGAAACCTTAGGGGATTTGCCAATACATTAGTAGGCATTTCCAATTACTGCATATCTTTGCTAAATGGCAAAGGAAAGTAGTGGTTTGAAGCTATTCCCACCAAGTTGATGTTATGCCTCTAAAAGATATCACACCCGGTTTGGAAAAGGAAGGGGGGGGGCTGTCTCCACCCACTAGCTTCCTTTGCTATTTTGTAGGTACAAAGGAGTTCTTGAACTCTATTAGGCTGTATAAAACACAGGCAGAAATTCACCAGTATTAATTAAAAAAAATAAATCCATGGTCAGGATCCCAAGAACTTGACAACTAGTTCTATGCATCTAAAGAGGCTATGGGCATTTATCAAACAACACTTCACCACGCCACATGAAGGGCTATTGTTAAAAACCAATAGGAGTTTTCCATGTGGCTGCAGAAAAGATAGAGCATGTGGAACAAGTTGCACAGATCTTGGTGTCCTGGGCTCCCATCCTAATCAATAAGCATTTCTCATGATACCAAGAGCCATTTAATTCCTCGTTTAAGGGAATGCCAAGTAGAAAGAAATAAGCATGTGCAAGTTTTTTTATTTCACGTAGTAACAGGGAAGGTGATTTTTCAAAATATGCAAGTGAAAACCTCAAAGGATATTTTGGAAGCATGAAGAAACACACACAGAGCTGCACTACTGTGGTTAATTGAACACATAAATGAACCAAATCAAGCAGCTCAATTTCATCCTATGCTTCAAATCCCCAAGCCAAAAAACTTTGAAGTAACTGGTGCACCACCAAGTGGCTTGGAATGGAACAAACTGAAAAGCAGTAAACTAGAAAATAAACCTACTGAGCCATGTAATGTGCAAGCCCAATCAAATTTGACAGGTAGTTCAATACATTAAGAGGGTTTTCCTCACCATACAGTTCAGATGTCATTCCCTTTAGCTTTTTGGCAACTGCTAAAAACATTTGTGTTGGATTTTCCAGATCCAAATAAAACCATTTAAAGAAATTAGCTGAAATCAGCTCTTGAGCCGTAGGAATTATTTGCTGTGAATTTAAAAATAACTAGTAACACAAAACATGATATTGCTGTGTATCAAATACTTTTTAATAAAGCAGAATGCCGGTATCTCTTCCGCCAGGGACAATGCAAATAAAGACAGAATACCAAAAATTCAGGCCAGCTGATGCTGGGATACTTTCAATACCTCTGATTCCCCAAAATAATGTTACCTGACAGCAGACAAAAAAAGCATTTAACTTACCTGTACTGTTTCAATCAGACTTGCAGAATAAAAAGGCATTGCTATCAAGCAAGTCAGCCTAGAGGAAAACAAAAACAAACCACTTATCCTTTTGATAATGACATGTTTTTTGCTACAGTTTCAAACAAACAGCCCAGTCAACAGTCGATCTAAACCAGGCACCCCCAAACTTCGGCCCTCCAGATGTTTTGGACTACAATTCCCATCTTTCCCGACCACTGGTCCTGTTAGCTAGGGATCATGGGAGTTGTAGGCCAAAACATCTGGAGGGCCGCAGTTTGGGGATGCCTGATCTAAACCAAGGCTTTAATTTAAATAGGTTTAGCCCTGTTTCTAAGATTTTAATAATTTTCATAGGTGGGGGAAGGTGCTGTTAAAATCCTCCTAATGATAAGATGCATCTACGTCGAAGATTAATTTAGTAGTTACAGATTCTTATGCCATTACTTCTCAATATGCATATTAAGTGAAATAGATCATATTCTACAAAATCATTGGTATGATATTTCTGTGCAAATTCATTAGTGGGAGTCTTACAGAAATGAGAGTTCAATTCCAAAGGCCTTATTTCTAGACATTAATGCAGCAATCTCCTTAGATGTACTCCTAGGAGCAAGATGGAGACACATGATAATACTTACATAAATAAAGATTAGGGGATTTGAGAGTCCTAAAATTTAACTCAATTTGAAGTTGACACACTTCAGATTGCTAAAAAAAAAGTTATTGCCATGTTTCTAATTAATCTTTTTTTTGGTTGCATATTTGCACTATTGGTTCTTTTTTCTTGTAGTATAATAACATCCTTCTGTACTAAAAAAATTGGGAGTAAATTTAACACATGTACGTACCCTTTCAGCATAAGATGTCCTCCTATCTGCTTGGGACTCCACTTATATGAAAGTTCTCTACAAAAAATAAAGTAGTAATTGGCAATAAATGGTTACTAACCAAAATTCAAGGCATAGACCCCTTTATATCTTATGGTGAAATGACTTGCACAACAGGCAACACCCAAAAGCACCAGTCCGCTTGCAGAACAGACCTGCTCACGTGATGGAAATTCTTCACCTCTCCTGCCGGCAGCCCTCCCTGTGCAATGGCAAAAAATCTGTTCCAGAGGGTGCAGGGGTAAAGGGGAGGTGGTGAAGTTGTTTGTGCAGGGTTGGATATTGCTCATAATCTACAGGTTTTCAGAGACACCAGAGCCTACAAAGCTCTGCCTGAACAGTGCTATGCTATGCATTTCTACGTCTGAGATTACACCGCATATAGAAAAGTCGCTGCATGTCAGAACATTTCCCGGCAAAAGAAGGGAACAGAAGAACCTGTTTCTGTGCCTTTTCAAGTTGAACCACGAAAGGCTACGGAACCTAAGAACTTTATTAAATTTAAACTTTTGTAATATAGTGTCTTTGATCCATAAGTAATTTTTAACAGTTGTTTTGAATGACACCAAAACTATAAACACAGATTTCATAGACTTTTAACACACACTCAGTGTTAGCACCAGGTACGATCTAAAGACAAAATGTGTAGATCGTTATAACTAGCTGGGCAACTGTGACTGGGGCGCAAGGTAAGGGAAGAAAATGGTTTGAGCAAACCTCTGCAAGGATATTTCATTACCTATCAGTGGTAACAGGCATTTATACCTTTTTGAAGAGTTTTATAGCTTCCTACTGAGGATTCATTTAAGCCCAATCTAGTAGAGAAACAACTAGAACAGTGCAATGTTCTAAAAAAGAATTTTTTTAATGCAATGTTTTTATTGTATTGACTTATTTTAATTCATTTTTCAATCAGCATGTCAATGAGTCTTCCTTTACTAACTACTGGCTAGTTTAAAATATTTAAAATATTGCTTTATGTTCCTTGAGGTCATGCAGATCCAAGTAGTGACTCTCCTTTACAGTGAAGCTCACACACTCAAAATGCTTTACATAGTTTGTAATGCCAACTTCCATTCAGTTGTTTCAGTAGCAAAAAGGCAGCAGACTTGGATCTCTACTTTTGCTAAAAGACTACAGTTACTTTACTTTGGGCTTGCTACTGGATTTCAAAATGCTACTGCCAAGATAACAAGCTTACTCTTTGAATGACACATACAGTAATCAGCTTAGATCTACTTAACAGCTAAAACAGCTCATCTTAATTGGAAGAGACACTGGCCAACAAGGGGGAAACAACTACCAAGAAATGGTATCAGCTGCTCAAGGTCAAATAGTCTTCAATCTGGAAACATAGGGAGCATCTGATACTCTGAGGTGTATTCCAACAGGAGAGGAAAGCAAGTGTTTAAAAAGAGCTCTAATTCACAGGAAGACTCAGTTACTGTGTATACAATTAACATCCCACCAAAAATATATCCAGTTTCTTAAAAGATCAGTTTATAGTGCAATCCTAACCATGCCTGTTCAAAAGTCAGCTCCACTAAATTCAGTGGAGCTTACTCTCAGGATTGGGACCAGATAATGGGTCTATTGAAGACATCATAGTCTAATTTTGGGGCTCTTCAGCAATCATCTTCTATAGGCCCATATTTACTAAGGGCAAATGTATCCCACAGCTTCTTGGCTGTTGATCTCATCCATGTCATCATGCTCATTTCCTTTCCTGCTCTTTATGCCACTATTTTCAACAATGGCTTCTATAATTCTACAAGGAGGTTCTACGATTATTCCAGGGATATTCCTAAGTATAAGCTATCATCACCTCTGGCCATTCAGATCTGCCATAATAGGACTAATTCAAGCCAGCTTTTATATGTTATTGGGGAACCTAAGACTTTAAACAGAATTGCAGTGTCACGTTATTGGCACAAAACAGGTGAACCAAGCATATTCCGCTGCACGGTTCTACTAATGCAAAAGTTACGGCAATTGGTGAGACCTAAGGTGGGTGGATGAAATCCATCAGTGTCTGTCCACTAGTAGAACAGATACTGTTGGCAGAACTGTGCGCCTTCCAGAGGATGGGAACAAATACTGCCTGGAGCAGAAGGGGGGTTGCTGAGGGAGGAGAGGAAGGAAAAGGCTGCTGTGTGAGTGGAAGTCCACTTGCATGGCATCAAGAACATAAAAAGAGAGCTGCTTGATCAGGCCAGAGGCCCTTCTAGTCCAGCATGTCATTCTCGCAGTGGCCAGCCAGATGCCTATTGGAAGCATGCAGGTGGGACCCGACTGCAATGGCGCCCATTGAGTTTTAATTTAAACTGATGCAATCAACTTCTGAGACTATCCCAAAGAGATATGATGTACAAATACTGCTTTTACTTAACGTAAGAGAAAAACGAGAATTACCTGGGCAAGGGTGTGAATTCACTGATGATGCCCTCTGCTCCAAGGGTTATGCCTTGAACAATGAAAGTGCTCCCCATTCCTTTCCAAAGAGCTCTGGGCCCCTGAAATTAAAAAAATAAAATAGCTTGAAGAAAATATCTACGTAACCTAACCCAGGATTTGATGTTTTCCTGCAACCAGTAGTGACTTCTATGCATACCTGCATTCATTATCTGCCATATTTTTATACTGGCCAACTGCATTTGGGGGGCAGGGGCAGGAATCAGATTTGAAGTAGTACATAACTGGTAGTTTTAATTAATTTCTCTTTAAACAAATCTGTAGACACCAAATACCTACCTGGGCCTTATTGATGCTATACATAATGTTGACAATTGTAAATGGAGTGAGATGATAATTCCTGGCATGGTAATTAACCTGCAAAAACAAACAAGCATACATACAGTTACAAACATTTGTAACTGGTACGGTATAATTAACATGTTATAATAATATATTGTAATTGACTCCACAACGCTATCTCAATTGTTTCCCTAAAGACTTACAGGATCACTCAAATACAATCCATGCTGAAGTGCTATCCAAATATCATATTTTAATTGCAACTTGAAGGAAGTGTCTAATCCACGAGAGGGTAATGTGTTGCACTGTAAATCCCATTATCCTTGCCCACTGGCAGGGCTGGCAGGAGTTGGAGTCTACATTTGGAGAGCCACTAGTTAGCCAACCAAATCCAGTATTTTCTGTGACATTAACATTAAATGGGCTGTATCCAAAGATAGTCATACACCAGATAGATCCATTGAAATTAGTGCATATGACAAATGTAGGCCCAATCATTCCATCAGGTCTACTGTGAGTAGAACTTAGTTGAATACAGCCCAATAATAAAAGCACAGGCCTATCCATGTTTACTTGGCAGTAAATCCCATTTCTGTTCAATGGTGTTTACTCACAGGAGCATATGCTTAGGACTGCAGCCTAAGTGAGGCTAACAAGACACATTTGAGAGAGCAACTCACAACAACTTACCTGGCACTGTCGACGCAGAACAATGCAAGGATGAGCCAGCACATTTTCTGTAAACAAACTTTGGAAAAACAATTATGTTAAACACAGAAGTTTCTCCCACTTATTACTCTTTACAGTATTTCATTTATGAACTTTCTATGAAGCACCTCAAAGCAATTTGACAATACAATAAATCATACATGAAACAACTGCATATATAAAAACCACTATGTATATAAAAATAATTTCAAACTCAGTACAGATACCAACTGGGATAAAAATCTCTACTTAGAAAGCTTGTCAAAAGAAGCAAGTCTTCAACAGACGCAGAAAAGACAACTGAGATGGCACACTAAACAAGTGTTATTATTATCTTGTTTTAGTAATAAACATAACTTTGAAGTGTTATTAAGTTACAAAATGTTATTAAAATGCTTTAATACTCTAAAGCAAGGTGGTTAGCACACTCTCTAACACATAGTTCTGCCGCTGCAGCAGCTATTTAGTACAGAAGCCAAACAGTAGACCCAAGCCTTCACAATGTTTACTAGGCAAAACCCAAATCTGACAGATACACGTGGCTTGAGCTTGGACCTAGAGAAGATTCTGATGACGCGACACATTCATTTCCTATGCATCCTGCAGCAGCTATGCAAGATGTTATAAAGAGGAAACGAACAAATTGGCAGGCAATATTTAAGGCCTGGAGAGCAGACATTTTACATTAGGATCCGTTGCCGAAGCTTCATCAGTCACCCCTGCCCCTGAGAAGAACCAAGACCTGCGGAATGCCTTGACCAGTAGGGATCAAAACATCTTGTGTTACCTGATGCTGGTTGCTAGGCAGCACACTTTAAGGGGGAGGGGCTACTCTCCCTTAAGGTAATAGTAGAATCTTCGAGGAGGAACAGTTTAAACAGCCACAATAAGTGGGCAACTGGAAAGGCCCATCTCAGAGTGCTTGGTTTGCCAAGCTTTGCCAAAGAGGGAATTCTCCTGAGTTTTATTCACCAAATAACAAAAAATCCCCATACAATGAAAGGATTCCATGTCACAGTTCTATCGGACCCATATACTGGGTCATTTGTAACTGCGTTTCAAATGAACGATACTGTTCTTGTTTGTACAGAAAATTCTGGCTCTATTTAGAGCTATACCACCAAAGAAATAGAGTTATATAACATTATAAATTCCTGTCCCTGTGCTTCATAGAGCTGTCAAGTTTAGTTACGGGAAGCGCATGGGGAGCCAACTTGAGAATCATGGCAGAAAACCTATGCTAAATCTGTCTGAGTGCACACCATAAAGCTCATTTGCAGGCCTATGAGGTGGTGGTGGTGGCGGCAGCAGCAAATAACTCCTTTTTCTCACCCTCCATTGAAGGGTCAATTAAGCCCTAAGGTAGAGTCTATGGAATGCAAACCAACAGCTATTCACTGCAATTCCTCTGCCAGATGCTTTGCTAATAAAAGTTGCTCACATTTGGTCTGACTTAAACACAGTCACTAGGGGAGAATCTAAACTGCAAGCATCAGAATCAACTGCATGTCACTACTGCTTGGATCATTTTGGTCTACCCTCCCTGTAAAAGCAACAGGAACTCTGTCCACTAAAGCTTGTTGCTTATGGAAAAGAAAGCCTTTAATGCTTCTTTTCAGGAAAGTGAGCTTCCTCCAGTTCCGAACAAAGTCTTCTGGCACCTTAAAGACTAAGTTATACACAAGTTATCATTGCTTAAGCTTTTGTGATCAGGCTACAAATTTGCTTCTGTACTCATTTCAATGCACTGGCTTTAATTTGTAACGCCTTACTGAAACCCTCATATAATAACTCTCCCCACCTCCTATATAAGCCCACTTGTCTGACATGAACAAGTCGTAAGGCTTTGCTTCCTTTATAAGAAGTGTAAATATTGATAGCTCAGAATAGAGATGTTATGGAACTGTCTATCAGTACAGGTTAGGACAACTACCCCATACCTTTCCTCTTGTAAGAGCTGCAACATCTTTTTTAAAAAGTTACCTTTTGGCTGAAGTCTTTCTATGGCTACTGAGTTTGATAACTGGATGTTGTTGATGTTGCCTTTGTATTACAGTATTTGTTACTGGCTTGTAAACCACTTTGGAAAGTATATAAATATTGTAATGAATACATTTTTGAAAGGTGGTAGCCAACTCTGCTTAGGCTGAATGACAATATTAAAGCATTTAGTTGTATGTGCCACCTTAACACACATACAGAGATACGGATTTGGAAAAAGTGGATTTGTGTTTAGTAAAATGTTATGAATTACATAATTGTGATATTACCTTGCCAGGCCAATCCCAAAGCCTGCAAACCTATTCAACTGTTCTGAAAGACAGAAAGACAACACAAACAACTGTTAGTTTTAAACAGCTACACAACAAAACACAGGGAGGACCCTATCCAAAATTTGCATTAGCCTGGTAAATGCACAAATACACACATATTTACAAAATATAATAAATCAATAACTGATTGCCTTAAATTTATCAAGTAAGCTAATATAACTTGTTCTAAAAAGGTAAAGGTAAAGGACCGCTGACAGTTAAGTCCAGTTGCGAACGACTCTGGGGTTGCGGCGCTCATCTTGCTTTACTGGCTGAGGGAGCTGATATTTGTCTGCAGACAGTTTTTGTGGGTCATGTGGCCAGCATGACTAAGTCGCTTCTGGTGAAACCAGAGCAGCATACGGAAATGCCGTTTACCTTCCCCCCGGAGCGGTACCAATTTATCTACTTGCACTTTGATGTGCTTTCGAACTGCTAGGTTAGCAGGAGCTGGGACCGAACAACAGGAGCTCACCTCATCACAGGGATTCGAACCGCTGTACCTTCCAATCAGCAAGCCCTAGGCTCAGTGGTTTAGACCACAGCACCACCCACATACCTATAATTTGTTCTAGTCTATGACAAATTTGGGGCATACATTTGCTTAATTACAACCCTCACTGAGCCATGATCCTTATTTGGTGACCTTGGGCCAACATTTCCTGGTTGGAGACATAAACAGAGATATAAATAGACCTAGCATCATGGGGTCAACACTGCTGGATAGTTGCCAAGACCACAGTACTTTTACCCAGCTTCCCAAACAGAAAGGTATCAATAAGCAATAAGAAGCAGCAACAACTACCACTTGCCTAGTTCTTTGTGGTTGCACCACTGAGAGGTGTGGGATGAGTGATTATGCAAAGACTTCAGAGCATCTACCGGTACCTCCTCATCTCGCTCATTGTCACTCTCCATCTAGCCTGTGTGGCAAGAAATATTGGGCCTACAGGGGACAAACCACAGGTGGGCCCAACCCCCATTGCTGTATGACCCAGAGGAAAAATATAGGTAAGTAAGTGGACTAGGAGCATTTGGGTGGGTTGAAGAATATATTGTTATAGATTGCTAATGTTTTCCTAACAGGCACTATTTTTTCTAGAGAGTAAAAGGAACACGTACCACTTAAGAAAAACTGGTTCTAGAGAGACTGGCTTGCAAAAATTGGGTAAAGGTAAGGGATTGTACAACATCCTGAGCTCTTAGTGAACAACAGGTTAGGAGAACACTTGTTCTAGGACTCACTAGAGTTGCTTTAAAAGCTCCAAATCGAAATATGAACCAACAGTAAGGAGGAAGAAAATGAAAAAGTTTACTAAGCATGCCTCTGGTTCATCACGCTAGGAAGAGCCTCACTTGCAATCCAGCACCCTCGGAACAGTCCACACTCCAAAGAATGCAAAGCACCAAACTGTTGCGGGCCAAAAAAATTGCCAGAAAGAAGGGAATTCTGTTTCTACGACAGGCGAACAAAAACGTATAGGAACGTCCAGGAGCGTAAGAATCTGCACGTTGACCTTTGAAACCGTGGCCTTTTGCAAGCAGAAAAGGCGATTTTTTTGGGGGGGGGGAGACACATCCAGCGTGGGAAGCAAGAATATATGCGACCCACGGAAGATGCTGGGCTCTCCTGGCCCCTTTGGTTTTGGGACCCAGGCCCCGTCTAACCGACGCGTGCCTCTCCTCCTCCTTCTTTTACGTACCGGAGCCGGCGGCCACGCTCCCTGCGTAAGAGTCCTCGTTGAAGCCCGCCGCCCCCACCGGGGTCCCTGCAGCGAACTGCGGGGTCTTCTCCCCCCAGTGGAGGTTGCGGCTGCCGGGGATGTCAGGCGGGGTGCTGACCCAGTAGCCGAGGTCCGGCTTGGCCACGAAGCCCCCCGGCTCCTCTCGGCCGCCCCGGTAGCCCAGGCCGTCGAAGCCCTCGGGGCGCCGCGGATGCATCGGGCCACAAGCGAGGAGAGAGCCGAGGGACCCAGAAACGTCAAGCGGTTTTGACAGCAGCAAGAGGGAAGACCTCGCCGCTGCGCCCTCAGGTTCCTCCAGGCTTCACTTCCGGGTACCAACCGGAAGCAAACCCCGCCGCCCTGAAGTATACTCGTCTCCATGGCGGGTCATGTGACGCGGGCGGGTTCCCGGGTTCCCGCCCCCTAGCCTGATGTTATTGGAGGCGCGGCTCGTTCTGCCAGCCCGCTTCCTGCTAACCTAGAGATAAGAAAAATATACTGTAGAGCGTTTCCCCTATATTCTCCATATTTACTGGGAAAAGCTGTTTTTAAATCCACCGGACAATATTAGGACCAACCAAATTTTTTTCCCATGGACTGCAAGAAGATCAAACCTATCCATTGTGAAGGAGATCAGCCCTGAGTGCTCACTGGAAGGACAGATCCTGAAGCTGAGGCTCCAATACTTTGGCCACCTCATGAGAAGAGAAGACTCCCTGGAAAAGACCCTGATGTTGGGAAAGATGGAGGGCACAAGGAGAAGGGGACAACAGAGGACGAGATGGTTGGACAGTGTTCTCAAAGCTACCAACATGAGTTTGACCAAACTGTGGGAGGCAGTGGAAGACAGGAATGCCTGGCGTGCTATGGTCCATGGGGTCACGAGGAGTCGGACACGACTAAACGACTAAACAACAACAATACCGTCCAAATCCACAGGTCTCACTTGCTGGAAATGTAAAGAAAAAGAATGTACTTTTTACCATATGTGGCTTTCTGGAAAATGATATATAATGAATTGGAAAGAAATGTTTAAAATAACTTTTGTTTAAAAAACCCACAGAAGGCTTTTTATTAGGAATTGTAGGTACCGACATCCCAAAGGAGCGGACTTTTTATGTAGGCAACAACAACCGCACCGATGCTACTAGCCCAGAGATTGAAAGAAGAAAGAGAGGAATGGCAAACCAAACTGTTGGACTACGCCGAAATGGCAAAACTGAGTGGAAAACTCAGGAACCAAGAAGACAAAAACTTCAAGAAAGAATGGGAAAATGTATAATTTATTTAGAAGACCACTGTAAGCAGATGAAAACATTAGCAGGATTCTAATAACACTTGTAATGTAACAAACACTTTGGACAATATGGACGGGTACAAAATATAGATTATGCAATAATATGCAGTTGAAAATGTTGACAATAGGATCCATGGAGGGGATGATGGGAAGTCTCGAGATTCAGAGAAATCTCTATGTATGGATATGTACCGTATTTGGTATTGTTATAACTCTACACTTGTAAAAACAAATAAAAACGATTTATAAAAAATAAATCCACAGGTCTCAGGCTGGAGAAGAGACTTGTCACCGTTGCCCTCCCTGACATTTGCCTTTTGTTGCTGTCAGCCTCCTCTGGAGTAAGGACCTTGCTAGGTGTTTGCAGGTATTCAGGTTACATGCTGGGATGAAGAAGTGGTAGATCCCTGTCTATGGGAACATAAAAGTTTGGCTGTTACTCAGGTCTGCTTCACACTTTCAGCAAAATATACAGGCTCCTGGTTGGGTAGAAAAGAGGAACATGGCAAAGCCCCAGATTGACATAGCAAACCAAACCCCTAATTCATCATGCTAGAGGGGGTTTGGGTGAGGCAAAGGTGTGCCTTTGTTGCAAGGCGTCAAACCCTATAAAAACCCTGGCCAAGTCTGGCCAATGAAATTCAGGAGCCGGGAGGAGATAGAGTCCAGCCATTTTATTACTTAGGAAGCAATAGGTTACAGTTGGATCATTCCTCAAGAACTGTAACTGTGCACACCCAGTGGTCTGGGCAGTGGTATTTATAAAGTTTCAAACAAAGCATTTCAATTTCCACCAGTCATATACATCACCTTGGCCTGGCCTGCAATCAGGTTGGTGTCTATCACTGTTCTGTTTGAGTTCCATAATGTAACTATGGGCTGTGGGAAGAAATGCATTCTGCCTGAATCTTCAATAGCTGGTGTCTGGTGGTAACACTCAAAATGGAGCATGGGAGGGAGGCAAGGAGGGGGCACAAATGGACCAGCACAAGATTTGCTGGATCCTGATCTTCTCCTGCTGAGAAGAAGATAAGGCAATTGGCCTGATCCACCCGAGCCACATTGCTACAGCAGCCTGGGAGTTGTATGGGGAAAAGGTATTCTTCCTGCCCCATACTTTTTGCCCTGGCTGGCATGAGAAATGGAGCTTTGAGTGTAGAGTGAACAACACCATTAAGCCCTGCTGCTGTGCATGTCAGGGAAAGAGTCAACTGAAGCCAAATTGTGTTGTTTTTGGTTGGAGGGCAGTTAACCCTCGAACAGGTGGTTGAAAATAACCTTCCTGTGGTTGTAGATTCCACCCTGAATGGCAATGCTATCTTCCAGGCTCAGAAGAAGAAAGAAGTTCAGAAAGCTAGCTGTGTTAGTTTGTTTCAGCAAAAACAATAGCCTTGTGGCACCTCAAGTCTAGCAAATCAATTATTGCTTACTAAAGCTTGTGCTAAAAACAAGCTAAACTAAACCAAAGCTTTTTGGTCCAAAATCCACAGATGAGTACAAACCAAAAGGTTACAAGATAATGAGCACAACATTACAAATCCTCCAAAACACTTTTATCAGGCTAGATATTACACAAAACGTGTTACAGGAGGGAAGAAATAGGTGTCTAAAGAAATGAATGAAGAAACCCAATATTTTAGTTGGGGCAGAGGCAAGAGAAGATTAAAGGATCACTGTGGTGCAGTGACTGAAATAAACTCTATTGTTGCACTCTGCATAAACGTAAAGCACATGCAGAAACTCCTGGGTGCCATATTCTACTTCTCAAGGCGCTACAATTCCCGGCACCCGTTCCCAGAATTATTTTGGTGCTTCAAGCCCTTGATAATTGGGAATCAGCTTAATTTACCTCCCAGGGTTGTTAAGAGGATTAAAAGGGGTGCAGTGTGCTCCTTGTCTTGGGATGAAATGCAAGGATATAGTTATAATGAATAAAGACATAACTTTATATAAAAAAACCGCTTCTCCTCCAATTATTCAGCGCCTTTTGCTTTCCCGTTCTTTTGGTCTCAAGAAACGTTACGAGGCGGGAGCCACGGAATTGCAGCAGCCAAGTTGAGGGGCGCTTCTTCCCTTCCTCGCCTCTCCCTCTCCGGCCGCTCGGTGTAATCCGGGCCGGGCCGCGTCCATAGCAACAGCTGCCAGTAGGAACACCTGAACGCCATGAGAAGAAAGAAGGCGGCGGCAGCAGAGCCGGGCAGCAGGGCGCGCGCGCGGGGCACCAAGTTTGCCCTTTCCATCCAGCAAGCACGGTAAGCGCAGGGCGAAGCTGGCGGATCCGCGGATCTCTTGCTCCAGGTGGCGAGGAGCAGAGAGAAGCCAAAGTCAGCGGCCGCCGAGTGTTATTAATTAGATGGGAGTTTCTCAATCTTCTCTAGGGGCCCGCGATGTCCCTTTAAACAGGCCCTGCCCGAGGGAGTTTGTTGGCTGCGCCTGAAGCTCGGGACACTTAACTGTAATGGTTTTACTGCAATGGTTTTACTGTAGTGGAATCTGGGGACGAATTTTAAAAGGGAAAACGGGGAACATAAGAGGTGGATCAGGCTAAAGGCCCACCTCTCATTCATATATATATATATCTATATATATCTATATCTATATATATCTATATCTATATCTATATATATATCTGTGTGTGTGTGTGTTTATGTACACACACACACACACACACACACAGTGTGTCCCCCCCAAAATGTTTAGAGGTACTCTCATTTTGACTCAAGAAAATCACCAATTTATAGTTCAAATCAGGAAAAATAAATACAGTAAATTTACCCCTGCGTCCCTCCAGAAAAAAAGCACTGTACATATGTGTGTTTGTGTGTGTATTCTATTTCTGTTTAATCACTTTTAATCATTATCTTTCCCATGTTTTCAGCTTTGCTCTTTTTTATATTTTATTTATGATTTTCAGGTTTATACATTTCAATAATTTTAGTCATTTTAGCATTTCAAAACTTGACTTTCTCCCCCCTCTTTCTGCGGTTCCTTAAATTTATTTTTCATATTTTCTGCATATCAAAATCTACTTAATTTGTTCATTTATTCAGTGCTTCCCCCCCCCCCTTTAAAAGTGTTTAGGGTTACTCTCATTTTGACTCAAGAAAACCACCATTTTATACAAATTGGGAAAAATAAATACAGTAAATGGTACAAAGTACAAAGATTCACAAAATGTTTAGGGGCATTCGTACCCCTGCATCCCCCCAGAAAAAAGCACTGCATTTATTCATCTACCCGTACTTTAAATATATGCTCTTATAAAACTGTTGCAGGTTACTGTATTACAATGATCCTGCCAATGTTCTTACCTGTTTACAATTTGTTTGTAAACATTCAATAAACCATTTCCATTCTTTTATAAAAAGTTTGTTATCTTGATTGCTTATTTTTTGCCATTTCTGCGTATTACATAAACTTTTGTATCCATTCTTCTTTTGCTGGGACTTATTCTTCTTTCTATGTCAGCAATTGGCAGAAAACAATGGCTATTAGCCTGTCAGCCACTCAACTGTATTACCTGGGCTATGAAGGTGCCCTAAAGACCTTAAAGCAAAGACACACAGTGTCACACAGTGACCTGCGACATCGATCACATGCAGTCTGCAGTCCGTTGGGAGTACAATATGGGCATGTTTTTAAGTTAACAGCTTACTTTAAAAACCTGACTGTATCAAACTACCGAAGGTTATTCACAAAAGCCAGATTAAACAGATTAAACCCCTCTGCAGTGCTGGAGGGTAGGGTGAGAGGAGTCCCCTACCAGGAATGACTGTGCTCGTGTGCCCAAGACACAGACTCTATAACACATATTATCCTGCACTGTGTGGAGTTCAAGCAAGCTAGGGCTGAATTGATTTCACCCTTGCTAGCCCTGATCCCAGGAAAATCGGAGGAGTATTATATCAAGTTCCTATTGGAAGACCGACCAAATGCTAGAACATTAGCAGTGGCGAAGTTTCTATCGGTGGTTGCACGAATCAATGATCCCAACTCTAAGTTTGAACAAAATGTTTTTGAAACCTGAAGGCAGGATGTCCTTATTGGATATCGTTTTGTAACAAATTGGTGGGTCTTTGGACTGTAATAAAGATTGTATATACTGTATTGTATTTTTTTTTTGGCCATTTCTGCATATTCCATAAATTTTTGTATCCATAATTCTTTTGCTGGGACTTATTCTTCTTTCTATTTTTGGGCAAGTAACAGCATTATTGCCGCTGTAGTAGCATACAGGAATAAATTTCTGTACAGTTTGGGTAGTTCTGTCCCTATAATTCCCTAAAGGGAAGTTTCTGGGTTTTTCTTATAAGCGTTATTTTAAACATCTTTTTCAATTCATTATATATCATTTCCCAGTAAGCTTTAACATTTAGCCTTTTCTCTTTTAACCATAAACCTCCATGAATCCTGGTTCCTGGAAACTGTGGGATGATGATGATGATGATGATGATAATAATAATATATAGTTCAGCATCATGTTTTCACAGTGGCTAACCAGATGTCTATGAAACACCCACAAGCAAGACCTGAGTGCAAAAGTGAGTGTGGTTAGGGAGTAATGTTAACCTGGGACCCGTTTTCAGCCCCAGAAACTGTTTGGGAAGCCAATCCTTTTTATTTTTATTTTAAAAAATGTATATGGATTATTGCTGTTGTTGTGAGTGACCCACCTAGATCAGGCATCAACCCTGTCATGGGGATGGTCCTATTTCAATAGATGGATTGGCTAGGGTATATACAGGCAAACCCCCCCCCCCCAATTTACATGTGTTGATTATGTGTGTGACTATACCTTTCCTCACATTTCCTTTCAAGCATTAAGCAGAGGTAGGCAATTATTTCCGAATTAATAATTGTAGGTTGTGAATGTGGTTTTGTGTTTGTAACACCCGAGGAAGACAGAGGCTCAAATCTCTATTTCTGAGTCCCCGGGGCCAATATTACTTTTCCTGCAGGTAATTTCAAGGTTTAGTTTTTATTTTATTCAATGAAATTTATATATTGCTATTCTAAGAAAACCTCTGAGCAGTTTATAGAAAGCTGACAAAACGTATGTAATGTAATGGTAGCTTTGAAGTATTTTTTCCTGTTCTCCCTGATGGATTTGAACTGTAATCCATTTGGAAATGTTTGTTGCAGCGGCGTAGCTAGCCGCTCGGGTGCCCGAGGTGTAGGGAGGCTGAAGGGGAGGTGATAGGCAGACACAAGCCCCACACTGCCGCTTTGGATAGTATGGAGCCTGCAGGGGCCTGAGCCACCGCGTCACTCCCAGTTACGAGGCCCCACGCTAATTGCCACCCCTGCAGTGTGGTACCCAGTGTGCCCCACCCCCAACCCCCTAGCTACGCCTTTTGTTTGTTTGTTGTTTACAATTTTGCATGGATTTAAAATATTCTTATATCAAATGACCCATTGAATCTTGTAGTAGGGTTTTCTTCTGCCAAAAAAAAAAGCCCTATTATCCAAGCAACTCCCATTAGTTTCAGTGGAACTTGTGGACTTTTTGGTGGATAGTTCCCAGACTCGAATAGGTTCTTTCAGTAAAATTGATTCATCCAGCTAATCAAATCTAACACAACTTTCAAGCAAAGATAAGTTGCTCTTTTCTACATCTTCAGTTCTACCGAAAATGTCTTCCTGGCATTTTCAAAGTTTTTTTTTCCATTTTTTTTTGGATAAAGTTGCTTAAATGGAGCTTGTCCAAGTCTGTTGGGCTAAAACAAAAATGCAATTTTTTTTTTAAACAATTGTTTTGCAGGCTTGGTCATAAAACAATTATCTACTTCTGCCTTTTGCACCTTGTCTTACCAGAGCCGCTGGATTGATGTATTCGAATACCGTCATTAGGGGTGGCAGCCTATGATAATGTGAGGTTGTGTTTGTGAAACATGAATCTGGAAAGACTTATGCATCAAGTTTGCTTCATTATCTGATAAATTGTGTCATTTGAACCCCCCACCCCAATTATAAACTAATGGACGGCGGGGCTGTTTCTGTCTTGTAGAGTCATGGTTTCTGTTCTATGAAAAGTTAAGCATATCTAAAGTTTTATGGAAGCTGGTGTAGCACAGTGGCTTAAGAGACTGAGCAACAAATCAGGAATTTCCTGGTTCAAATCTAATCTCTACCATGAACTGATTGAGGTGCCCTTACAAGGTGAACTCATTAGGTGGCCTGCAATATATGGGAAAATAAAACTGACCGACCTTATTACAAGGCCGATAAAATTGTTACTATTTTTAAGACAAGTTATAATACAATCAATCTGTTTTCTTCTGCCTATACTAGGAGCTGATGCACAGCTTTTCTCATTACTGCAGGACAGTAGAAGTAGCATCTGTTGAGCTCACCCCTTTTACAAAAGTTATGAGAGCTACTGTTGCACTTCTTGGGAGTCATGAGTTGACATCTTTCCTAGCATGCCTTCTAGTGACATTGTCCATATACTGTATAATTTCCAGAGGGGCCAGCCACTCCTTATACAGTAGTTGCACAAAAATTGCAATACGGCAAAGACTTAACTATAAATGGACAGTAGATGGAGCACTCTGCCAAGCACATCGAGTCTTTTGTTGGGCTACTACAGATATCTGTACGCATGCTGCATATGCTCCCATCTACTCTTACCCCTTAATCAAGAAGTGAAAATGCCATGCTTGTGTTTTAATTTGTGTTTTAACCTTGTTCTCGGCATAGTTCCTAGAGCAGAGAGCTATTATTTTTGGTATTTCGAGCTACGTACGTGGTTGTTATTTTAGTGTTCTAGGAGCAACTTTCTTGTGCATTTATAGACTTGGCTATTACGGTATGTACGGCTTTATATTTCAACAGAATGTTAAATCCAGGTGAGAGGAGATGAGAAAGGACTTGTGCTAGGGGTGAGAGCAGCAGGAGGAGTGGTTATGGAGAACATGGGGGATTCTCTTAGGAGGAATTATGGGATTCAGACTTTGTACCCATCGCTGTGTGTGTGTGTGTATGTATATGTATCTATATCTCTCTATATCTATATCTCTGTGTGTGCATAGATATACCTGAAGGAGCATCTCCACCCCCATCGTTCTGCCCGGACACTGAGGTCCAGTACCGAGGGCCTTCTGACGGTTCCCTCGTTGCGAGAAGCCAAGTTGCAGGGAACCAGGCAGACGGCCTTCTCGGTGGTGGCGCCTGCCCTGTGGAACGTCCTCCCATCAGATGTCAAAGAGAAAAACAGCTACCAGATTTTTAGAAGACATCTGAAGGCAGCCCTGTTTAGGGAGGCTTTTAATGTTTAATTGTTTTATTTCATTTTTCTGTTGTAAGCCGCCCAGAGTGGCTGGGGAAACCCAGCCAGATGGGTGGGGTATAAATAAATTATTATTATTATTATTATTATTATTATTATTATTATTATTATTATATGCATATAGGTATAGATATAATGTTACTTATCCAGATCTAGAGGGAGATACCAGCCCCCTTCTATTGAGACAAACTTTAAAACATTTCAATGTTTTTCAGTGGATGTAATTACAAGCCAATTTATTTGTGACATTAATCATGTGATTTGCCCTTAAGTGCAGGATTTTTCTTTCGCACATAGCCAGAGCAGGACCCCAATCCAGATCAGGACTCTAGTTTGGCAGGGGGATAGGTGACTAACCTTTTGTCTCTACTGCATTCCCAGTCTTGATTCCTCCCCACTCCCCGCCCACAGTGTCTGCTATTTGCATGAAGAAAAAAGCTCCCATTAGCTTCAGGGCATTTTAGGGGCATTCTGGATTGGGATCATGGGGAGGGGGGAGGGGGTTACAGACTCCTTGGTGGCAAGTATTGGTGGCTATTGGTTTAAGAAAAATCCTACACTTGAAAGTAAACTACATGCAGCTTGGCCCTGACTCGGGTTGAATAGGAAGCAAAACCACCCCGTTTCCTTTTTTCTCCCCCACTTTGAACACTGATCCATGCCAGCATTTGCTTATGTGGATATGCAATATTTTTTCTCAGGCTCAGTTATGCATATATAAAATTGAAATAATAGTTGCCTCCTCATGGGAGTTTAGATGAAAGACTTGCAAAATGGTTTTATGTACTGTATAAATAAATACGTGGTTCTTATTCATAACACAGTCACTCCAGATGCCTCTCTGCAGGACAGCTGTATTGCAGATACTATAATTTCCAGTGCTCAGATCACTGGATACTGCCCCCCCCCCCCGCAGTTATCTTTACTGTTACACTTGCTATTGCAGCAGGCAGTGTGGTAGAAATCACACTCCAGGTATCAAGTTGGGGCTCGTAAGTGTTAGTGGGAGAAATCCAGACTCTTATCAACTGGAAAGGCATTTAACATTGCAAAGAACTTTGCATAGCAAACATTTTGATTAAGGACCTTGTGACCCAAGTGAGCTAACATGGGCTCATGATGCCTGGCATTCTCAAAGAGCTGCTGGTAGGAAGAGGGGGGAGGGGAATCCAGTTCTCATTTAAAGGCAAGCCCACCTGATTTGCTCAGTTTGAAACCTTCTAAATTCGCACCTGTCCCATGTTTGCAATGCAGTTCTCCAATTAGTGTGAGAGAAAACTGTGCATAAATTAAAAATGAATAAATTACTGAAAATAACATACAGAAATGCATTCTGTTGAGAGAAATTGCTTGCAAAAATGTGTTTATTAGAAATTCACCTGAAAATGCTAAAAAAGTTCATGAAGATTACACAGTGTTTTCAAAAAGAAATTATACAGCTGTACTTGGATCTCGAACACCTTGGCTCCCGAACAAATCGGCTCCCGAATGATCAAAACCTGGAAGTGAGTATTCTGGTTTTCGAACATTCTTTTGGAAGCCAAACGTCCGTCAGGGCTTCCACAGCTTCCGATTGGCTGCAGGAGCTTCCTGCAGCCAATCAGAAGCCGTGCTTTGGCTTTCAAACATTTTGGAGGCTGAATGGACTTCCGGAACAGATTCTGTTCGACTTCCAAGTTACGACTGTACACCTATGGACAATACCTATATATTAGGTGTAAAGTTACTTTTTGAACACCATAGGTGAACTGAAAAAGCTTAGTTGCTAGTGTTCCCAGTACCTTGGCAGACCTCACACATTCTCATATCTCTCCTGGACCTATGAGCCAGTGTTTTATATTTCCCACAGTACCCCTGATGTACTGTCAGTCTGGAGCATTGTGGTAAATTTGAGACAACAACTTGTAACAATCTACTACAGCGGTCAGATAAATTTGTAATCTGCCAATGTATAAGAGACATGGAGGGTGGGCTTTGAGTTGCATGGTCAGATGAGATATAAGAGGTTGTATATCCTAACCCTAACCCTAACCCCCCCCCCCGTTTTAATGGATAAGCTGTACATTTTAGTGAAGGAGCAGTATGGGAGGAGATGGGGTTGCATCTTTGTCTCTGGCAATGAGGATACTGTCAATGGTGCTGCCATGTTTGAGGGGTCCTTAGGCAAGATGCCCTCCATGAGCCCGACATACTGTCTGTCCGGTCCGTTCCCTGATACCTGCTTGGCTGATCTCCTGATCTCCCCTTCCCCTTCTTTCTTACAAAGTGGGGAAGCAGTAGAAGTCCTCACGATTTTCTTTCTATCTTTCAAATTAATTTGAGCTATTTTTACCCAGCCTTCGTTGCAAATCAGTACCAGTGCAAGATACAGAAAAATGAATAACCATGCCTTCTGTAAAATGTACAAATTGCAGGACAGTAGTTGTGGCACCATTGGTACCCAACCCCAATGGCTGCAGGGCCCCTGACCTGCACCACTAGATGTTGGGATGGCTTGGACACAAACAAATCTCTTTATTGATACACTCCTTCATACAGTTGTTGTCTCTTTTTGGTCTTCCCACTCTTTCCCTCTTGCCATGGCCTTCCTCTTCCTCTCATCTCTTTCCCCCAGGGTGCTCTGTGGACAAACGTGTAGGGCAGGCATAGGCAACCATGGCTCTTCAGATGTTTTGGAACTACAACTCCCATGATCCCTAGCTAACAGGGCCAGTGGTCAGGGATCATGGGAGTTGTAGTTCCAAAACATCTGGAGAGCCAAGGTTGCCTATGCCTGGTGTAGCGGAAAAGAATAATATAGGAAAGGACTACAACTACAAGAATATGAGAACTGTGTAACTATAGGGATACAAAAACAGCTCTTCACTATTTTTCACTTAAAATTCCCTCTCCCCCCATATGCATTTTCTCCTGGAGGGAATAAGATATGGGTGCCTCTCAATATGGGGGAACAAAATTGGGGGATGATTTTCAGTGGGAAAACAGCCAGAAAAGAAAGGCGGTGCTCTATTCCTGAGAGTGGTATTGAAATTATTAATGATTTTCTGAATTAGGATGATAATCAGAAACAGCATGCCTGCATGAATAAAATATACATTTATGTTATTCAGATTCCATTGAAGTTCTTATAATCAAGGAGAAATACACAAGATTTTGGCAGGGGCAAGAAGACAGAACTGAATAAGGTTTGCATGTGAAACAATGCCACAATTGTTCATTCATTATGCTTTTGTCAGAAGTGCAAAGATTTAGCTGATGGGAACCTCAGACCTGATTAAAAATTGTAAATTGCCACTCTACTGAAGCATTTTATAAGGAATAAAGAATTTAGATGTATTTGGAATTAACATAGGCAGAATGGTGATTCATCATCCTCACATTGCAAAGAAATCAGACTGATATTTTCAGAAACTCAAAGTAATCTGCTCTTTCATTATGTAGGGCTTTTCATTCCCATTTGCTTATGCTTGCAATGGGTGAAGATGGATGGTAGATTAGATATGGTAAAAATTTAGTCCTTGAATATCTTAACACCTAGATTCACCAGACTTGTTGGAGCAGCTCTGCCTTAACACAACGTCATAACCGCCAGAGCTCAAAGCACTATTCTGATTGAGAATATTTGAACATGCTGCAGAATAAAGTGATGAAACAAGCTTTGTTGTTGTTGTTAGGTGCCCTTAACTGTGAAAACATGATAGTTCAAATAGTTCAAGAATTGTGTGTGAGCTATAACCTGCATAAGAAATGGAAGAATATGAGAAACAATACCATTCTGCAATTTCATCTATTTACTATTTGTGGGATGTTTCAACTATCTTACTAGAAAAGGACACACCAGAGATAAGATATATTGATGGAGAACACAAATTGGCCCGGTTCAGACATAATAGAAAACCATGGTTTCCTGTCTTCTGAATTGGCCTGCTTGAGCCTTATTAGAAACTACAGTTTGAGCCTGCCTTGCTCTTACTAACTAGCTTTATGCTACCGTATTGAACCAGGTTTGTGGCTTAACTGTTAGTATATAAACTCCTAAACAAATTACCTGAAGGACTGTTAGATAACCCTTGTTGTAGCTGCCTTGTCTATACAATGAGTAGGGGGGCCCTTCTAGTAAGTACCACATGCTCCTGAGGTCTGCTCCATGGTTACCTGGAGCAGGGCCATTAACATTGCAGCACCATCCTTCTGGAACTTTCTTTTGCAGTAGTGGCCTGTGCAGTACATACTGTTGATGGATGTGGTCTATAAAATATTGATTTTGTGGTCCAGTACTTTATTGTACAGCAAGGAAGGGCCATGGGCTGGGGTATTTGTGTAGAGCAGACATGTTCAGCTGGTCGACTGCGATCGAAAGGTAGATCCCCGGTTGATCCTGGTCGATTGCGGGAATAAAAAAAAAATGGCAGGATGAATGTATGCGCACCCCCCCCTCTATTTGTTCCTCTGTTGCATCTAGTGGGCCTTTTTTTGCGTTTGTTGATGTTGATAGGGGATACAATGATTGGTTTTAGCAATGCATGCATTTGTAAGCTGCGGATTGTTCTGCAATCCTCCCCCAAAAAGCTCAACAACTTTGGTCAGTCCTCCCCTTCCACTCACCCACCCCAGTTATCCTCCGTCCAATGACAATGGGTAGATCACTGCCAGTTGTTGTTTTTTATATACTGGGAGTAGATCGCAGTATCTTGGGAGTTGGATGTGCCTGGTGTAGGGGATAAATGATTTTACTATCCCTTCCCTATTTCTGAAGATTCTTCACACCCTTGAAGAGACCTAACAGCACCACAACACTTATGCTCTGTCTGCTTGCGGCGTCAGCTGATGCACCCTGCAGTACCTTGGAATAAATATCTCACAGAAGTGGGCCCCAGGAGAAACAATCTGAGAATGACTTTCCTTTGGACATATCCAGGAGCTGTTATAGGCTGAAGGAACACTTTAACCAAAGCATTAAGTTGGAAATTCTATTATTTTAGCTAATATCAGTAGGAATTCACTTATCTAAGATAAGAAATGTGGTGGGAAGCTGTTTAGAAAAATATATATATACTTTTACCTTGATAAGGCTGAATTTGATCAGCTTATAGAGCTTTATGTAATTATAAGTTTCATTTTCTCAAATTAGCTGTTTCTGTAACAAAGTAAAATTTGTGAAATTATCTATACCTATATCTGTCTATATATCAGCCCAGCTAATTATGATTTAAATGTGTTCTTAAAAAATTCATGCAAGACTGCTTATTGGCAGACATTAACACAGTTCTTCTAATAGCCTTTTGTTTGATGTAATATGCTAATGGTTTCATACATCACATTTATTCTCAAATCCTTTTTATTTATTTCGTTCCGAGGCAATTTATAAACCAGAGACAGAATGCCAAGAGTAATAAAAAAAGAACAGGTATAAATCAGCTGTTAAAACATATGGCTCTATTTCATCACAACAAGGTATTCATTATTCACCAGCTTTATCACTTGTCACTGCAGTTTACATGTCTTCAACTCCATTCTTCCTGCCACTGGCCTTCAGAATTGTTCTCTCCTCTTCAGGCTTCCTTGACATCTTCTCTAGTTTCTCCTTCTGGCTCTCTGACGGGCAGAGCAATCCAAACTCCTGATCTCATGGAGGTCGGTATGGATGAGGTGGTGTCCCTCTGTCCAGCTCTGCCTGGCTTGGCTGCTCTCCACTGGTGGGGAGCTCCTCTACTGTAGAAGTTCTTAATGCACCTGCCTAAACTGTAAAAATACAAGTTTTTTCCTTCTGCCCTCCTTCCTCCCTGTCCAGAACAGGCAGTGGAATGAAGAAAGCTCCAGTACTGCCCTTGCGGGGTTAGGATTGCTTTCTAATTGTCTCTTTAAATAGATATTATTTTCCCATCTTCACCATTGGACCAAGACCTTGGACCTTTCTTACTCTGCAAACATATTCACTTGGGATAGTTTCCTTCAAAGGTCCAGCGCCAAGGGCCTTTTGGTGGTTCCCTCACTGTGAGAAGTCAGATTACAGGGAACCAGGCAGAGGGCCTTCTCAGCAGCGGCACCTGCCCTGTGGAATGCCCTCCCACCAGATGTCGAGGAAATAAACAACTATCTGGCTTTTAGAAGACACCTGAAGGCAGCCCTGTTTAGGGAAGTTTTTAATGCTTGATCTTTTATTGTGTTTTTAATATCCGTTTGGAAGCCAGCCAGAGTGGCTGGGGAAACCAGGCTCGTTGGGCAGGATATAAGTAATAATAATAATAATAATAATAATAATAATAATAATAATAATAATATAATTACTGCACACCAATACCTGCATATATTTTTGCAGCTCAGAAGTTTTGCTTTCTGTTCTGCTGTCCAGGGCTGATATTTCCTGCTGGATGTCCTACCACTAGTGTGAACAATGGCATTCATAGTGCCCCCCGTTTTTAGAATGCGTCAGTTAAGTGCTAGGATCCATACTTCCTCCCTTGCATGTTCCTAGGTGTTTCTCTAGTTTGCAATCCTAAACACACTACCTAGGGAGTAAGCCCCACTGAATGGTACCTGCCCCACTGTTAGTAAACTACACTGAATGAATGATGCTTGCTTTTGAGTAAATATGCATTCTGTTCTCACAGTGGCAAACAGATACCCAGGGGCAGTCCACAATGTGAATGCAGTAGCAGTCTCACACTCATGACCACCAGCAACCAACCAGCAGACCCTTTGTTTAATTTCCAAGCAAAGGGTCTGCTGGTTTCTCTTTAAGGTTTCCAGACTCAAAAGAGAACAGGGCAATTAAAGGCACAGAAGTCCTGTCCTCTATTGAGTCTGGCAACCCTACTAACAATAGATAATTTTATCCTCCACAAATTTGTCTAATCCCCCTTTAAAGCTATCCAAGTTGGTAGCCATTTTCTAATGGTGGCCGCAAGCTACTACTGTACTGTAAAGGTGTTATCCAAAACACATTTACCAGTGAGTAAGTCCTGTTGAACTCGGTGAGGGTTACTTCTGAATATGCATACTTCAGATCACTTTGTACACCCTTAGATAATAACAGCCCATTAACAGATAATGGAACATCTGTCATGCAGTGAGTTTCTATAACAACTGAACTTAACTGGAACCTGTAGCTTCCTGCAGTTTTCGCTTTATAGTGATTTTTCCATTTTCACACGATCCACTCATATAGGAATGTTTGTAATTTCAAGTTTTATTACGGTATTCATTGAGAAGCCTTATGAAATGAAGCAAGAAGACTACATTTATTTGCTAAGGTTGCATGACTAGGAAGTAAATCTTCCACAGTGGGACAACTTCTGTGTAAACAATCTTAGGATCCTATTACATGAGCATGGAAAAGAGAGCAATATTGAAAGCACCTGTGTTAATGAAAATTGACTAATTTCAACATATCCCTGCAACCAGGGCAGTTATGTTCCTTCATGGACATTATGCCTAAAGTATTCCCTTTAATGAAAGCTATTGAGGAAGAGTGTAAGCCACATTTTCATCTTTGATTCTGAACTTTCATTGGCCAATATCCCGACAGCTATTTACTGATATTCAGAATTTTAGTTCATAATTTCCCAGTTTTTTATTGATGTTTCATTATCTTATTAATGCTATTTTAAGGTTAACTTCATGTTTTTGATTTCATATGGTCAACATTATTCCAATAATTAATACAATCTGATTTGATAAACTTGGATTTGGCTACTCCAGGCTGTGAGATTGGAGAACTGCTGCATAATTCCCCGATCAATAAGTAGTTACATTGAAGTAGTGGGAGTGAAATCAATGGAATAAATTGGTGTGAATCCAAGTGCTTTCACTTAACTGTGCTGAGGAATGGTGTATAAATCAATAAGCTTAACCATACTGCAATTATACTTCAATTATTCTATTTTGATTTTATTTATAGCTTATTATTGTTATTCATTATTGTGATCTAATAGAAATGGACTTTCCCCAGTAGAACCATTTAGATTGCATATTCAAGGTTGTTATACAGAATTTACCATTCAAGGGCCTCCGGATTACTTTTTCCTATAAGGTAGAAGAGAAAAAACATGGCAGAACACACTTCATCTTGCATTTTGATTGTATATGGTAGCTTTCTGCGTAAGGTAAGAAAGACTTAAGATTACATTTCTATATGGCTGTAACATTCTGTCTTTTTTCTTTTTTTTAGATTGATTTTACAACATGCCCATCATAAAGGTGCCAGTGGTCCACAAATTTGGTATTGTATGCCATGATGAACATAAAAAAATTCAGCAGAGACTCTTGACTAAATATCTGAAGGAAACGTTACCTCCAGCCAAGAAAAAGAAACACGTGTAAGTTTAAATAAACACAAAACAATATTATTATATAATGCATACTGGCAAGTGGACAAAGATTTTCAGTGTTTCTAGTGAAACCTGCAAGCATGTTAATGAGAGACTCGGGAGCATGGAGAAGATATAGATAGGAAAAAGTAGTTTATGGGGAACTTTAACAGCAATCAGCAGGAAACAACCATTTGACTGGGGTGGGTACACAAGGAGCCAAAGATGCCCCCCCCCAAATTAAAATTGTTAGACAGGACAACAGAACAAACAATCCTTCCCTCAAGATGGTATGAGCTAGGTGACTTACTGGAAACTATTTGCTTAGTTGGTAAAGGTAAAGGTAAAGGACCCCATGGCGGTTAAAGTCCAGTCAAAGGCGACTATGGGGTTTGCAGCACTCATCTCGCTTTCAGGCCAAGGGAGCCGGCGTTTCTCCACAGACAGCTTTCCGGGTCCTGTGGCCAGCATGACTAAACTGCTTCTGGTGCAACGGAACACCGTGATGGAAACTAGAGCGCATGGAAATGCCTTTTACCTTCCTACTGGAGCGGCACCTATTTATCTACTTGCACTTTTTGGCATGCTTTTGAACTGCTAGGTTGGCAGGAGCTGGGACAGAGCAATGGGAGCTTACCCCGTCGCGGGGATTCGAACCACCGACCTTCTGATCGGCAAGCCCAAGAGGCTCAGTGGCTTAGACCATAGCGCCACCTGCATCCTTTTTTTGCTTAGTTAAGTGGAGATTAGATGTGTCAAAGGTATCTGTCAACCATAGCTGCCAAGTTTTCCCTTTTCTCGTGAGGAAGCCTATTCAGCATAAAGGAATTTCCCTTAAAAAAAGGGAGAACTTTGCAGCTATGCTGTCAACCTTGCATGAGGCCTGCTGCTGACTAGCGTTATATCAATTGGTTGCTCAAACAGTACACTATTGTAAAAGTAGAATCCACATTAAGTCTCTTTTAACTCAAATCCATATTTTTGGATGCAAAATGGAAGATACTAAGTCATTTTTAGCAGTGTCCTATTTTAATTTAAAGTGATTCTATCATTATTATTTTCCTTATTAATATTATTATTCCTTTCATCATGTCACATTCGGTTTTTCAGATGCATTAATGCTCTTGGTGTTTTCTGATTGGGATTCTTTCCTATGAAGCTTAGTTCTAGAGAAATTAAGACAGCAGAGGTTTAAGAGGCCAATTTAGAGAAATAATGGGTAGATTTCAATTTAAGGGAAGGGTAGTAATTTCATTTAAGTAATCAGTTGCAGCTCAGAATTTATGTTTACCTGATAGTATAAATTGATTAGTGTAATTCAGGCATAGGCAAACTCCAGCCCTCCAGATGTTTGGGACTACAATTCCCATCATCCCTAGCTAACAGAACCAGTATTCAGGGATGATGGGAATTGTAGTCCCAAACATCTGGAGGGCCGGAGTTTGCCCATGCCTGGTCTAATTTCTTCACCAACAATCATTCAAAGGGTTAATATTGTAAAGAGTTAACTCTTTCCAACATGATGAAATTCTTATACAGTGGTACCTCTACTTATGAATGATTCGACTTACGAATGTTTCTACTTACAATTGGAGCTCTGTCCACCATCTTGGATGCGGTTTAGATAGGATTTTTTCTACTTACAAATTTTTAGATAGGGTTGCTTCAACTTACGAATTTTTTCTCACAATGCATTCCTATGGGATTCGACTTCCTTTTTTTTTTGACTTACGAATGTGTGTTCAGAACGCATTAAATTCGTAAGGAGAGGTACCACTGTATGGAACGGTCTTGTAATGTGCTGTGTATTCAGTGAGTAAATACAGGTATATATTTTTGTAAAGCATGATGGTCTACACATAGATTATTAGCTGCTTCTTACAAAAAACTGCATTCCATGAAGAAATGCCAATAACTTGGAAGCAGCATAATGACGAACTATAAGTGCAGTGTTTAATAATCAATATATTCCTGCAATATTCATAGTCTGTTGGCTGCTATTGAAACAGTCTTACTCATTATCCAACAAATAAAGCATTGTAAATTAGGAACACAGAACAATGTTCTACACTGTACATTGAGTCAAATAGGGCTTTTAAAATTAAATTAGCTTTCCATAGTTATCTTTTATACACAAAATTTTGATTTCATTTACTGATGATGTACCAATTAAACTGAAATTCTTCACTGGATTTTTTTTATCAGAAACCCGTTTCAACTTACAGA
This sequence comes from Zootoca vivipara, assembly GCF_963506605.1. Taxonomy (NCBI): domain Eukaryota; kingdom Metazoa; phylum Chordata; class Lepidosauria; order Squamata; family Lacertidae; genus Zootoca; species Zootoca vivipara. The sequence continues at coordinate 21,789,987 of NC_083286.1, forward strand.
ACAATTCGTTGAGGATTTCAATTTCTCACTGCAAACAGAAAGTAAAGAAAAATTCATAGAGCTGGCTAAAAAAATGGTTGCAAGATGCAAGGTCTGTATACATAAGGATTACTGGATTTCTAAAGGGACATTTATAAGGGCAATCTGTTGATCTTAAATTTCTACAGTGGTGTTTAATAATTAAGAATTAATTTAAATATTTCTGATGCAAAATGTTCATTATTTACTTTTTGAAAGTGACCTTTTAGTTACCATTTTCATAGTGTTTTGTAAAATACTATTTGACAAAAGTGTCATTCTGATCTGACTTTATACTGTGTTGTGTTCTCTGAACACCTCTTATTAAGCAAATAATAATAATGTGTAGAAACAGAGCAATAGCTCGTATTGTAAAATATTTTGAAAACAATAACGTTGCCATTCAGTAAATACAATTAAGAACACTCTTTTTAAATGCAAGCTTTAGAAGATACCTTCCATGGTGTAGATGTTCTGCACGAGTTTTTCCTTGTTGTATGTCTCCCTTTCCCCCTGTTCATTTTGCAGAAATAATGCATTTGCTGATAAAAGTCAACAAATGCAACATTGGCACAGTTATATTGATATCATAGGCTCCTGGTGAGGGTTGGCAGATTTTGGATAGAGATTGTTGAGATTATTAGTAATAGCATCCAATACCTGTATTGAGAAAAAGTCAATAATGAACACATAAAAATGCAAAGGGCAGTATAGTTATTTATGTTTAGTATACCGGTAGTTATTTATGTATGCTTATGTTTACATAACATGCCTTCAACAAAATTACGGAGTCTCACTGAAAGGTTGATTGAAGAAGGTTCTGCAATATTTTGTAGAGGGAGCTTGGCTCAAGCTCATAAAGGCTGCCCTTGGGTATAGAACTGTGAGAGATGTAACTGAAATGACCCTGCTGTTCCACCTTGTATTACCTTGTATCACAAGGTAATACCTTGTGAAGCTAAGCAGCTCTGGGTCTGTTTGGTACCTGGATTGGTAACTTGATGACGTCTTGGGTTCCATGAAAGGTGGAATATAAATGTAAGAAAATGAAACAATAAATAAAGTTGTCATAATGCAGAAACCACAAATGGTTCTTTCTCATCATTTATCAGAGGAGGAGAAATATATGGAAATCGATGGCAATTTTCTCACATATTTATTTAATAAACTCCCATTACTGCTTGATTGTAAACCCCACTTCCACTTACCTTAAATATTTTTTTCCCAAATATTTTGTTCCAATGATAAGTTGGATGGAGATGAGAGATTCACTTGTAGTCAGCAGTTTCTGCTGGATGAAATCAGATGCTAGAATACAAAAATCAACCTGAGAAAAGGACCTAAGCTCAGAATTCCTTCGTAATGGAAGCAAACAACTTCATAGGAGGGTTATTGTAACAGAATCTCTTTAGGGGCGATATTCATCAAATGGTTTGTACAAGACATATAAAACCATTAAGAAATTATTAAATGAAAATGATTGAAGTATTTGATTTCTGGGCATTTTTTTATGGCAGTGGTAGGAGAATCAGACCTATGTACTTACAGTTTTCTAAAAAGAAGTTTAGGATTGGAAGGAACATCTTTTCCCATGCAATCTTTGCTGTTTTTAACCTTGCCACCTCTTCTGGTAAATTGGGGGAGGCGTGCACAGAATGACCTGACAGAAATGATGCAAGTATACAAGGGAATTTTCCATTGATCATTCAGCATATGCTAATTCGTTTAAATAAACACAAATACAAATGAATAGCACAGAGTCTGAAAAAGAGTGTTTTGTCTGATTGGTGAAATGCTGTGCGTGTGACCAAAGAACAGCACCTGTGAGTCCAACCAAATTAGTTTTCAAACTGCAATCATGCAAGAGTTGCCTGTAGAATGTGAGACACATTTTGGTGGGATTCGCTATTTGGATTCCATCCTACTGAGATGCTAGCACAAGAGTTCTCTTCACAATTTATTACTATGATGCGGAGCTAGTAATTGCTTTTGTTGAAAGGTACTTCAGGTGGTAATAACAGTATAATTAGAGCTAAGCATTCATCTTCTTATTTAAGTGTTAACCTGAGGGATTAAACATTTCTACCTTGTTAGCTCCAGCTATTGTGTTTTGCATCAGCAATAACACTTTCTTTAAATATGTAGAAACATCATTCTAAGTACATTGACTTTTGTAAGGATTTTTAAATCTCAAATTTTGTCTTCTTATCTTTTATGTTCCAAACAGAGGCGATCAGGTCTTAGCACATTAGGTGTTGGGAAGTATGTAGATCTTCCTGGAGCATGGGCTGAGGCAGTTCTGTTATCACAGTGTAAAGGAGAAATTCACGAAGGTAGGTTTCTTTGAGATTCTTTTTTTGCTGCCCTTTTCTCTAAGCAAGTACAGTACTGCAAAAATTATAAACACTGGAAAGAAAATAAAGCTGTTCTTCTCACAAAGAGATTAATTACACAATAATATATCTATCTATCTATCTATCTATCTATCTATCTATCTATCTATCTATCTATCTATCTATCATCTATCTATCTGCTTTGATGCCATTCTGTATCAACTGACATGGCTTTTGAAATTATTCTTATGGATACAAGCATGCAATAACATTGGATGAGTATAACTAAAGTTGAATATCCCTGTCCTATAAGACCATTAGTGCAGTGCTGTTGCAAAATTTTAGGCCCAGCCCTGGACATTTACAAGAAAAAGCTGAAAACTCCATGGTATTTCCATTTGACAGCTGTGAAAAAATTCTGAAAGCTGAAGCCTCAATACTGTAAAATTACAGATTTCTCTCTGGTTAGATAAAAACAGGGCATCTCTGAAACTAAAGAGGCCTGCTGGAAAGTAACGAACCAAGCTGAATGTTCTTGTACTCGGAATCATCAAAAGAATACAGAGAACAATTTTTGATGGGATTTTAAAACCAGAGATATTGGAGTACTTCTGTGTTTATCATGGCTATCAAAATAGTACTACTTGCAATTCAGCTTTCAATTCTAAATGTCTGGGAGAAATGCTAATTTCACAGTTAGTTCTAAACTGATTTTAATGGCGCATTTGATATTGCTGTACCCTGCCCTGAGACCTTCTGAAGAGCATAATAATAATAATAATAATAATAATAATAATAATAATAATAATAATAATAATAATGCTCCTTTATATTTTCTAACCTTGTTCATTTCACCTTATTGACTTAAGTCATGTTGCATAGATGGCAAGTCAGTAATCTAAACACCAAATTGCCAGAAGATGAGTCATTTCCATGGTGCACAGTAGCAACCCAGACATGGAGCTGGAATATCTGGGATTCCAGGCCCCATTGGGATCTGAAGGTCTATATGTGAATGAGCAGATTGTGTTCATAAATGCAGGAGGAAGCCCTGTTGAGCAGCTGAAGATCTAACAAGTCACCACCCTGAGACAGCCAGGAAGCCCTATTACCAGTTGCCCCAAATCTACTTTTCTTTTCCCAAGACCAGTTCAGGAGAATACAAAATGTGACAGGAGTGCTAAACTCTGCCAAAGCATGCCTACTCTTCAGAAAGAGGACAAAGCTGGAGGCAGTTTTCAGAGCTTGCTTTGTTATCTAGAGCCTAGTCTTGTTCTAGAGATTATTATTGGAACAAATTACCTACCTGTGGGCTGTCCATAGGCCTGCAGATCATGTATCTGATGGATACCTTAGCCCCGTGCAGATGATTAAACTAGAAATGTGTGTGCATGCGTCTGGAGAAGAAAAACAAAGATTATGAGAGGCATGAATATCAAAGTTCTATGAATGGTCATGCCATTACTGGTGTTGTAGTAGTGGATTTCCTACATTGGTAGGCAGTTGGAGTAGATGACCTTTAGGTACATTCAGACTCTGATTCTATACCTGCTGGTCCGACCCAAGCTGCCACACCTTAATTGTAATTTTTGCACAATGCACATAGCAATTGAAGGCACAGTCTGTTCACTCCATTTTTGCAGCATATAGCTTGCATGTTCAGAGTCGGTGCACATTGCGGTGTGTATATATAGACCCTTGTGTAGACAAAATGATCAGTGTGTGAAGGCTGGTGGGCACAACCCTGACCTGACCCCCCACTCTCAATTTCTATGTCGTTTAACAATTTTCACAGGCCTTTTGTCTTGCTTCTTGCTTTTTCCGTTGGACCTCTGCTGTTGGCTGTTGTTTCCAGTTTGCAACTGCACGGCTGTGCCCTGTAGGCTTCAGCTGAGCAAGACAGAATTTGGCTGCTCAAATTATTCCAAAAACCACTTCACAGATGAAAAGCCTGCAATAGAATTAGCACTTCACCTAATGCCTTGCATTTCGATACTTAATTTTGTGCAATTACAAAACCATGTATATTCAGCATTCTCATGATTTTTTTCCAAGTAGCACTGCTTTATAAGCTCTTTCTAAATTTAGACATTAATTGGGTGTAATTTAAAATGACATTTAAACTTGTGAAGTAATTTGCCTTCAATAACGGCATGCTTTAGGTTTCCCCAATTATTTCTATGAAAAAGCATGATATTGTTAGTTTCAAAGATTTAGGAGTAATGGAACAAGTTTTAAAGTGTCCCTCCCCCCAAATCACCCCCCTCAAAAAACCCAAAGAATGAAATACCTTGCTTTATAAAATTTGATGAGGATAAAGGGATAAATGGATCTTGCATATTGTCAGGGCAGTTGGAATTCAATTCCGGCACCTCTCAGGTGGGCACCATTGCCATTCTAAGAGAACGAGGGAGGTGTCCATGGTGAGTTCCGGCACCTCTTTTTCTAGAAAAACAGCACTGCATATTATTATTATTATTATTATTATTATTATTATTATTATTATTATTTTCAATTATTATTATTCCTTTCTATCTTCTGACTTGAGCGAATGGGAAGTGGAATGATTATGGAAAGGGTCATACACAAAATAAATTTGACAGACGAAGATCAGTGATCTGCAGATTAACATGTCTGATCCAAAAGATGAAGCAGAGTCATTTAATATATGCCCCCATTTTGTATATATGGATGCAACTTTAGCTCCCTTCAGCCATTATATTTGGCCATGTGAGTTTTCAACCAAGAGGCCCCCTCCCTCCTTTGTTGCCTCCTTGATTGTCCAGGGCTCTAAATCTCACCGGTATTTACATGAGTACATAAGAAGCTACTTGTTTCAAGAAGTTATCCCTCGGACCCACCAAGGGTGATGGGGAGAGTGATGGCACCAGATTTTTTTTCAATGAATCTAGGGACACAATAAATAAAATAAAATAAAATAAAATAAATATTACACATTCAGGATGTTGATGCTGCAGTGATGGTGATGGAAGCAGCTGCCTTGACCTCAGCCGCCACGTTTCCCCTTCCTCCGAGGCTTCTATCTTCTATCTTCTTTCTCCATGAGCCTGGGCAGCCCCTGAGTTGTTGGTTCTTTGGTGGTGGTGGGGAAGCAGTGCACGGTGGGTCAGGCATGAAAGGCAGAGGAGGAGGGCCAAGAGTGGCGGCGGCGGCGAGGCTCGGGCAGTGCGATGCCTCCCTTCCCATTGGAGCAGCCCCAATCCCGTTCCTACTTTCGTGCAAGCAGGAGGGGATGGGGATCCCTCAGCTGGGAAGGGAGGCTTCCCGTTGCCTAACTGAGAGATCCCTGCCCCCTCCTGCTTGCACGCAAGCTCCGACAGGCAGCATGAAGCCTCCCTTCACAGCTGAGAGATCACCGCCTCACTCCTGCTTGCACGCAAGTAGGAGTTGGGATCAGGGCTGCTTCGATAGGCAGCATGAAGCCTCCCTTCACACCTTAGTTGCTGGGGTCAGGGAATGTGAAGGCAAACCAGAAGCTGCATCTTAGAGCCCCTGCACCACCATCATATGGGGACTTCCAGTGAGGCAAAACGGTGGGGGCCATGGCAGTGAGCAGCTCCTGAAGCCATCCAGAGCCAACTGCGCTACCAAGCTGGCTCCGGGCTGCTGAGACTGCTGCTGCCGCTGCCACATTTCTTGGAGACATTAGATGAAATCCGGGGACATTCCGGGGATGGAATTTGTCCGGGGACAGATTCGCAAATCCGGGGACTGTCCCGGGGAAATGGGGACGTCTGGTAATCCTAGCTTAAATTGATGGCCGCCACACAACTTGTGGAAGTGAATTCCACAAGTTTAGATATATGAAGGAATACTTCCTTTAGTCTGGATTTCCCACCATTCTGCATCACTGGCTTATGTTGGGTTCTAGTATTATGAGAGGAAGAAAAAAACTCTGTTCCTTTTCTCTACAATGTACATAATTGTATACTTCTCTAGCATGTCCCCCTTACTCCCCCCAGTTAAATATCCCTGTGGTCTAAACCACTGAGCCTAGGGCTTGCCGATCAGAAGGACGGCGGTTCGAATCCCCGCGACGGGGTGAGCTCCCGTTGTTCGGTCCCTGCTCCTGCCAACCTAGCAGTTTGAAAGCACGTCAAAGTACAAGTAGATAAATAGGTACCGTTCCGGCAGGAAGGTAAATGGCGTTTCCGTGCGCTGCTCTGGTTCGCCAGATGTGGCTTAGTCATGCTGGCCACATGACCCGGAAGCTGTCTGTGGACAAACGCCAGCTCCCTCGGCCTTTAGAGCGAGATGAGCACCGCAACCCCAGAGTTGTCCGCGACTGGACCTAACGGTGAGGGGTACCTTTACCTTTACCTTTTAGCTATTGTAAACTTCTCTCCATAGGGAAATTGATCCAGACCCCATATAATTTAGGGTGCCTTTTTCTACACCCTTGTTATTATTGTAAAATGTACATGTTGGAAAGGTATTAGAAAAAATCAGCAGCAAATAGTACACGCAAAGCCAGGTACACAATATCACTACCATATTCCAACGTTCTTGTACAGCAAAATGCAGATTCTGCTTGGATGAGTTCTTTGAGCCTTTTCCTCACTCCACCCCTAGTAATTTGGGCATGACATCTGGGTAAATCCCAAATAGCTGGCCTTTGAAATCTCATTGCACTGATTGCCTGCTAATTAGTATTCATTGTCTTTGTTAACCATAAGGTTATAAAAAAGAAGGTTGTCTCTCTGCTGTGCACAATAACTGTAACAGATGGAATAGTAAGTTCAAAGGGTTTATTTGAATTTTAGTCCCATCAGTCTCATCTGTATTGTTCTGTGAGTCCAGCTATGAGAATTTGTCCAAAACAAGCAGGTTTGGTCAGTTAGCTCTTTTAGCCTTGATGTTGTTGTTTTTTGTTCTTGATTTTGGGCCAGAAATGGTCCCTAACGGTTGTTTGCGCAAAATATTGAAATGTGCTGCAGAAACGGTTTAATTCCAGGCAGATGCCCATACCTGTAAATGACTCATTTGCATCCATGCAAACAAATCCATACTCCCAGCTTTTTATATAGAAGTCTGGTGGACCTGAATTAGTTTTCCACATCATTTTAGTTTGCTGGATAAATGTAATTCTCAGGGACGAGTCTAGTTCTGAACCACCATAATGTTGCTCTTATTGATCATAAGACCATATTTTGACTGCTTGGTATATTAAATATATGGTATTGATAAGCAAACCCTTTATAGATAACAGCCCTGTTTAGGGAAGTTTTTAATGTTTGATGTTTTATCACATTTTTAATATTCTATTGGGAGCCACCCAGAGTGGCTGGGGAAACCCAGCCAGATGGGTGGAGTATACATAAATAAATAAATTATTATTATTATTAATTAATTAAAATGCACAGAGAAATACTAGGACAATATAACATCATTTTATCAAAAAAATATATGAATTCATGCTTTGTCAATCAAATTATCCCCAAATCAACAAAAATATTCCAATGTTATTAAAAATTAAGTCAGAGAATTTTTTATTTATTGTTTGTGTGTATTATAAGCTTATGTTCAGAAAAGTTGTAATGACCACTTGATAATACATTATAATATACTATGATGAGCTATGAATATTATAGATAAATAATACAATTCTAATTTTTAAAAATTATCTAATGCTCTCTCTTTTTCCCGAATGTCATATAAAGTCTCTTCAAATATGCATGTTTGTGCTGCTTGCTTTGAGAAGTAATTTTCTCCTTTATTTTTTGCTAACATTTCCCCCCCCTCTTTGTACATGTTTCCTGATCGATCATAAATTATTTGGTATGAGCCTTATGGAATGTTAATAAAAGTTTAAACATTTAAAAAGTTCACAAGGCTAATTCTCTGTGGCTTTTACTATAGACTCTGGTTTTGAAATAGGAGCTTATCTACCTTCCATGTCAGTGGGCTAAACCTTCTGTCTTCAACACCAGACTTTAGTGCTATATTGGAGAACGCTGTGCATATATTTTACAGTCAGCTAATCTTTGAGAAAAGTTTTTTTTAAAAAAGCAAAATATATTGTTGAGAATTTTTGAATAAAAAGTTTTTTTTTAAAAAAAAGATTTCTCCAAAGATCCTGAATACTAAATTCATCAATTCAATTATCAAAATAGTTTGCAAGCTAATGCTGTAAACCGATACAAACTTAACTATTAAGTTATTTCTGAGCAGGCATGTAGGGTTGCATTGATCCATGATGGCCTAACCCTTGCCCTCCCTGGGCTAGGATTATTATTTTTTTAAACTTATTAGTCACTTGACACCCAAAGATCTCCAAGTGACTTACAGCAACATATAAATGTATTAATGTATTCTCTGATCCCCGCCTTTAAATTCCCCCCACCCCCCAAAAAAAGTCTGGTGTCAAGCCCAACTGTTGCAAATCAGTGGTGGTGGTGGGGGTCCAGTCTCTTCATTAGAGATGGCCGTCGAGACCACATAACACCAGTCCTGAAAGACCTACATTGGCTCCCAGTACATTTCTGAGCACAATTCAAAGTGTTGGTGCTGACCTTTAAAGCCCTAAATGGCCTTGGCCCAGTGTACTTGAAGTAGTGTCTCCACCCCCATTGTTCATCCTGGACACTGAGGTCTAGCTCCTAGGGCCTTCCGGCGGTTCCCTCCCTGCGAGAAGTGAGGTTACAGGGAACCAGGCAGAGGGCCTTCTTGGACGTGGCACCCGCCCTGTGGAACGCCTTCCCATCAGATGTCAAGGAAAGAAGCAACTGACTTTTAGAAAAAACCTGAAGGCAGCCCTGTTTAGGGAAGTTTTACATGTTTGATGTTTTATTGTATTTTTAATTTTCTGTTGGGAGCCACCCAGAGTGGCTGGGGAAACATAGCCTGATGGATGGGATATAAATAAATAAATAAATTTATTATTATTATTATTATTATTATTATTATTATTATTATTATTATTAGGATGGTCAGGTATCTCTCCTCCCCCTTCAAGGCAAAGCAGAACAATGGTAGCTAAACATTTACCTGCTTTGCAGTTGGTCCAGCTGCTTCTACTCTCCTGTAGCTTTTGTTGTGGGTGCAGATCTGATAAGGATCTGGCCTGCAGAGCCAAAAAGGTTTCCCATCCCTTTCATGTGTGCCCAACAAGAGGGCCTCTTTAGGTAGAGGTATTCCTGAAAGGTCCTTTCTTGTAAATCTTAATATTTCGGCAGGTTCATAATGAAGCACAGAAGCCCTGTAGATGCCAATGATGTAAAAACCTTTGAAGGCTCCTAAACTGAATAAGCATGGGAGATTGAACTAGAAAGAGGGCGCTTCTAAGCTTCCACCTCACCCCAGGCCTTAGAGATTTAATGCATCTTTGTCTAGATTCAGCTTCATTTGGCTTATATGTTTCTTGGTAGCTGGAGACTGAGGATGCATAGGGATTGTAGATTTGAAAAGTGCAGAATACAAAGAGACCGCAAACCTGGCTTGTACGCCCTTCTTCAGCTCAGTATGAAAAGCAAAACCATCAGTTCCACTAAGCAAAAAACTGGCAGGAGAACAAATGTTACAGATTACCTCCATCATCAGTGTACATTGCACAGTCTTGGTAGCTTGTTTAATTTTATTAATTTAGATGGCTTTATTATGCAATAGGATTTAATTCATAGTCTAGCATAAACATTTCAGCAACTGTTGAACAAAATTATGAAAGAGACGAGCCTTAATTACTTTTTCATCAAAGTGATAATCAGAGAAGGCAAACAATCTGGGGGAAATTTGATGTAACACTTGTTTTATTTGTTCATAACTTGGCAAGCGTTTTGTTGCAGGTGCGATGAGAGTACCGTATGAAATACTAAGGCTCTGTAGAGGAAGCTGTTTGTTGAATTTATCTGTCATTTTCTTTTCACTTCAGAAGCTGTTGAAATACTTTTAATTTCCTTGGACCATGCGCCTCTTGTTCCAGACCATATCCCAGTTTTATTTTTCGTCGCGGAATCTGTTTTGTATAGACTCTGTTATGAAGCAGTGGAGAAGCCATCTCTCTTCGCATGTGAAATCACGTTGTCCAAGGTATGTTGTATTTTTTTTAAGACTATCTGCCAGCATCCTCATACCCTGATATATATGTTGTTTCATTTCATGGCTACTTAAGTGCCACTCGAGGCCTTGTGTGCCAATCTAGGTATGCTGTGATTTTATGCCATGTGATTCTTTGCTCCCTTATGACAGTCTATGACCACTCAAGGTTGTAGCTGTGGAATGCTGACCCATTGCAGGCTACAACTGCATCCAGCTTGAGACAGCCGTTAAAGATTTTGTCATTCTTTGTGGCCTTTAAAAATATGATTTTTGGGGGGAAGGCGGATTACGGGAAATGTTTGTATTGACTTTTGGTTTAGTTAATGGTGTGTACTGCTTTGAGTGAAGCATAGCAAAAAGTTGATGGAGGGAGGGAATAGTAATAACGGTAGTAACATTTAAATACTTCATTTATCAGATCCATAGGGGCACTTTCAAATCATTTTATCAGATCCATAGGGGCATTGTTGACAATTTACCACAAATAAAAGCAGATGTTCAGTTTGTTGGAATGCGTGCTGTGACTGTACTAACTACAGGCAGCTGTTTCTTCTAGATCCCAACTCATAATCTTTGCCATGGAAGTGAGTTATGGGAGCTGCAGTTTATATGGTCCACCTTTTATTGGATAAAGTAATTTGCACCAACATGTTCAAGTGAAAGCAGTGCACTCTTCTTTTCCGCCATCCTCATTCTAATTAGTTTTGTCTTGAATTTTTATCTCTCTGAATTCACCGTTTTTGATTATTCCACAGTTCAGCTTTCAAGTGACACTTTAACGAGATGCTCTAAAATACATACAAAAAGCATTGGGAGGTGGTGGTTTTTTTGTTCTCAATACATATGGATAGCTTGGATTTTTCTAATAATTTCCATGATCATCTTGCATAATGTTCATCTCACTGCTTAAATGATGTGACCTTTTTATTCTCCCATATGGATTATCATTAACTAAGATGTATTATGTTGGGTCACATAATCTTAAAGTAGCAGCAAGAGATTTATGCATTCAGGAGATAGGACGAAATTGAAGGCAAGTAAATGAAAGTGTCCAAATGAGAACCATTTGCTTCTGAAAGCTAAGTAAGACCTGCAAGATAAATGATGGTACCACATTGGACTTCAATCTTGTACCTCTTTCCTATTATTCATAGATCCCTTTCAAGCAACACATTTTTGTCTTGATCGCAGTGATTTCTCTGCTAAAACTTTATGATCTCTTGCTAAACCACTGAACACCTTTTTTTTTACACAACACAAGCTGTCTATCACT